>NC_138542.1:65081898-65501898 GCF_964234715.1 Podarcis melisellensis
CATCACCCCCCCCCCGAGAAGTACACTGCCTGAAGTACTTAAAGGTAATTCATTCCTGTAGCTGATGCATTTGGGTTCCTATAAACAGCATTGATTTAAGGTTTTTTTTAAAATTTTATCTTAAATGTGAGACAATTGTAAGCTCTCTATAGAGCCTGTTACTAAGGAAAAAATCGCTCTTTCTGAAGGCGTGTGTGATTAAAGAAAGAGAATGTTGAATTGCTTCGGCTAAGCCAGTTTAAAATGAATTGTGATGGGTATTTGCAACCACGGGAGGTTGGGGAATGGCAGAACCAGTGCAAGAAAGGGGCAGTTCTTGCAGAAGATCCATGGGTTGTTTAGTATACTAATGCCATCACCCTGAGGAATACCTGCCTCCTAACTGCAAGAACTGCCCTACCTCAACCTCACCCTTCTTCTTCTGCCCCCTCACGCAATGCCTAACTACCCTCAAGCTTCCCGAGAAAGGAGAGGCGCCTCCTTTGCCTGAGAGAGGCCTAACCAGCCTGGGCTTTTCCTCGCTACTCACCCCCAATGCACCCACCCACACGGGTTTAGAAATTGGGGGTCCATCATGACTGAGGGACCTGGAGCCTCCCTCCGTGATTCACGTGTTGGAATTCTAGCCCGTCTTGAGGTATGTGCCTATCTGTTCAGGCACCGGCTGAATTCCTTAGACCTCCCTCCGGCGACTCCCGGCAGGAATAAACATACTCGAGGTCCGTTCCGGCGATTTTCCTCAGGCTGTGAGGAAAACACACCAACTGCTCCTCTCTCCCCTTTGGTGTCCCCAGGGAGGGGAAAGAAGCAGACAGAAATCTATTTACATCTTTTATTCCTGTCTTTTACTTCAGTACAGAGAAAACATGTCTGCACTCATCAGCAGTTAGAATAAACTCCACCCATGTACGTCCTGTACAGGTCATATGACAAACCCACTGAGCTAACATCCGGTGCTCAGTACAGAATGGACTGCCCCTTTGTTCCCATGGCAACAGTCACAAACTTCCTGTTTGGCTTTCCAGCCACAAGCAGCAGTCTTGGCTGCTATAGCCTTTGCTTGCTGCCGCATTGCTGCTTTAGAATAACATACTCCCCCTAAAGTATCAATGCGTGCTGCGAGCAAAGCGTCATCCAGAGAAGAAAACAAACAGTTGTTATACTTATAACATTCCCCTGTTGTTTCAGTTCCACCCTTGGAACTACCCGCCACTGGTTTTACCAATGTACCTCTCTGGTTGTGTGACTTCCAAGGAATGAGTGCTTCTGCATTGCCTTGGTTAGCAACTCTCTGTTGTGCCTTTGTCTCTGACTCAGACACAGCTTCAATCTGACCTTGGTCGTTTACAACAGCAACACATAAGTTAGCAAACTCTTGTGAATACCTCTTGGGTGGTACACCCTTCGTTGCTCTCTCAGACCTACGTAAGAGGTGCTGCTCTTCTTTGATTTCTGGTTCAGCCTTTGGACTCTCTGGAGAACCAGTACTAAGCTTAATCAGTGGTTCATCCTCCTCTTCTGAGGGTCTAGTCATTGTGTGAGATTTCCTCTCAATGACTGTGACAACTGAGCTGTCTGAGCTATCGCTGTCATCATCAGTACTACTGAACTCAATAAGATCAAACTCATCATCAGACTCATCAGAATCATCATCACCTGTGGGAAATGTGTGAACAATCACCCTCTCCTGTTCAGGAGCACTCTCTAGAAATTTTGTGAGAATCACCTGACCAGATTCAGACAAAATTACTCTGTAGAGACCCTTTTCATAACCCACAAAAATGCCTCTGGCATTCTTTACTCCACCTGGAGCTTCTGTTCTCACATGAGATCCAAAAACCTTGAAATGGGCAACAGAAGGTTTTCTGTGGAACAGTTTCTCAAAAGGAGAACATCCCAACTCTTTTGAAAACTTTCTCAACCACGTGTAACAGAATGACATTAGCGACTCAGCCCAGTACTCATGTGGCAGATGTGAACTTAGCAATTGCGCATGCATTCCCTTTTGCAATTCTTTGTTCACCCTAACACAAACACATTTGTTCCAAGCTTCTTCAGAACTAGCAACTTTGTGTCTTATCCCTTTCTTCTTCAGGAACCTCTGGAACTCCTGTAAAAGAAAAATTGGCTTCTCATCTGTGCAAAGACAATCTATGTCAGCATCATGCATATTTTTAACCTTGTCACAAAACTCTTTAAACCTTTCTAAGGCTTCTTTCGGTCGCTCCAAAAGATAAATCCAGACAAAACCTGTAAAAGAATCAACACATATTAGGTAATACTTTGCATTGCCTCTAGATGGTGCTAAAGGACCAATCACATCAGCATACACCCGCTGAAATGCATTGTCGACCCTCGAGGTGACCTGCTTGGTGTTCTTCTTGGCTACACCTGTAAAAGAGATCATGTTAGAATCACAAGAATTACATTCCATGTAATCACTTTGATCAAAAGTCAACAAATACAGTCCATCTTTCTCTTTGGCAGAAAGATACAACTCTCCATCTTTGTAGATCTCGCAGTTCTGATCATCATAGGACAGTTTTAGTCCCTTCTTGGCAATCTGCGAAACACTGAGCAGATTGTACTTCAACTCTGGAACCAAATAAACATTGCTTATAGTCAAGTTCAGACTTTTAAGATACACAGTTCCAATTCCGGTCGCTTCCAGCTCTTGACCGTTGGCTAGTTGCACAGCGAAGCTTTGCTTCTTAAACGTAGAAAATAGTCCTCTGTGTCCTGTCATGTGAACTGTGGCTCCAGTGTCTAGGACAAAGAAGTTTCGCGCTTCTGGCGTGGCTTTTAGCGACATCAACGCTTTTGCAGTCTTTGCCTTTGGCTTGGTGTGACTTTTGTCTGACGCCTCAGACTTTGTGGAGCTCGCCTTGGCTCCTCTGTTCTGACGTGGCTTCTTGCAGTACCGCTGAAGATGCCCAGTTTGGTCACAATTGTAGCATCGGACAACGTTCAAAGCTACAGCATTTCCTCCAGTAGCAACAGCAGTGGGGGCGTTAGAACTCCGTTCTTGGCTCCCCCTGTCCTTCACTTCCAGGGCGGCAAGTCTGTCATGTTCATTCAACACGACGGCAAAGACCCTCTCCGAAGTGAGATCCGCTGCTGGGAGAGACCCCAGCTGACTGGCAACTGTTTTGTAAGTCCGATTCAGACTGTTGATCACCATGAAGCAAAACACTTCCTCCCGCAGACGGAAATTGCGTTCCACCATCTGTTGACGCAGAAATTTCATTTCCGTCAGGTGCGCTTGAACATCTCCATCAGGCGCAAGCCTCAGGTTGGTCAGCTTCTCAAAATACAGCAACGCAGAAGAACCTGCATCTCTCTGATGTGTCCTTCTCAGCGTGTCCCAAACATGTTTCGCGTGGTCTAAATCTTGTATGTGGATCAACTGCGAATCTGACACGCACAGAATTATAGTAGTTCTGGCCTTCACATCCTGTGACTCCCAAGCACGCGTTGGTGCTGCTGGAATGGGATTTTCAATCACCCCAAACAGTCTCTGATTCTGCAGCAGGGCCTTCATCTTAATAGACCAAGATGCATAATTGTCACTGGTCAAAAGGGGCGGAGAAGGCAAAGCTCCCTTCTTTGCATCCATTTTGAGTCCTTGCATTGACTCTCAAACACAAGCCTCTAAAATCCAATAGCTGGCTTGTTTACACTCTGTGCACCTGGCAGCTCTCAACGCTGGCTGCGTTGGAATTTTCCAAGAGCTCTTCAGACTGTGTAGTCAAAACATTCCATTTTAACTTTCACTTCTCCTCTCTGAGGCATGGCCTTTGTTGCTAAGCAACAGCATTCCTTCCCTTGAACAGGATTAACCACAGGAATGTTTGGAATGCGGTTTCTCTTTTGACTGGAGCTGTTTTACCCAAACGCTGCTCCCCGTGAAGCAGAGAATAACTCAATCTGCTTTCACTCTTCTAAGCCCGAAAATCTCATACCTGGGCTCCGTTGCTTGGCTTTCAGATTCTTCTGGTCAGCTTCTGGCTGCAGAGGATCAGCTTTCTCACCTCAGGCGTCCATGGAGGCCACTTCTTGATGCAGAGGTCGATGAAAACAGCAACCGGCGTCTGCTACCACTGTTGGAATTCTAGCCCGTCTTGAGGTATGTGCCTATCTGTTCAGGCACCGGCTGAATTCCTTAGACCTCCCTCCGGCGACTCCCGGCAGGAATAAACATACTCGAGGTCCGTTCCGGCGATTTTCCTCAGGCTGTGAGGAAAACACACCAACTGCTCCTCTCTCCCCTTTGGTGTCCCCAGGGAGGGGAAAGAAGCAGACAGAAATCTATTTACATCTTTTATTCCTGTCTTTTACTTCAGTACAGAGAAAACATGTCTGCACTCATCAGCAGTTAGAATAAACTCCACCCATGTACGTCCTGTACAGGTCATATGACAAACCCACTGAGCTAACATCCGGTGCTCAGTACAGAATGGACTGCCCCTTTGTTCCCATGGCAACAGTCACAAACTTCCTGTTTGGCTTTCCAGCCACAAGCAGCAGTCTTGGCTGCTATAGCCTTTGCTTGCTGCCGCATTGCTGCTTTAGAATAACATCACGGTCCCAAAAATCACACTGGCCTTGATCCTTCAACTGCCGCCTCTCACCCCGCCCCTTTTGTGTAGGACGGCGGGACTTAAAACATAATTTGGGAACTGTATTTTTATGCTCGTTTGTTTTGGCCTATCCCCATACACAAGCCTGCGCCCGCCTTCTCCCAATAATTTGTTGCCACAAATAGAGCTCATCTTGCCTACTGTATAGGGAAGCCTTTTAATGTGCAATGTTTCCTGGTGTTTTTATATACATTTTATACATCATACATTTATATACATCATTTTGTATATCTTGGGGGGGGGTGTTATTGGGTTATTGTTCTTGTTTTGATTTTATATATTGTGATCTTTTCTGTGAACTGCCCTGAGACCTCCAGGTATAGGGTGGTGTATAAATTCAAGGAAGGAAGGAAGGAAGGAAGGAAGGAAGGAAGGAAGGAAGGAAGGAAGGAAGGGAAGGAAGGAAGGGCATGGAGGATTAGCCAGTCATCTATCTTTCCATCATCTGCATCTTTCTTCCATCATAGAACCCAAGGCAACGTGCATTGACTGGATGCAGATGTGCTTAACTGCAGCACAGTGATGTCCTCATGTGTCTTCAGACCTTACCCTTTGTAAATACCCTAAAGTGGTATATTTAGGCTCAGTGCTGAATGCTGGAGAGCAACAGCAGGACACGGCTATTGCCCTGATGTCCTGCTTCTGGGCTGCCCATAGGACCTGGTTGGTCATTGAGGAGGGAAAGGATGTTCGATTTGATGGTCCTTTTGTCTCATTCAACGGGATGCGGGTGGTGCTGTGGTCTAAACTACTGAGTCTAGGGCTTGCCGATCAGAAGGTCGGTGGTTCGAATCCCCGCAACGGGGTGAGCTCCCGTTGTTCGGTCCCTGCTCCTGCCCACTTAGCAGTTCGAAAGCACATCAAAGTGCAAGTAGATAAATAGGTACTGCTGTGGCGGGAAGGTAAACGGCATTTCCGTGTGCTGCTCTGGTTTGCCAGAAGCGGCTTGGTCATGCTGGCCACATGACCCAGAAGCTGTCTGCGGAAGCGGACAAACATCGGCTACCTCGGCCTATAGAGGGAGATGAGCGCGCAACCCCAGAGTCGTCCGGGACTGGACCTAATGGTCAGGGGTACCTTTACCTTCTTTGTCTCATTCAACAGGGCTTTTCTGATGCTCTTATTGCAAGGATGTCCAAGTTTTTAATTGTCTAGCTTTAGTGCCTCTGCCTGATTGGGGGGGGGGGGAGTTTGAATATGTATGCGGACAGACACGGATTGTGCAAAACTTTCCAGGAACTTAGCAGAAAACCCCCAGGTTTTATTTGCCTCTTGGTTGGTTTGTTTTCCCCTTTAGAAGTTGCAAGGTCACAACAAGAAGGGAAAAAACCATTTGAAATTTTCATATTAAAGTCTACAGGAGATGAAGTAGAGCTACCAGAGATGAGCACATTAGCAATTACCGAGACACGATGTTGGGACTAAATTATCGCCGCTGTTCAGCCCAACTTTGTTGCATCTCAGAACAGCAGGAGGGAGCCTTATCTTCCTTTACTTGTGCTTGAATTATTGCATATATCATAATGCAGAATAAAGCACATTTGGAGCATGATATTGTGCTTCTCCCTCCCTCCTCCTTTACTTCTGTCACCAGCAGGTGGTCAAGGGCATTTGCATGATCCCAGCGTTCTTGCAACTGGGCTGAGCGGAAAGTTTACTGGGTATGCTAAGGCTGTGGACACACCATACATTTAAAGCAGATGTAAAGCACATCCCCCCCTCCATCATGGAAACTGTAGTTTATGCCTCAGAGATTTATGATTCTAGCACCCTTAACAAACTACACTTCCCGTGAATCCTTTTTTTTTTTGAGGGGGGGCATTCTTTAAATCTATTTTAATTGCATGGTATGTATGCAGTCTTAAATTAATCTGGGGAAAAAAGCAAAAACCTGTACAAAAGCCACTTAATAGCCGGGATGTTATTTTAATAAAGGTATCTTCCAATCAGGTCCGTATCGTTAAAGCTATGGTTTTCCCAGTAGTGATGTATGGAAGTGAGAGCTGGACCATAAAGAAGGCTGACTGCCAAAGAACTGATGCTTTTGAATTATGGTGCTGGAGGAGACTCTTGAGAGTCCCATGGACTGCAAGAAGATCCAACCTCTCCATTCTGAAGGAAATCAGCCCTGAGTGCTCACTGGAAGGACAGATCCTGAAGCTGAGGCTCCAATACTTTGGCCCCCTCATGAGAAGAGAAGACTCCCTGGAAAAGACCCTGATGTTGGGAAAGATGGAGGGCACAAGAAGGGGACAACAGAGGATGAGATGGTTGGACAGTGTTCTCGAAGCTACTAACATGAGTTTGACCAAACTGCGGGAGGCAGTGGAAGACAGGAGTGCCTGGTGTGCTCTGGTCCATGGGGTCACGAAGAGCTGGACTCGACTAAATGACTAAACAACAACAATTTTCCAATCATAGAATGGTAGAGTTGGAAGGGACTCCAAGGGTCAATTCAGATATATTCATCAAATGCTTCTGCAACACTGGAAGCTGGGCAAATGGGTAGAACTTGCATGTCTGCTATGGACCATGCATGGTCTCTGCATGGGCAATGGGGGCAGGAACCTTGCCCAGACCAGAGCCCTGGAAATACCTGCCTTGCCAGAGATTTCCACAAGAGGGGAGCCACAATAGCAATGGACTAACAAATACTTCACCCAACAAAGTATCACTGCCCCGCTTGTTTAGCAGATGATGATGACTCAGAACCCTGCAGTGTGGAAGGGGAACTTTGGTACAGTGGTACCTCGGGTTAAGTACTTAATTTGTTCCGGAGGTCCATTCTTAACCTGAAACTGTTCTTAATCTGAGGTACCACTTTAGCTAATGGGGCCTCCCGCTGCTGCTGTGCTGCTGGAGCACGATTTCTGTTCTCATCCTGAAGCAAAGTTCTTAACCCGAGGTACTATTTCTGGTTTAGCGGGGTCTGTAACCTGAAGCATCTGTAACCTGAAGCGGTTGTAACCCGAGGTACCACTGTACTAGCAGAAGGCTCCCAACACCATGAGAGCCAGGGTCTAAGAAATAGGACACAATCTCTTTAAATTGCCTTCAGTGAGGGTGGAGCGAGGGACAATCTCATGGTTACAGACAGGCCTGGATTTAGGTTTGATGAGGCCCTAAGCTACTGAAGGTAATGGGGCCCTTGATATGTCAAGCTGTCCTTTGTCAACAACAAATTGCCGCTGTTTTGTGTGTGTTGAATATATGCTTTATAGTAATTTATGGACCTAATAGGTATCGAAAGCCTTTGCACATAACAAAATGCTTATCAAAGTAATAGTTGAACTGAAATACAATAAATAAGGTACCACTGTGTATAGAAAAAAGCAAACCAGTGATATTTTAGGGAGCAGGCTAGCAGGCGGGACCCATTGCTTACATCATAGGAGCCTATACAACACAAAACACTGTTGCTGTATGTAGGTTTTATTTTATTTGTTTTGTCTCTTATATTTTGGAAATGTACATCCATTTTTTTTCCTTTAAATGTTTTTGGGGGCCCCAAGAGAGTTACTGCATCATTTGTTAAATTTGTATACTGCTCTTCATCTGTAGATCTCATGGGGGTTCATAGCATTAGAGGTGGGTTGTAGCTAGCCTCTAATATTTGTTGTCTACAAAAGCATTATACCCTGTTTTTCAGCAAAAAACAAAACAAAACAGGTTTCCCTAATGATTTAGCAAAGCTCAGAAATGAGACAGTCTCTTCTGAGAGCCAGTGTGGTATAGTGGTTAAGAGCGGTAGTCTCGTAATCTGGGGAACCGGGTTCGCTTCCCCGCTCCTCCACCTGCAGCTGCTGGGTGACCTTGGGCCAGTCACACTTCTCTGGAGTCTCTCAGCCTCACTCACCTCACAGAGTGTTTGTTGTGGGGGAGGAAGGGAAAGGAGAATGTTAGCCGCTTTGAGACTCATTTGGGTAGTGATAAAGCGGGATATCAAATCCAAACTCTTCTTCAAACTCTTCTTCTTCCTTAAGGCTTTCAGTCAGAAAGGCATGACATGAAAGGGAAAAGAGTTGGTGAGGGAGGAGGAAAAAAGCAAACCCAGGCACTGGACTTTAGTTACACAGACCAGCAGGTAGGAGTGCAGGTGGCCATGGAACCAATCACAATGGTTCTGTACTATCTTTGATACTGGAGAGGGCACACCTCTGAAATACCAGTCAAGGAGGGATCACAAGTAAGGATCATATTGTTGTGCTCAGATAATGAGAACAGGATGCTGGTCTACTGTAGATGGTCCTTTGGTTTGAGCCACCAAGGCTCTTATTAGGACTTAGGTTCTTAAATGACCTTTGAGGCCCCTCCTGGCTGCCTGATTCCACCATTACTCATGGTCCCCAAGCTGCCAATTGCTTGTCCTCAGTTTCCCTGATGACCTGGAACAGATTGCCTTGTTTTCGAGTAGCTTTGAAATGGCTCCATTCTGAATCCCGTGAATTTCAAGGAGAATAAGTGATTGTGGCTGTGAGCAGCCAACAGACCAGCTCTATCTCAGCAGGAGATCAATTATACCCAGTGCTGGCTGATGAGGGTATGGGATTTCATTGCTGAAGGCGGACAAATGTGGAAGTCAAGTAAGTGTAAAGCAATTGCATTATTAAAGGGCTCTGCAACCAAACAGGATCTGGGGCTTAGTCATAGTCAAGCAAGCTCGACTTGTGTGTTCCTAGGCTGTACAGCAATTCAGTATCGCTGTCACCGTGCCTGAACTTTCCAGGGAGAGTTCAGTGTCATAAGACGCCATCTCCTCAACCCTTAATATTTCTGAAATAAATGAAGAAAAATGGGGGAAATCTGCCAACTTACAAGTAGAAATGGGCAAATACGTCAATTTCAGTTTTTCAGTTTTTCCATTTTTCCTATTCTTAAGTTCTCCACCTTTCTACCTCAGTGTTTGTGTGGGTTTTTTTTTTAAAAAAGTGTGCATGAGAATTTGTCAGATTTTTAGTTCAATATACACATTTTTGTATGCAGTTTTGCCCGATATAATACAGTTTTTAATTTTTTAATAAAATAAACCAAAGATCAAGAGGATAAGGCAATACTGTTACAGTAGGTACAAAACAGCATAAATTGGGCATTATCATTGAACTTGCTGTTCCAAAATACTACAAAAAATACAATTATTTTGTAACAAATAAGCTTAATCATAGTTATAATGGACCAAATTTTCTCAATTCATTCAGATATGATAGGAGAGTTTCTTCTCCCGCTCCCAAATCTTTAGCTATTATAATCTTAGCAGAGGTTATAAGATTAAACACTGTTTCTTGATCATTTTCCGGAATAACGTGCATACACTGATAGGAGGGTGTTCCACAGGGCAGGTGCCACTACCAAGAAGGCCCTCTGCCTGGTTCTCTGTAACCTCACTTCTTGCAGTGAGGGAACCACCAGAAGGCCCTTGGCGCTGGACCTCAGTGTCTGGGCTGGATGATGGGGGTGGAGATGCTCCTTCAGGTATACTGGGTCGAGGCTGTTTAGGGCTTTAAAGGTCAGCACCAACACTTTGAATTGTGCCCAGAAACGTACTGGGAGCCAACGTAGGTCTTTCAGGACCAGTGTTATGTGGTCTCAGCGGCCACTCCCATTCACCAGTCTAGCTACTGCATTCTGGATGAGTTGCAATTTCCAGGTCACCTTCAAAGGTAGCCCCACGTAGAGCGCATTGCAGTAGTCCAAGTGGGAGATAACTAGAGCATGCACCACTCTGGCGAGTCAGTCCACGGGCAGGTAGGGTCTCAGCCTGCATACCAGATGGAGCTGATAAACAGCTGCCCTCTACACAGAAATGATCTGCACCTCCATGGACAGGTGTGAGTCCAAAATGACTCCCAGGCTGTGCACCTGGTTCTTCAGGGGCACAGTCACACTATTCAGGACCAGGGAGTCCTCCAAACCTGCCCTGCCCCTGTCCCCCCAAAACAGTACTTCTGTTTTGTCAGAATTCAACTTCGATCTGCCCTAAGGTCACCCAGCAAGCTTCTGGGCTGAGTGGGGATTTGTACGCTGGTCTCTCAGATCCTAGTCTGACACTCTAGCCAGTACTCCACAGTGTTGGACAACCTGTCTTGAACAAACAGGGGTGGCATTTCAAGCTCCGCCAGATCCCATCCATCTCTATGATGATGCGAAGCCAGAATGTTAATGAATGAATAAGGTAGTGCTTTGGTGACAAGACTGGAGGGAGCCTAACAGCAGCAAAGTTTTCCAAGATAAAGCACACAAGCTGTTTTCCCGCTCCCATCAGGGCCAAGAATGGAGCTGGCCAAGAAGCGAGAGTCTAAGCCAAAGAAAAACCCAGATGCCATTGCTGGAGATGAATAGAAGAAAAGCGGTCGAAGAAAACCACCCATTTCCTTCTCGGAGGCCTTGTCATTTGGATTTTGGCAGCCCACTTAACTGAGCCTCGTGAGCGATCCTGGAGACAGGCAAGGCTCCTGAAGCAGAAAGATAAAGAGCTTGTAAGGGGAGCGCTTGCCACACAGCAATTAACAAGGAGAGATGGCACCGGGCAAATATTTCAATTGCTTGCACGGGGCTGCTGCCAATAGGCTTTGCCATTTTGCCCTTATGCTCTGGAGGTGCCCGCAGTCTCTCTTGAGATGGAGGGTCTGTTTTGTTGGCATTCCTATTCCAAGCTCCTGCTTCGTTCTTCCTTTCCTTTCCTTTTCCTATTGCAAAAGGTCTTTTGAGTCTGGGCATTTTAATTAACAAGGGGATTACACTTGGCAATCAAGCTGCCAAGCCAGGATCCTCGCTGTCACTCTCCCTTTTAAAGAAATTCAGGGTTGTTTGCCACCCCCTCTCCCAATCATCTTGTGCAAGAAAGACTGCTCTGCGGACAGTTATCTAAGGAAGACGTATCAACAGTGGAGCCTCGTTTGTTTGGGGAAGACACAAACGCCTCATCGATTGCTTTTGGCCCCTTTGGAACTTACCTGAGTAAGCTACTCTCCTGTGAGCAGAGTAACGTGGATTTGACAAATTCATGGAGGAGAAGGTGTCCGGTTGAGCTGCTGCAGCAGATGCACCATGGTGTTTAGTCACTCTGCACTCCTCCCAGTGGTCATTCCTCCTCTGGTCACTGCTGTAAGTCTGCATAACAGAGCTATGTATGTGAGCCTTAATGTGCACCTCAATGTGCATGATGATACGCACTTTGGACTCCCCAAAAGGGCCGGCCCTACCACTAGACAGAGTGAACCAGCAGCCCAGCCAGCAGATGCTGGGAAGTAGGAAACCACACTGAGGTGCCAGAGGACAGAGATTTATATGTGTCACATAAGGTTGCCAGATTTTTTTCTAAGGATCTGGGGACACTTTTTTCTTTTTTGAAAAGAGAAAAAAAGTTATTTTTTTTATAAAAAAGTTATTTTTTTAAAAAAAGAAGAAGTAATATCTTCTCTTCTGTGGTCTCCTCTGTTGCATGGCGTTTCTCTGGGCCTCAGCCTGCTCTCTTGGGGACATTAAATGAAATCCGGGGATGTTCCGGGGATGGATTTTGTCCGGGGACAGATTTGTAAATCTGGGGGCTGTCCCCGGGAAATGGAGACGTCTGGTAACTATAACATAACCTGCCCTGAACCCACAAAGCTGTCCCATCGCTAGTATTGAAACAAGATTTGGCTGCCAGGTGAGTCAGCTTCTATGCATTGAATGGGGGCGGGGTACCATCTTGCTCTTTGCCTCTGGCAGCAGAAGGACTTGGGCTTGCCCTGCTGCTTCTACACTAGCTGCCATCCTGAAATGTTCCAGAAAGAGACAGTGGCCCATGGCATTCCCACACAGGGGGAAGGACTGTACATCAATGGCCCCAATGGTCTGACTTGGTATAATACAGCATCCTAGATGCTTACGAAAGATACCAGTGCCAGCAGTGGTCAATAACTTGACCATTTGCTTTCATTTTTTTAAAAAAAATATTTTTTGAGGTTTTGAAAGATTACAAAAATAAAGAAAAAAAAGAACAAAAAAACCAGAAAAATAAAAACAATTTAAAAAAGACAAATCAATCCTTCCATAACTTATCTTTCATTTGCTTGTTTCCTTGACCTCCTCACACCTCCCTTTTTTGTGTTCTAGTTCAATTAGGTATTTCAGCAAATCCTTTCCATCTTTGTTTTTATCCTAATAATTTATCTTTATATAATGTAACTTTACATTCTCACCAATTAACAATCTATTTCTACTTAATCCTTTATAACATTTCTGCTAAAACCACGTAACTTCATTCCAACATCCTTCTAACATTCCTTAATTTTACAATGTTTCTGTAAATAAACGTTAAATTTCTTCCAATCTTCTTCCACCGACTCTTCTCCCTGGTCTCGGATTCTGCCAGTCATTTCCGCCAGTTCCATGTAGTCCATCACCTTCATCTGCCATTCTTCCCGGGTGGGTAGATCTTGTGTCTTCCAATACTTTGCAATAAGTATTCTTGCTGCTGTTGTAGCATACATAAAAAAAAGTTCTGTCTTTCTTTGGCACCGATTGGCCGACCATGCCCAGGAGAAAGGCCTCTGGTTTCTTCAGAAAGGTATATTTAAATACCTTTTTCATTTCATTATAGATCATCTGCCAGAAAGTCTTAATCCTTGGGCATGTCCACCAAAGGTGAAAGAATGTACCTTCAGTCTCTTTACATTTCCAGCATTTATTATCAGGCAAGTGATATATTTTTGCAAGCTTGACTGGTGTCATGTACCACCTGTAAATCATTTTCATTATATTCTCTCTTAGGGCATTACATGTGGTCCATAACTGTTCCCAGTCAGCCATCATAATATTATGTCCAACATCTTGTGCCCATTTAATCATAGCTGATTTCACCGTTTCATCCTGAGTATTCCATTTCAACAGCAAGTTATACATTCTTGACAAGTTCTTAGTTTTGGGATCTAACAGTTCTGTTTCCAATTTTGATTTTTCCACCTGGAAGCCAATTTTCTTGTCCAAATTGTAAGCCTCCATTATTTGGTAATAATGAAGCCAGTCTCGCACTTTGTTTTTTAGTTTTTCAAAACTCTGCAGTTTTAATCTATCTCCCTCTTGTTCCAAAATTTCCCAATATTTCGAACTTGACAATTTGCTTTCAGCAACCTGACACCCGAGGCAGCCATCTCACTTTGTCTAATAATAGGGCCGGCCTTTGTTGAAGGTTTTGGTTCTTACCGTTCAATAGTAGATGGAGGGGGGTGATTACACCTTTGTACCTTTTCGTCCACTTTGGGAAATGTCTGACTTTCTTGTCCTTGGTCTTTTCCATGGGGCCTGGCAGTTTCTCCTACTCTAGCCCTATATATCTCACATGTATTAATTCCCCTTACCACTCCCAGATCCACTTTCCGACGCAGTAAACATGTTATTTCAAACTGTTCAACAAGCACTCTTAACTTGGCCTTTGATGGGTTCAGTTAAAGATAGGTAGCCGTGTTGGTCTGCCATAGTCAAAACAAAAAAAAATTTCCTTCCAGTAGCACCTTAAAGACCAACTAAGTTAGTTCTTGGTATGAGCTTTCGTGTGCATGCACACTTCTTCAGCTTCAGATGTGTATCTGAAGAAGTGTGCATGCACACGAAAGCTCATACCAAGAACTAACTTAGTTGGTCTTTAAGGTGCTACTGGAAGGAATTTTTTTTGTTTTGATGGGTTCATCATTTTCGCGGCCGTGATCGTCTGCCGCAGGTAGTGTAGAGAGAGTTCATAACATTCACGTCCCTGTTCCTGCCATTGCTGCGGCCTCCAATTCCAAGAGAAATCAAGCCTCCATGTCTGGTCCTCTCTGGGGTCCACCTCTTGCTCTGTCCCACCCCTCACCCCCCAGCCTCCGGCGTGCAAAAAGGACACCTTTTTCCTGTTCGCTTACCTCATCGCCCACTGCAATTCTGGAGACTTTTTCCTGAAGGAGTGGAAGGAGGGGCTTCCCCCATTTTCCTCCTGGCCCAGAGAGTCTCTGTTAATGGCCTTCTTAATGGGTTAATGGCCCAGCCGTCATCAGCCTCTGTTCTTCCAATGCCCCTCATCCAGCAAGTTCTGCCCGCTGACTTGGCTCTTTAGCATAAACTGACTCCTGTTTTGGCACAGTTTAGTCAAACCTTGATTAATTCAAACTTTTACTAATTCCAATAGTTATGGGTGACGTGTAACGGCAAACTCTGGAACTCAGAACCTCTAACAATATAAATTAGCATTTGCAAATGATTTGCGAGTCTGTGCTGTACCTCACGTATCTTAAGTGCCAAGTGATAAGGATTGCTCTGTCTGTAAATTTAGATTTTATTTTATTTTTGCATTTCAAAATACTGTAATGTTCCCCAAGTCACCAAGAAAAGGCAAATTGTGTTTTTAAAAACAATGTATATATATTCTCTCTCTCTCTCTCTCTCTCTCTCTCTCTCTCTCTCTCTCTCTCTCTCTCTCTCTCTCTCTCTGTCTCTCTCTCGGAATAAGTCCTTTCTTGAAAGTTTGGAAATAAAGTAACAAGAGAAGTAGGCTGTGATGCTAAATGTTATGTACTGAGTTGAATAGGATCCAAAATGCAGCAGTCTGATTGGTCCTAGAACAATAGGATTCAGAATGCAGCAGTCTGATTGGTCTGCAGGAGCCACCCAATCTGGCTCCAGATTCAAGTGAATCCACAACCTGATTGGCCTACAGGAGAATTCTGGAATTAGCCAATCACGTGCAGCCCATTGTGTAAATAATGTATATAAAGCAGATACTTTGAGGGGGCATTCATTCCTCCTCACCACTATGAGCTGAATAAAGAGCATGAAATCCACTCTCGACTCAGAGTATATTTCACTAAACTTATTACAGAGTAAGACCCACTGAATACTGCGAGGGACTTACTTCTGAGGGTGGCATTCAACTAAATTTTACTCACGAGTAGTTCCACTGAAATGAATGAACATGACTTGCTGTGCAATCCTATGCATTTTTTACCCAGAAGTAAGAGTCACTGTGTTCTGTGGGGCTCACTCCCAGGTAAGTATGTTTAAGATGGTAGTCCACATTTGTTTCATTCCTTTCAATGCATCTACTCTGAGGAAAGCTTAGTTGAATATCACCCCAAGTAAACAAACATGAGTTGTGCTGTAAATTCTTTCTTTCTTTCTTTCTTTCTTTCTTTCTTTCTTTCTTTCTTTCTTTCTTTCTTTCTTTCTTTCTTTCTTTCTTTCTTTCGCATAATAGAGAAGGCAATTGCAGCAGCCCCATTGGGTGAGGCGGTATAATTACTGGATTCACTTCCTTGGAAAAGCATAATTAACGTAACTTGAACTGTGACAGTGGCAGAGCCAGCTAGTTTGCCGCTTCAACAAATTAATGGCCAGACCTTGTTCTCCCAACTGCTGTTAACTTTACCAGATTGTGGGACTGGATACCTTTCCCGCCTCCAAAAATCCCTGCCTGGATAACGAATGAGTCACAATTTTGGGGCCAGTGGCTGTTGCTATGGCCAAACTCTTGCGAAATGAAAAAGCTAAAACTCTGTGAAGCCAGAAGGGGGGGAGGTAATAAAATCTGGCAACTTCTGTGAATTATGGGAATTAGTGGAAATATGCTTAATTAACAACAATCTGCCTGCATTTTTTTTAAAAAAGCGATGTGAAATTTGGATTTTAGTTTGTGGAAAAGGTTGCTGGTTGGAGTGCACCTCTGGGGGGTGAACCATCTTGGGTTAGAAGCACCCAAGTGACCTCCCCAGGGTGCAAGATGTGCCTCTCTGATGTGGCCCAAAGGAAAGCAGAGCAAGACACTTGGCACCATCTTGGTTGCAGAAGTTGCCGGAAGGAGGCATACAAGGTGCCATCCAACTGTCTTAGGGACTCCACTCTGGATTTGTGTAGGGTTTACACCATATGTAGGCAAACTAAGGCCCATGGGCCGGATGCGGCCCAATCGCCTTCTCAATCCGGCTCACAAACACAGTGGCGTAGCGTGGGTTGTCAGCACCCGGGGCAAGGCAAGTAATTTGCGCCCCTTAACCCGTGGATTTTAGCAGGGGGCAGAGAGCTGCGAGTGCGAGCGCACCCCCCAGATGTTGCGCCCGGTGCGGCCGGCCCCCCTGCACCCCCACGCTACACCACTGCGCAGACAGTCCGGGAATCAGCGTGTTTTTACATGAGTAGAATATGTCCTTTTATTTAAAATGCATCCCTAGGTTATTTGTGGGGCATAGGAATTCATTCATTATTTTTTTTCGGAATATAGTCCGCCCCCCCACAAGGCCTAAGGGACAGTGGACCGGCCCCCTGCTAAAAAAAGTTTGCAGACCCCTGGTTTACACTGTAGCCTTTTCTTCTCCCTAAGATATCCCACAAGGCTGCTGAGGTTTAGGATCAGAGATTTCCTTCTCCTAGATGGGCTTAACAAGCCCCATCTGGCCCTCACTTCCCTCTACAGCACGTGCAGAAACCACCATCTTGACTGCTCGACCCACTGTTGGTCTTGTCCCCTCAATTTGCCAGAGCCTGTTTTTGCATGCAGGGGGAGTCCTTAACTCCACCAGGGTTTAAGACCCATTGGCTACCCTGACCTGGTTTGGCCAGCCAGTCAAAGCCATTTGTTGGGGTGAGGCTGCTGCTTCATGCTGACAGCTTCTAGAAGCCCCAGTTGAGAGCTGAGTGAAGGATGGGGACCAAAGGTGGACAAACAACCCCAGAAGGACCACAACATGTCTCCCACCAGAGGAGTACTGCATTACCGCTTACTCCTCATCCAGATGTGTTGTACTACATGGACCAGGGCTGCAGTCCAAACCACTGAGCCTCTCGGTTCAAATCCCCGCAACGGAGTGAGCTCCCATTGCTCTGTCCCAGCTCCTGCCAACTTGGCAGTTCGAAAGCACCCCAGTGCAAGTAGATAAATAGGTACCACTGTGGCAGGAGGGTAAACGGCATTTCCATGCGCTCTGATTTCCGTCATGGTGTTCTGTTGCACCAGAAGTGGTTTAGTCATGCTGGCCACATGACTCGGAAAGCTGTCTGTGGACAAACGCCGGCTCCCTCGGCCTGAAAGCGAGATGAGCGCCACAACTCCATAGTCACCTTTGACTGGACCTATCCGTCCAGGGGTCCTTTACCTTTTTACCTTTACAAGGACCATCTTGGCCAATGGTGGGAGTTGCAGAGGGTACCATCTTGGGGGAGTTCTTCTCTGTGTCCTTACAAAGCTTATCTCTCACTCCCTGTGAACAGCAGCCAATTACGTAGAGGAAAGGGTAGAAATGTGCATGCCAATGGTGCCGTGGGTACAGGCATGGCTGGAACTTAATGTGTGAGAGGGCGATGTGACAGAGTTTCACACAGGGTTGCCATTTGTTGTGCTCTTTGTAACATACCGTTCTGCCCACTTTTGATCAATACGACACAAGAGATCAGATTACGTTCCTGAATGTTCTTTCGCTAAAAAGAAAGGAAGGAAAGGGAACAGGCTGAACTTAATTTCCCATGGTGAAGCACTTATTCTGACTTGAAATGGTCGGGTTCCTTGCACTTTACAATAAACACCGTTTTGCATACATTACTCACATTCTCTGGGACTGCCACCCGCTGCCCACAACATTGTTAAGGGTAAGTTTTGCCATGCCAAAGATTTATTCCTCCAGCCCCCTAAAAGCTTTGTGGTCTCGGCTGAAAGGCAGATTCCATGCTAGTGATTACCGGGTTCGAAACTGAAAAACAAAACCGGCACTAATCCAATGCCTTTTTCTGCAATTGTATGTGAGCACACTGTGTAGATTTTGGGCCATCTCGTCTCAAGAAGGGTAGCATAGAGTGGGAGAAGGTGCAGAAAGCAATATCCAAAATCTTTTTGAATTGAAAACTATCCTTCCCGGTGCCGGTTGAAATAAACAAATAACAGGAATAACTGTTGTGTGTTTGTGTTTGTTGACTTGCAGAGTCGTTCTCCTGCATTGGGAGGTCACTGTGCTATGCAGTGCAGTGGGTCATCAAGTGACAGACTTGCATGTGTGAGCCAAACTTTCACTTTCAAATAGCAATGGGGTATAGTTCAGGCACTCTAAAATCGTGCACATAGCAGCCTCACAGATACAACTGGATGAAAGAAAGCAATGTCGGATCTTGCACACCTATATTGGCACTGGTGCAAGCTTGCCAACTCTAGGGGGCAGAGGTGTCTTACGCCCCCTCAATATTTGTTTGAAGGGGGTCCAGGCCCAGCCCCATATTGAGGGCCCCCGGTGCAGCCTAGTGGGAGGCTGCCCTGCATTGTGTTGGGACACGTGAGTTGGCTGGAGCTTGTAGAGGCTGAAGCCAAACCATATCTAGAGGACACAGGTTCACTACTCCAGGTTTATGGGTTTGAATCAGCAGCTCAGACGGCAATGACTTGCCACCTTGTCATCTGAAATATACTCGGAGTTGAGAGTGGATTTCATGCTCTTTATACAGCTCATAGTGGTGAGGAGGAATGGAAGTTCCCCCAGAATGTCTTTATGAATGGAAGCTCATAGTGGTGAGGAGGAATGGAAGTTCCCCCAGAATGTCATTATTTACACAATGGGCCCCACATGATTGGCTAATTCTGGGATTCTCCTGTAGGCCAATCAGGTGGTGGATTCACTTCCACCTGGAGCTGGATTGGGTGGCTCCTGCTGCATTCTGGGTCCTATTGTTCTAGGACCAATCAGACTGCTGCATTCTGAATCCTATTGTTCTAGGACCAATCAGACTGCTGCATTTTGGATCCTATTCAACTCAGTACATAACACCACCCACAGTGGTCTTGTTGGGAGGCAAAGCTTTTCTATTACCCTCCTTATCAACCTGCTGTCTGGCAACCTCCATACTCTTCCCCTCTTTCCTGACCGCCATGCCAAAAAAAGGAGAGACTCCTTTGGGCTGCCCAGTAATCTCAAAACTGGGTTCCTTCTGCTTGGTGGGACTAATGGGCTTGCCGTTGCTCTCCACCCCGCTCTCCAAAGGTGCTATTTTGACCCATTTAGATCATCGTCTCTTGCCCCCCCCCCTCATTTCTTCAATGCTGTTTTCAACCATCTGTCTCTCTTCCCCCTGACTCCTTTTCTATCTATTCTTTCATCTTTGCCTGCACAATGCCTTTCCCAATCCACCTTCCCTCCTGGCCGAACTCTGTTTTCCTTTCTAGCAAACCAAAGGTTGGGGGGGGGGTGAGTAAGATGGGAAGATGTAAGCTGACCTTTCCTTTTGCACTTCCAGGAGGTCTTGTAATATCAAGCAGAAAATAACTTGAGGTCTATTTTTTCCACCTCTCTTCCCACTTCAATTGATGCCCACAGCTATTCTAATATCCACTGTATTAACAGTTGCAATAACAGTTGGGTGTATTCATGTGTCTTTTAGTACTATGGCAGTGGTAGGAAACCATTCCCCCCCCCCCGACCCAAGACCACACTTCCACCTGGGGACCCTTCTGGGGCCCAAATGCCAGCAGTGGGTTGAGCCACAAACAAAAGCAGGCAGGGCATTATATGCAGTTTCTAATCTTTGTTCAACTGCCCTTTCTATCCACCATCCAAACTGGTAGATAGAGTTGAAGGGCACATTCCAGCCTGGCAAAAACACCCCATGAGGAACGTTCTGACTGTAAGACCTGTTTGACTCTGGCATGGACTGCCTTGATTCCTGCATGGCAGGGAGTTGGACTGTATGGTAGCGCTGTGGTCTAAACCACTGAACCTCTCGGGCTTGCTGATCGGAAGGTCAGCAGTTCAAATCCCCATGACAGGGTGAGCTCCCGTTGCTCTGTCCCAGCTCCTGCCAACCTAGCAGTTTGAAAGCAGGCCAGTGTAAGTAGATAAATAGGTACTGCTGTGGCGGGAAGGTAAACGGCGTTTCTGTGCGCTCTGGCTTCCATCATGGTGTTCCATTGTGCCAGAAGTGGTTTAGCCATGCTGGCCACATGATCCAGAAAGCTGTCTGTGGACAAACGCCGGCTCCCTTGGCCTGAAACCAAGATGAGCACTGCAACCCCATAGTCACCATTCACTGGACTTAACTGTCCAGGGGTCCTTTACCTTACTAGATGGGATTCTTTCTAGCTTTACAATTCTATGATTCTACACTGGTCAGTGGGGCTGCTGTAATTCCTGTCGCTATGTTTATAGGGGATTTATTCCTTCCCCCTCACTCCCCTTCCCTGATTTGGATTTGGATTGATCTTTATTACGGCCATTGGCCCATCACACGACAGTTTCCCATACCACCATAATGTACTTGAACCTCCAAATTTAAAACCGCCAAAACTTACAAAATACAGACAAGAACCAAAGCAAAACAAAAACAAAAGACCAACATCATACATTACAATAAATTTGTAACATAAACATCGCCCTCTGCTCATAAATTAATAGAAGACATCAATGGTGATATTACCTAATTACATCCTAAAACATAGATCATGGTTTAAAGGGATTATCCGAGCCACACAAGAGTCCGTTTCTCTTCTTTAGGGATAGGACGCTGATCAAGAATCTGGCAACCTGATTGCAGGCTAACCTAATTGCAAGTTGCCTTCTGGACTAGTGGTCCACAGTGTCTGGCAGCATCTCTCCAGGGGTTTTTTAGGTAGGGGACTCTCTTTTTTTATAATAATATTTATTAAAGTTTCAAAAAAGTTACAAAAATGAGAAAGAAAAAAAGAGAAAAAAGAGAAGAGAAAAGCAAAAAATACAAAATACAGAAAAATAAAAGCAATTAAAAACATTTCCCTCTTTCCATGTCTTATCTTTCATTTACTTATTTCCCTGACCTCCTCACACCTCCCTTTTTTGTATTCTAGTTCAATTAAATATTCCAGCAAATCCTTTTCAACTTGGTTTTTATCCTAATGGTTTATCCTAATGTAATATAATTTTACATTCTCGTCTTTCAACAATTAAAGAATCAATTTTTACCTAATCTTTTATATCATTTCTGCTAATACCACATTACTTCATTCCAACATCCTTCTAACATTCCTGAATTTTACAATGTTTCTGTAAATAAACTTTAAATTTTCTCCAATCTTCTTCCACCAACTCTTTACCTTGGTCTCGGATTCTGCCAGTCATCTCCGCCAGGTAGGGGACTCTCTACCAGACCCCCAGTCTTACCTGGACATTGAACCTGTGACCTTCTGATTGCAGGGCAGATGCTCTACCACTGAGCGATGGTCCTTCCCCAAGGAGAGAATCCTGCACCACATCACAGGCAGCAGGCTGGATTGGGGAAGGGGCAGGACAGGCCCTGGGGCAACAGAGGAGACGGGCTGGAGGATTCAGAAGGAATAGTTGGGGTGTGGGTTGCTACTTCCTTTACCTGTGGGACACCCAGACCAAGACCCAGAATGTGCTGCCTGAGGTGATTGCCTCTCTTTGCTTAATGATAGTGTATGTGGGGCTACCTTTGAAGGTGACCCGGGAACTGCAATTAATCCAGAATGCGGCAGCTAGACTGGTGACTGGGAGCAGCCGCCGAGACCACATAACACCAGTCTTGAAAGACCTATACTGGCTCCCAGTACGTTTCCGAGCACAATTCAAAGTGTTGGTGCTGACCTTTAAAGCCCTAAATGGCCTCGGTCCAGTATACCTGAAGGAGCATCTCCACCCCCATCGTTCAGCCTGGACACTGAGATCCAGCGCCGAGGGCCTTCTGGCGGTTCCCTCACTGCAAGAAGTGAGGTTACAGGGAACCAGACAGAGGGCCTTCTCAGTAGTGGCGCCCCCCCTGTGGAACACCCTCCCTTCAGATGTGAAGGAAATAAGCAGCTATCCTATCTTTAAAAGACATCCGAAGGCAGCTCTGTTTAGGGAAGTTTTTAATATTTAATACTGTATTGTTTTTAACACTCGATTGGGAGCCGCCCAGAGTGGCTGGGGAAGCTCAGCCAGATGGGTGGGGTATAAACAATAAATTATTATTATTATTATTATTATTATTATTATTATTATTATTAGTGAGTTTATGCATGCAGAGACAAAGGGCAAGAAAGGGTTAATGTAGGTGTGCTTGCCTCACACCTGCAGCTGCTTAAGTGTGAGTCAGCACACCTGTATAAATGCCCTTGTGTTTATATAGCAAGCCCATGTGTTTGTAGCAAGTTTGCCTTGGCCCCTGCCCCTTGGCTAGAGCCTAATCTGTTGTGGATCTCTCCAGGGAGGATGTGTTGCTGGAAAGATCTTTCACTACTTTTGCTGTAGGCTGTCTGTTGGGCATTAACAACAGGCTCAGGTAGGATTACTTCATGCTACACCTGTATGTAACTGCTAAGCTGAGGAACTGCATTATATTTTGGGCTAGCCATCAGTCAAGGAACTGACCTTACCCAAATTGTCTGTTGTTTTTCTTCAACAACCCCATTGTGAGCTTTCCACTTACAGTTTCTGCTGGCGTGTTGAGTGAGCACTCTGCACGTGCCCTGACACTGGTGCACTCAACCAACCATATGGCAGCCAATTTTATAGAAGCCACTGAGAGGTTTTTGCAATGAAGCGGTAGACCAGTTCTGCCAAATGATCAGGGCAAGCGTTTGCATATATGTATTTGTGCATATACTAGTTTATATGTGTGTAGTTTCAAATTTAGAAATAATTCATACAAGTCTGCTACTGATGGATTATCTATTAAAATACCACCAATATATGAAGTCGTGGGCAGGATTTGAAATATAAGCAGTGGATTAATGAAAGATTTAACAGTAGTGTTGTAAAACAGCTAATATAAAGGAGTGAAAGACAAACATCGGGAAAGGCGAGGTGGGAAGTCAAGAAGAAACATCACACATTTTTTAAAAAATGTATATGATGATAAATGCTTTGAAATGTTGGAGAATTAATAAAAAGTATATGAAATATATATATATAATTCTGCTGTCCAAAAGCTCATTTATGATGTGCAACTGCAAGGCTCTCCTTTCTTCCTTTACAGCCAAACCTTGATTTTTGAACGTCTTGGCTGCTGAACGTATCAGAAGCTGAGTGCCGAAAACCCGGAGGTGAATGCTTCCATTTTCGAACGTGCCTTGGAAGTCTAACGGCTTTTCATTTCCCCCCACTGGCTTTACAGCCAGCCCATTGATGCTCGGTTTTCAAACGTTTCGGAAGTCGAATGGACATCCAGAACGGATTACGTCTGAAAACCTAGGTTCCACTACTACCCTGTGCTATCCGTGCAGGAATGCAGGTGGTGCTGTGGTCTAAACCACTGAGCATCTTGGGCTTGCCAAACGGAAGGTTGGCGGTTTGAATCCCTGCGACAGGGTGAGCTCTGTCCCAGCTCCTGCCAACCTAGAAGTTCGAAAGCAGGCCAGTGCAAGTAGATAAATAGGTACCGCTGCAGCGGGAAGGTAAACGGTGTTTCCATGCACTCTGGTTTCCATCACGGTGTCCCGTTGTGCCAGAAGCGGTTTAGTCATGCTGGCCACATGTCTGTGGGCAAACAGCAGCTCCCTCGGCCTGAAAGCGAGTTGAGTGCCACAACCCCATAGTCACCTTTGACTGGACGTAACCGTCCAGGGCTCCTTTACCTTTTTTACCTATTTTTACATATGGCTACTGTGCCTTAGAACGGATAAAATATCTGCCCACCCTTAAAATGAGACATCTGGAACCCCAGCGGGAAGTAACTGCACACAATTTACCTGTGCTCTATTGAGCTAAATCTATTGTAGCTCCATGACTGCTGTTGCCTTATGCATCGATGCTGTGTTTATTCGTAATCGCTGGTTCTGCCTTTCAGATGTTGATTATGATGTAAATTGTGTTGCAGCTGCAACTGTGATACTGCACTAAGATTTCTTCAAAAAAGAAAAGAAAAGAAAAGAAAAAACACTGAGAGACAAAATGAATGCTATATTCTCTCATTCAATGTTATGTTTCCTCCTTTAACTAGAGTGTTTATTATGTGAGATGTGGAACAAATGAATTGAGATACCAAATAGTTTTTGTGAGCTGATTTCTCTCTCCCGCTCCCTGTCTCTTCATGATGCCACAATACCATTATAATTGTGTTTAAAGGTTCACTCATCATATATTCTTCAGTGCTTATTACCATAAATACTGCTTGCCCAAAAAACAAGATGATTGAGCCTTCATGCTACAATTTCTCTAAATAATTAAATCGTATTATATTAATAGAAACCCTCTTTGTTTATTTCTTTATTTCAGTTACCTGAAGCAAATAAAACAATTTCTCTCTGATTTGACATTTCTCGAAGTAGTACTTTTAATAGCTTTTAAAGCTAAATGCTAAGCTATAGCTATTGTCTGGCTTTTTTTGTCTTGCAGTTTTTCATAGTGTTTTCATACTCGATGAGTGCTCTCCCCATTTTTTGTTTTCTTTTAATAATATGAGCATATATTCATTTGAATCTCAGTGAGATTTGGAATGGACTGTTAATCAACACAACACTTCTTACGTAGGAGTGGCAAATTTAGTTTGCTGATGACACAACCAGTGAAGGAAGTTACGGCATATAGAAGATGGTGGAGGGAAAAAAACCAAATTTGCCTTACACAAATTTCTGTCTGTTTGTAACTCAGATTGGGTTAGTTTGTTGTTGTTGTTTAGTTTAGTTGTGTCCGACTCTTCGTGACCCCATGGACCAGAGCACGCCAGGCACTCTTGTCTTCCACTGCCTCCCGCAGTTTGGTCAAACTCATGCTGGTAGCTTCGAGAACACTGTCCAACCATCTCGTCCTCTGCCGTCCCCTTCTCCTTGTGCCCTCCATCTTTCCCAACATCAGGGTCTTTGCCAGGGAGTCTTCTCTTCTCATGAGGTGGCCAAAGTATTGGAGCCTCAGCTTCAGTATCTGTCCTTCCAGTGAGCACTCAGGGCTGATTTCCTTCAGAATGGATAGGTTTGATCTTCTTGCAGTCCATGGGACTCTCAAGAGTCTCCTCCAGCACCAGAATTCAAAAGCATCAATTCTTTGGCGATCAGCCTTCTTTAGCAGACCTTATTTTTGCATGGACCTGGAGCCATAAAGTGTTTGAGAGAGAAAACTCTGGCTGACAAATTCCATTATGCTATTGGCCTGGATATCATTTTCATTCACCCATTAATTAGGTTCAAAATAAAATAATAATAATTAAGTTTGTTCTGGGTATAAGCATGCACACTTCTTCTAAACCCCAGAAGCCAGCAACAGCCAGGAGCTGGAACAGAGAACTATCAAGGCCCCACCTCAAGTTATGGTCTTGATCATGGGTAGGCAAACTAAGGCCCGGGGGGCCAGATCCGGCCCATGGACAGTCCGGGAATCAGTGTGTTTTTACATGAGTAGAGTGTGTCCTTTTATTTAAAATGCATCTCTGGGTTATTTGTGGGGCATGCAAATTTGTTCATATTTCCCCCTCAAAATATATATAGTCCGGTCCCCCACAAGGTCTGAGGGACAGTGGACCGGCCCCCTGCTGAAAAAGTTTGCTGACCCCTGGTAACTAAGTGTGAAATACTAAGTGTGAAATACTGGTAACTAAGTGAAAGAGAAACTTAATTTAGACTGCAGTCCTTACACACTGGGGAAATACTCAGTTGAACACAGTTGGGCTAGGATAGGATCGTACCATTAGGCAAGTTGCTATATTATACCCTTCAACTGCCCCCAAAATACTGGGATTGCTATGAAAATCCAGGCTACAGCTATACCAATCCAGCTCTAGCTTGATCAAGGCAGTTGTCTTTCTTTCATAGCCTAGATATTGCACCCCATCTATTTGCACCTCAGCAATTAAAATAGCTTAGAGGTTTTGAAATTAGAGATTTTAAAAAATATGAAGCAGTTTTATAAATGCTTTTAATAAAACAATAAAGTAAAATAGCGCAGCATAAGGAAGTTCCCTTAAATCTTGACTCAGCCATCTTTAAGCAAGCCATTATCTCTTAGTCTTTGCACACCCACCCAGTCCGTAAAAAGAGGGGCAAAGATATTGCCCTACTGTTGCATAAGGGCTCTTGAAATATTGGTCCAGTTTGCATGTTAACAGTAAGCCAAACAATGGCTTTGGTTACAGTTTGTGAAACGAACCCAAACCTTGAGTTTGGACATAATGCCAAGCTCAGTATGTATGGCTAAGTCTTGGGCTACCACTCCCAGAGCTGTCACGTGATTGGTCGACTGTGAGTCACATGAGAGAGGCATTCCATTCTGTTGTGACTGTTATTCCAGTAACTGACGTTTTTTAACTGCTTTCTGCTTCTCTCTCTGTGTGTGAGGGACAATGGCTGCTGGGAGAGGCTTCTTAGGAGATGCTGTGTTGTGTCGGTGGGATCTGTCTGAAGTGAAACAGGCAGAAGAAGGATCCCTAAACATTAACAGGGAGAAATCTGTGCAGGAGCGTCTCTTTAAGGAGCAGAGAGAATACTGCTGAGGTGAAAGTATAAGATGAAACTGTAAAGCCTGAGTGAGACCTGCAATTCAAGTGGGGATGTGCCCATGTTCAAATAAGCATGAGATTACAAATATATTCTTCTTAGTTATCTGTTCACGAAAGCAAAGTTCTTTTGGATATAAAGAGTCTGGGCATACAAAGAAGCTACCAATCACCTGGAAGTGTTATTTAGCTTCCTAGCTGTAAGCTACTGTGTTCCTTTGCATATCACCAAAATTTTATTTTGTATATGCACACAACAGACTGCAGCTCCCAGAATTCTTTGGGGGAAGCTGTGACTGCTCAAAGTGGTATCATGGCGCTTTAAGGGTGTGATGTGGATTTAGCCTGGGGAGAGCGTTTTCTGAAGAGATTTCTGGCAGAGTGGAAAATGAGGAAAGGGAGCGAGGAGAGTGCACAGAGAGAGAGAGAGAAATGAAAAGTGCAACCTCGTTCCCTCATATTGTCCAGCATTTCTTTAACAGAAGCTCTGCAGTCAATGGAGTGATAGAGACTGAAGCCCACAGCTTTGCTCCTGCCCAGAGAAAGGTCTGAGAGACATACCTTTCTGGCCTGAGCGGTTTTTGTTTTCTGTCGTTCTATCAAGAAGCTGTGCCCTTAGCTAACTGTCACTCTTGCTTCTTCCGCTTTTCCTTGTTAAACATGTCACAGGTCTTTATTTTCTTTAAGTGGTTTTATTGTGAGAGAATCAGTCACGCGTTAAGATTCGTAATATAACAGGAACAGCATGTGCGAAAGAGAAGGGCTGTGTTGTGTACTGAGTTGAATAGGCTCCAAAATGCAGCAGTCTGATTGGTCCTAGAACAATAGGATTCAGAATGCAGCAGTCTGATTGGTCCTAGAACAATAGGATCCAGAATGCAGCTGTCTGATTGGTCCACAGGAGCCACCCAATCCAGCTCCAGGTGGAAGGGAATCTGCAACCTGATTGGTCTACAGGAGAATCCCGGAATTAGCCAATCATGTGGGGCCCATTGTGTAAATAATGTATATAAAGCAGACATTCTGGGGGAACTTCCATTCCTCCTCACCACTATGAGCTGAATAAAGAGCATGAGATCCACTCTCGACTCCGAGTATATTTCAGGCTATAACCAAAACAAGAATTTAAAGAAGTGTTTTGGAAAGCGAGTTTTGTTTCCAAATAATACCGGGAACCCAAAAGTCTAATCAGTATTAAAATATGATGGCTCTGTTGCCACAGCTTTCACCCTGTGTGGATTTGTAGTAAAGCCAGTATTTGTTTTTAGTGGGGTAAGAAGAGGGGTGGCTGTTTTCTGTTTCTATTAAGTGTCCCACTGATTTTTCCATTACATCCTTTCAGGAAATGCTGAATTTTGGGCTCTGGCCCTTTATCTCAAGGGACCACTGGTGGGGCAACTAAGTTACATTAAGAGTTTTACATTGCAAACCTACACATTTCTACTCAGAACTAAGTATTGTTGAGTTCCATGGGGCTTAGTGGATATAGGGTTGCAGCCATAATTGATCCATTAATATATCTGCATAAAACATTTTCACCTTCTTATCCAACAGACTTTGGGGGAAATTGCCTGCTTCAAATGAGGGTACTGTGCTGTTTTTATTGTAATTATCTTTTATATATCAAATACATCTTTTTAATATAGGTAGATGGAGTTTTAATTCTATTAAGGCTTATTCGATTTTTTTTAATGATTGCTTTTCCTCTGTGCTTTGAGCTGTTCTTATTTTAACTGCAAACTGCTTTGAGTCCGTCAGGGGAAAAGGCAGGGTATCAATAAATATATATAAGTATGAAGCGATAGTTCTAAAGAAGACTCATTTTTCTTTTTTTAGATGATCCATGGCACTCAAGGTGGATGTCAGAGAAGATAGCACCTTTTGGCTTCTAAGGCATCACCTATCAACCGTGATATTTGTAAGTACCTGTCTTTATGTTTGTATTAACAATGTTCTTAAACTGCCCCCTAACTGGCATTCTCTGGGCAGTTATCAATAATGTTCAATACTATAAGAGATCAAAATAAATACATAAAACAAGCACAATATAAATTAAAATAAATAAAACCAGTGGCACAAAACATGGACGGTTGCATCCGCCTTAAGTCATACTTATAGTAGTACGACTCATGCAACACGTTGGCGATTAATATACACACAATAATTGCCAAAATGATTATACATTCTTTATCAATCTGCTGAGAAAAATACAAAACATTATGCAAAGCCACAGAGACTTGCGAACTACCCAACCTATGATGAACTTATGATGTCTGATTTCAATGGATTTTTCAAGTGCTTAACTCAATCTTTTGTTTTCTTTATCTTTTTAGGTAAGTTCATGAAGATAACAACAAACGGTAAGTTTGGTGTTGTTCACAATAGTCTTACTATTGAAATGGCAGAGAAAGTGGGGGGAAAAAGATGTAACATAACTGCTAGGCATGCCTCTCTGGGGATAAAAGTCAACCAGGTGCCACCACGGAAAAGTCCCCGTTTTAGTAATCATCTGTTGCACACCATTTGGCTGGGGACATCCAAGAAGGCATAAACGAGTTAACTTATTTTTTTTAGAAAATGCTGCAGCCTAGTTGAAAGGACTCTTCAAACCATGTTTTTTTATTGTTTGGTGGAAGCCTTCTTTTGCTATCACACCGAAGTTATTCTGCCCGCTCTGTTACCTGTGTTTCTTCAGGTAGCTTAGTGATGTATACGGCCGTGTTTCCAGAGATCCTGCTGCTTCATAACAATGTTTGGCAGTTTAGGTCATCATGTCCCCCAAATGAATGGTTGGCGGTTACCATAGGGATAAAAAGGGCTTAAGAGTCTTTGTGAGCCGCAGCATAAAAAGAGAGAGAGAGAAAAAAACCCTTGTTTTGGCATGTGTCTGCAGTAGAGTATTCACAGTGGATTGTGAAGCTTAATTTCAGGAATAATAGAAGGGTCAAGGAACGGCTCATTCCTTTCTGCCTCCATATTCTGTTGAGTGGACGATGAAAATTCACCAGCTGCCACAGCAGTAAAAACATATTTTTTTCCAGAAAAGAATATTTTCTATTTCTGAGGAAAGGCATTTAAAATATTGCGGTGAAAGGCATATTGTGCCGTTCTATTCCCAAACAGCATTTAGTATGTATGTATGTATGTATGTATGTATGTATGTATGTATGTATTTATTATCCTGCCTTTCTTCCAAAATACGGCACCATTTTAATTGTTCCTCCCTGTGAGCTGTTTGTCATAAATAAGCTATACATGTCAAACCACTCTCAACCTTGTTGGGACTGTAGAATAATACTGTTATTTTGAACCAACCAACGTTCACAAAACAGTGCGTAAGCTTTTGAGTTACACAGAGCTCTCTCTCAGACTGGATGCTCAACAATATAAAAAAGAGTGGGTTGGGGGAAACCGACTGGGTGAACAGAGTGAGAGAGGATGCTGGGCTGGATAAACTTTTGGTCTGATGCAGCAGGGGCTTTTCATCTGTTTATTGGTGTTGGCGTGTAGTCAAGTCCTATCTGCCGTTTGTTTCCGTTCTAAATTGCAAGGGCGTGAGGGGTTACAAAACCAAAGCAATTGTGCCTTTGGAAGAGCACCTCAGGTTGCCTAGAGACATACTAGAACCAAGGAGCAAATGTAGGTTGTTCATTTGAATTAGGACGGTCTCTCGGTTAACAAAATTTCAGAAGGAATTCTAGCTAAGAGTTCTGAATTTGTGGTTAGATTTAACTGATCTTAGATTGGCTGTTTGACATTGCTCTGTGGGCACATCTAATTCAGGATTAAGCTGGTTTAATACCCAGGGAGTATTAGGCATTGAAATTCTATGAGAGAGACTACGATTCCCATGATTTTTTTTTGAGGAAGCCATCATGTGATCAGGCATAGCTATCACCACACAGAGGATGATGTCAGTGCAATATGTGAATGAGCTACTATTTCTGTGTGTGTGTGTGTGTGTGTGTATTTTAAACCCCTGGCCCAATAACATAATAGAACCAGCAGATCTGTTGGCCCCTGAGGGAGACCCCAAAATGGCGCCAGGGAAGAAGGGGTGAGGGAAGATCTATATAAGGAACAAGCAGGGAATAAATATTGGCATTGGGATCAAGCACTGTCAGAAACTACGTTCTCCAGAACAGGACCTACACATCATTCTCCATTTAGATCAGATACCTTTTCAATTATGCAAGGTATAGCATGACTGGAACTTCAGCAAACAATTACTGCTAATAGCCCCCAAAACTTTGCTCCGCAAAGGGAGAGAGGTTTGCTAGTCAGTATGATCAAGGGTGATTTCCCTTCTCCCATGGCTAACGTAATCCACTGATACCTTAACTGACAAATTGTTAGAGGAGGCTCCAGATAATTTAATGTATGCAATGCAGGAAATGTTTGTCAGGCTCAGCGTTGGATTTAGGGCAGTGAGGATGGTTGTTGTTATTATTATTATTATTATTATTATTATTATTATTATTATTATTATTATTATTTGATAAGCTATATTTATATAGGTACCTACTGAGAAGTTCCATAAAAAGCAACTATACAGAAAGGAATTATTTATTGATGTAAGCCAGGCATCAGCAAACTTTTTCAGCAGGAGGCCAGTCAACTGTCCCTCAGAACTTTTGGTGGGCCGGACTATATATTTTTTTTGAGGGGGGGGAGAACGAATTCCTATGTCCCACAAATAACCCAGAGATGCATTTTAAATAAAAACACACATTCTACTCATGTAAAAACACTAGGCAGGTCCCACAAATAACCCAGAGATGCATTTTAAATAAAAACACACATTCTACTCATGTAAAAACATGCTGATTCCTGGACCGTACGCAGGCCGGATTGAGAAGGCGCTTGGGCCGGATCCGTTCCCCGGGCCTTAGCTTGCCTACCCATGATGTAAACCTCCAAAATGTATTTTGGATAGTTAAGTTTTTACTTCTGTCTTTAGTACATTTTATTTTATTGCTATGACTGGTGGCTGACGCAAATAAAGATTCTTATGATATGATTGTGAAAATAAAAATATTTGGGAGTGGGGCACACCAAATTTTGTCCTTGCTCGGGGCACCATGTTAACAAAGTCCAGCTCTTTCAGGAAGACAGGATCCTAGATCGCAGAGTTGGAAGGGATTCTGAGAGTCAACTATCCCAACAACCTGCAATGCTGGAATTTCAACTAATGTATCAATGACAGATGGCCACTGAATCTTGCAGCAATGCTACGGCTGTCGGAGAACAGTATTGTGAGAGGCTGCTGTTGACTCTCACATCTCCTTTGAGGGTAGGGTGAAACTGTTCTGCACTGGTTACTGCCACATGTTGGAACCTCTGAATCTGTTGGAATTTTGCCTACGTGCAGCTTCACACAAACACAATTAAGAGTTGGCCAAAGGCCAAGAAGACTGAGCAGAGGGATTTATTCTGCCTAGAGATATGGGACCTTGGATACAGCTCAGCTATAGGTCGAGGTCTCCACATAGGCATTATGACTCATGACCTTCCTCGCTGGATAGTTGGTTGGTCAGTGTGGTGTTGAGAGTCGTTTGGAGTTTGTTAAGAGAGAGAGAATTTAAGATGCGTGTCTGTATCCTGTATATAGTAACTTGTGAGTCTGCTGCAAATAATAAACACCTATAAGTAACCAAGTTACTGGTAGCAGCGTCTTGTTCTGAAGGGATAGGTTACCCAAACCTGACTGTGTAGTCACCCCAACTAGGCCCCAAACTTCCCAAATTCTTTCTTTGAGGATCCATTAGCTAAAATCCATTAGCTTGAGCTGTATAACACAAACCAGCTGAATAAACAAAGCCTTCTCCTTTATCAGTCCATGAAGGCGTAATAGATGGCCTTGTCAGTTCCGAGTGGAGATGGGATGGCGCATCCAACTTACCAAACCGGTTGTAACTATCCTGACCACGCTGACGCACAGACCCCGGGAATGGAGCCTGGAGTGCAAGATAAGAGTACAGGCTACAGGAAGGTCTGTTCATGCTCAAGGATGTAGACTTACATGTACAAACTCATGAGGCTGGATTCCTGGGGAGGGGGAAAGGGGACCTGAAGGGGATATAAGCTGTGTGTAACTGCTCTTTAAGTGTGCTTGCTGTGAAAGATCACACAGTGCCTTTCTGCTGCTCCGGAAAGCAGAAATAAACTCTTTCTCTGAAGCAACCCTTGGTGTCTATTGACTCCTCCCTCCCTCCCAGGAGCAACGCAGACCCAACCAATGGGAAAGGTCTGAAAGGCTACAGTTCCTGCTTCATCCTTCCTGCCTGCAACTGATTGCTTCTGGAAGTCTGTGTATGCTCTGGTATATTCAACTGGGTCTGGCTAAGATCCTGCAACAGGTTAAAGTTGCGAAACACCAATAGAAACCTCACAAGGCAGGCAGAGGCACAGCCCTCTGTTTGCAAAATGCAGGTCGTTGCAGGAGCAGCGGGTTATAAATTGTCCTCCTTTAGACCCAAGGGCAGCTATATTTTGCACAACAGCGAAAGGGTAGTTGTGCTGGCGCTGAAAGAAACAAAAACCCTCCATGTCCCTAAATGGGATACCATTGACTGTGGCACCATATTAAAAACAATAAATCATATTTATAGATTTTATCCGGCGTACGCTGTCCAAGAGCCTGTTTACTGCGACAAAGGGGGGGGGAGCAAGCGAAAGGTCCCATTGCAAGCTGATGACCTGCTCAGCTGGTGAAAGAGCAAGTAGGCATGGCCATTAGCTGAACTGAAGAAACTAATTAAATGAGCATAAATCAGTTCTTAAGCCACCAGCAGGTACACAGCCTTGGGTCTGTTTACTGGACCCAGCTCATGGAAAATTCCAACCGAGGATTGTGAGAACTACACTGAGCGGCTTTATCAACAGCAACATGCAAGAAACCATAGGGACAACACTTTGCTTTGCAAAAGAATACTTGGGTTTTCTTTCTTTTTTGGCAGCTGGGAATCTGCTGGTTATCGGGGATCCCACTGGGCTACTCTGGGCAATAAGTACAGTTTGGAACAGGTATAGATGTAACATTATTGCTTTGCTATTTCAGGCTGATTCTGTTTGTTTTGACCGAAATTCCAGGGCCCTGATCCAGCAAGGAGGTATACATTTATGGAAGTTACTGTGTATCCCAGGCTGAATGTGGGCTTCAGCAACTGGAAAAATGTCTGCCGCTTATAGAGATAATTGCTCCTGTGAGCGATCTACTTGGGTAATCAACATAAGAAGTGAGCAGCCAGCTCAGGCAAGATCATTTTTTCCCCTTCTGTGAACTTGGAAATGGCAGCATGTAATTTTTTTTCCAGTTCATGAAAGTGGAAGTATTCATTCTTTCATGTTACGCTTTTCACTTGAATTAGACCACTTCTGGGAGCTGTTCTTTTTTTTTTAGTGGCTGCCATTTTATAGAATCTAAACTGATCACAGTATGTCACAAACACATATTCTGTGTGTTTGGCTGTTCAGGAGGTAGAATGGGGCTGGGAAAAATATGTTCTCTGTGTGTGCGCTTCCTAATTAGATTAATAGTTGTATAATAATTCCAAAGAAAAGCAGTGAAATTTCCAACTTCTTTTATTCTATTCGAAGAATATACAGTTTCTCAGAATATATAGTTTCTCCACCGAGGAGCAAACTCGTACAAATGCCAGGAAGCTGCAACTCTTTTATTTATCTCATTCCTTATCTAACTAAAACCTCTGATTTGGTGCATTATTTATGCTAGTGTCTGGTTTGGTGTTTGAATCTTTGGTTCTACAGTATAAATGTATGATGCTGCAGTATTTTGAAGCTAGAACAATGTCTATAAAAGTAGGTGATCAGGAATTTGTGCCAGTACTAAGAACAGATGCTGTTTTGAGTCAAGATCTATTGTTTTGTTTAGGGCCATAGTTTTTGAGTTGTTGTTGTTTAATTAAGTGCTATTAAAAGTGGAAATTTTCAAAATTCATACTTCCATTGTGACAGCATTCTTTATTATATAGCTTCATCCTTACCAAACATTCTCCTCCCCCCCCCCCCCGGATAAATTGAGTTTTCGGATGGTCAAATATGCATCTTCACATTGCCAGTCAACAGTCATGGAACTGAAACTGCATATTGCTGCTCAGATTTTTTTCGTTATTTCATTTGGAAAAACATGAGATAAAAGGGAACATGATAGAGGGGAATAAAATTATGGATATTGTGGATAGTGAAGTTTTTCTCACTCATAGTCTCACATACTAGAAGCTGCAGATCTCTGTTGAGGTTGAATTGTAGAAGATTTAGGAGAGAGAAAAGTAAAGGGGATAAGACTAATGAAGTGAGGATGATTATATGCCGCCCCTAGGAGTGCAGGCAGAATGACTCTGTATATTGTATTTTTTCATATAAAAATTATATGCTGCTTAATCAGAAAACTGTCTGATAAAATACCGTATTTTTCGCTCTATAACACGCACCCAACCATAACATGCACGTAGTTTTTAGAGGAGGAAAATCCGTAGGCATGCCACCCGTAGGCATTTCCTCCATAACACGCACAGACATTTCCCCTTACTTTCCAGGAGGAAAAAAGTGAGTGTTATGGTGCAAAAAATACGGTAATCAAAAAGTATAAAATAAAATAATCAATAAAGGACAGATAAAAATAAACAAAACTGTTAAAGAATCACCCCAATAGATACACAGATAAATTAAACACAGATAAAATCAGCAAAATCAGTTGCTAGGGAGCAAGAGTGAGAAAATATATATGGTTGGCTAGTTTGAAATGAGATGCTGCACCAGATCGGGGTGTGTGTGTGTGTGTGTGTGTTGGTAGTCTTTTGTAATATGATGCCCTGTGTGAGGCTCAAATTTGGTGCCCCCAAATAGATCATCTTAGTTATGGACCTTCTCAATTTTATGCCCCTCAGTTCGGCGCCCTGTTTCTCCCTAACCATCTTCCCAATTTGAAACAAGAAGGTATTAACAATGAGGTGGCGGAAAGACCACGCCTGATTTTCCATCTTGTGTAGCTATTAACAGCTTGGGGGGATGTTGTTTGAACAGTGGATACGGCATGTGAGAAAGGGATAAATCTTTCTTCCTCTAATGCTCATTGGGCTCCCATGTTTGTTTTTATGTTCAACCTCCCCACCAGACATTGGGTGATCTGATCCTAGGTCTTGAACGTCATATTCAGTTAGGCCCTAAAAATCCAGGCACAGCTGTTTTGGTTTGTAACTAGCATTTTTGGGTTGTAGGTACAGTGGGAGAGGTTGAGTATGCTGAAATTATATAATTGTTGAGTTGGCATTGTTGAGTTGCCAAGGGTCATCTATTCCAACCCCTTGAAATGCAACAATATTTGTGACCAACGTGGGGCTCAAACCCACGACCCTGAGATTAAGAGTCTCATGCTCTGCCAACTGAGCTATCCAGGCAAGGAAGTAGCATCGCTGGCCGATGATTCTCAAGGTTCTGTGTAGAACAGTCTTGCATGTGAAATACCAATTGAGAGTCTACAAAAATGCATTGGCTCTGCTTTGCCTTTCGATAGGCAGGGGTAGGAGGGTGCTAGAAGCTATTTCCCCCCAGTTATAGTTCATGTGTAGGCTGTGCTCAATTCTAGGGAACGTTTTCGCATGCTGGTCCATACTTTGTAACCTCTAGGATTGTTTACTTTACTTGAATGCCCTTGAAGGCGAATTTGGTGGAACGTTGCTGGCTCCTCTTCTAAGCTGTAGGACGGCAATTCTGTACACACTTACCTGGGAGTAATTCCAGCTGAAATGGATGAGACCTGCTTTTGAGTAGACTTATCCTTCCATCACTATCAGTTCTTCACATTTGTGGGTTTTTCCCCTGCCTACAAGTGCTGGTGTTTGATCAGATATAATGAGTGTGCTGCTACAGCTAGTTCCTCAGTGTTTACATTTCCAGTTTTGCTGCTATTCACTAGATGTCACTGCCTGTCCACATCCTATAAGAGCAGCAGCAAATATAATGATAAAGGTTTGGCCCTTCTAGATTCCCACAAATGTTTAGGGCAATACCACTGGGCTATATACAGTATATATTTTAGCGTATAATAGGTTTAGCTTGCAAAGAGGTAGTGGTGATGAATAACGTGTATTTGGAGATTTTCATAAAAGATGGAGCTTTGAAAAAGAGGGTTCCATTTTAATTCTATAGACTTAGTCATACCTCGGGTTATAGACGCTACAGGTTGCATTTTCACGGGTTACGGACCTCCAAAACCCGGAACGGGTTACTTCCGGGTTTCAGCGGTCATGCATGCACAGAAGCGTCGAATCGCAACCTGCGCGTGCGCAGACGCACAGCTGAGGGTTGCGAATGTGCATTCCGCACAGATCACGTTCGCAACCCGAGCGTCCACTGTATAAGCTTATAAGCCTATTCATTTTTGTTTCATTTGTCAGGCTTAAAAAATAGAATAAAACCCATGAGATGAGCTTACAGCCATGAGGCAGTCTGGACTGCAGCAAGCCATTCAAAAAGTTTTGACACCCCTCTCCCCAATGCCATACTGTTTGTCATCACTGGTGATACATCTTCTCACTTTTTTCCTGTGAGTATGGATAGGTGTACAGGCCATTGCCTTTCTCTAAAATTACAGCAATCTGTTGATCAGAGTTTACACCCCAAATCAGGCGTTTTCCATGTGCAATCTATAGTAATACACAAACAAAAGTTCAGACACAGAATAAGTTTATTATGGTATATGGCAAACATCAGACACTTTAAACTGTTCTCTGGTGTCCAAAAATGGCTTCATATTTAGTAAGAAAAATAGTCTTTCTCCTTAATATAGCCTTTACATTGTAAAAGGAACATGTTTTGATAACAATCTTGGCTTTCAGGAAATTTTTGCTCTGTGCTCAAGGAATTCCCATTTCCCCTCTTCCCTGTAAGTCCATTTTTTCCAAGTTTCATGGATAGATTAAATATACCATACAAAAAAAAAAAAAATTCATTTGGCATGGAGGAATTTAAAACTTTGCATCCCCTTTTTTTAGATTTAACAAAAATAAAATCCAGACCCTAGAAACTCTTTGCTTTTAATCCCTCGTTATTTTTTTTTTTTTACAGACAAAAGTATCCTTTCAGTAGTTTTATTTAAGAACTCACGCACTAAATAGATATAAGACACATCCAATATTGTGTTCCTGATAGCAAGTGCATAGATTTTGTTAAGATTTTTGTTCCCCACTTGGAGAGCATGTTTCATGGTCAAAAGAAGGGATATTTCCCAGTGATTGTGCTAGAGCATATATGAGAGAGAGAGAGAGAGAGAGAGAGAGAGAGAGAAAGAAAGAAAGAAAGAAAGAAAGAAAGAAAGAAAGAAAGAAAGAAAGAAAGAAAGAAAGAAAGAGAGGAATAGGGAGGAGTAAGAATAGGCAGGTAGGAAGGAAAAGATAGAACGAAAGAAAAGCATAGGAGAAGGAGGGGAAAGGAAACAAACAGGACACAGCAAAGTTGTGAAATCACAACAGAGAATGAAGAACAAAAACAGCCAAACCAGCAGTACAGTCGATTCCTGATAAGTGAATAACCTGATTGCTTGTACACAATGCTTTATTCACTTATCAGGAATGAAACACAGTACACTGTTTTTTCCATAGCCTGATACCTAAGGACCACCAAATTGGGTTGTGTGTTTTTTTTAAAATAAAAAAAACATTAACACTCACTCCAGCGAGGTATTCAGAAATCTTTTGGACTTTGAAATAAAGCTCCTATGGTGAGAGAGAGAGATACTAGTGGCACAGCCCTTTGCTGTTAAGACCACAAAAAGGTTTGCCACTGCCATCAACTGGATATGGATTGCAGCCTAGGTGAAGCACAAGCATACCTGAATTGTAGGTGGAGACACAGATACCTTCTAAATGCAAGAAGGGCTGCCCTTACATCTTCCCCTCTGGAAAAAAAACAAACCACTTTGTTCTTGTAGACGTTCCTGTAACACTAAAGCCTGAATTTTGAAGGGCTAATGGAATATGGAAACACTGTAATATAAAACATACAGCGGCTGCCATCTCAAAATGGCTCATCTACAGGAGCAAAGGAATCTCAGGTTGTTTGGGGTCCTTGTGCATATTAGCAAAGTGGAACTAGGAACTGGGAGCGCTAGAAGACCCTAGAGCTGCCACTCATGACTGTGGATTGAACAATGTGTTGTGTATGGGGTGGAGATTACCAAGACGCTGGTTTCCCCATGAGGCAAACGTGGGGGTAGAGGAGTACTTGGAGGGCAGAAATTGGGTGGGCAGGAAGGTGATGCTGAATGCCTCCCTCTGCTGCTATTTTGGCGAGATGGAGCGTGGTTCTACCCGCCGCCTTTGAATCAGGCCCCTTGCGGCTTGCATAACCCACCAAGCCCAATATAGACCACTAGCTCTGTAGGGTGACCCAACAGGAAGTCAAGAATAGGTCTATCATTTTTCAACTTTCCTGAGGTAACAGAGGTAACCCCCCACTGTTTGCCACTTTGAATGGTATTAGGCAAACAATGAGCTTTAGAAACTCCTGAAATAATAATAATAATAATAATAATAATAATAATAATAATAATCAGAGTCCCTGACTCTTCAAAGGTTTCCTGACCCTCCCCAACCTCTGCTTCATCATCTGAGTGTTCCAGGCAAGATGTTGAAGTGACTTCAGCAGTTGTTGTACCATGGCAACTAACTCATTGCTATAACTAGCCCATGGAGGTGATTATGATTTACATTTCACAAATGTAAAGGTGCAGCTGAGAGACAATGAATGGCTTGGCAAAGGCCACCAAATAGCAGAGGTGGAATGTGGACCTAAATGTCCCATGTGTCGGCCATTGCATCCTATTGGTTCCAATCATCCCCCGTTTCATTTTTTAAAATGAATAATAATAATACTAGAGATGCTTGCATCTTTTACACTGAAATAAAATGATTGTCAGCACTTATCACAATTAAGGCTCATGAAACTGACCTGGGAAGATGAGTTCATTCCCAGCCATTCTTGTTTCTATTTTTACTTTTTAACAAGAGTGTCTACTTTCTTGTGACGCAGCAGGCACACTGTTGCATCATGGGATATGGTCCCATGATGCAGCTGTACAGATGAGGTACTTGGAAAACAGAACCAGGGGCTGGGGCTGTGGGAAGCAGGCACCAGTGAAGCCATGTGAAAGGCAGCAGGAACAGCCCCCCCCCCAGGAGGACAGCTCTTCCCCCAACAATTTGCGCCGCTTTTGAAACCCACAGACATAGAAGCTTGCAGAACAAGCTCCTCAGAACAGGGGGGGTCATGGGGGGGGAGTTGCCAGAACCGTGAGAGAAGAGCTTCCATTGAACAATATTTCTATTCTGAAGAGGTTGCCATTTTGGACTGTGCGTGACCGGCTCACACAAGTCAAGACCAGAAAATAAAAGTCACAAGGGAAGTCTGGACTCTATCTTATAAGAGCACTTTTAAATGGCCTTCAATTCCTGAGTTCGGGATAAAGGAATGTATGTATGGCTTGAATCCCAGAAAGCATGGGGTAGAACTTTCTCTATCTGCAGAACCCCTCCCCAACTTGATAAATTTGAATCTCTAATCAGTCGAATCGATAACGACAACAACAGCAGCAACAACAGAAATCCCACCCGGGTCAGTGGTATCGATGAAATGGAGACAGAATTTATAAGAGCACTGGGCGGAATCAAGATTGCACCAGCGACAAGCCTGCTTCCAGCTTGTTTTTGCGGCAGTTTGTTTTCTCTGATAAAAAGAGAAAATACAATTGTGGGCCAACCAGCCACTTGGCACCCAGGAGGGCAATAAATATTGTAATAATCACTTTTCTCCTTAGAAATTTGTGCCGTTTCATTATCCATAGCGTACCATGTATGCCAAGATCAAAATAATGCCGTTCGGCACCTATGGCGATGCTCTTTATTTTATTGTTGACTTCCACTAGCTTTTTCTGAGCTCACATGCCTCTGTATGTCTCTAACAAGCTTGTTCACCTGGTGGGGTTTTGGCTCAGGCTCTCCTACCTGGAGTTAAAACATTATTACTTCTGAGAAACAGTGGGCTAATTCCATATGCTGCCAGAGAACACAGAACTTCTGGAAGAAATCCCAATATTTTCCACATTCTACTCCCATCAAGCAACTTTTTGGTATTAAACTTAATATGCTCCTGAAAAACAGAAACATGTAACTTTTCAGCCATTAATCAGAGGAAAACTTTACTTATGATTTTTGGTTTTTGTGTATAAAACACATGTGATTTTTCTAAAAACTATGACTAAAAAGGCATCTCCAATGTGACTTCAGGCAAGCAATTAGATAATCTTATATTATCAAAATGATGCAGGGAATTGGGGGGGGGGGAGAGAGCAAGAAGTTGGGAGGTAAAATAGAGCAAGGGTATCTACAAATCTGCATTCACTCTCCAATCAGATGTTCACTTAGGTGGAATCGACTGTATCTTTTGTACACGACAAATAGAAGAAAAAAAATCAACAGGGACGTGAAACAGTGAGGTGTGCAGATGTATTACCAACACGGAATGACCACCAACATTACAACACACAGAGAGAAAGAGAGACAAGTATTAGGAAAATGGTTTAATATTGGAGACAGAAGCAAAAAACTGCATCACACAATAACATACGTTACAAAAATAAGTTTGACTGTTTCAACTACACGGTTATGTCCACAATGAAGACAGAAGAATCAGAAAAAACTTTTGATCTAAACAGCAAAAAAGCAAACCCCTACTTTTTTTTAACTAATACATTTATCCACATAAAGTGACTGTGTACTCCTAAATTCTAATTTATCTTTATATTGTGTAACAGCACAATACAGAATAAAAAGTGAAACTTACCGCTTGCTTTAAAGACAAAATTCTAAACACTAAATATAAGCAAAGGGAAAGAATTAAACCAAGCCAAAGTTTGTTTGTTTTTTTAAATTCTCTTAAACAAAACCAACTTTCTTTCTACCAACTGGAAATCAAACTTGAAAATCAGCCATGATCTGGAGGCCCACAAGAGTAAGCCACAAAAATTTCCATATTATTATTTTTTTAAATCTCCAGTATAAAAAGTTCCACTGGTACAAAATGCATAAGTACAATCAAGTTTTAGAAATAGGAAAGCCTGTGGTTTGTGTGGTTTGTGTTTTTTTTTTTGGCTCAAATTCCATCAAACACCAAAATCCAAATTCATCAACGAAACAGAAACAATACTCAAATGGTCTTACAAGTTTCCCACTACTTTGCAGTAACTTTGGCTTTTCTCTGACAAAATTTCAAAAGGAAACCTAGGGGCACAGCCCGTTTGCGCCACAGATACAGCACCACCACCCATGTGCAGAGCGCATCCCCCATGGGGATCAACAGAACCCTGTTTCCTTCTTCTAATATCTGTTTGTACACAGCACGACAGGATGGTTGGGGAATTGCGAGGCGTGTGCCCTGGACGCGCATCCCTCCCCAGACCCACCTGGTTTTGATGCGCGTCTTTTGCACACAAGTAACTTTCCTCGGACAATGAGGGAAGGCCAATAATGCTCATGGGACGATGTGCGTAAACCACAGAGAGAAGGAAACGGAGTTTTGTTGAGCTGATGGGACTCCTTTGTATATGGACACTGTACCCATAGAGCAAATGGATTATGTCACAAGGTCCAGACATTCTCAACTAAAAGAGAGTTATTCATAATCTACAAACAACATGTTCTCACAGCACAACACCCCGCCCGCCCACCCACCCTCCGGTACACAGGGTGACTTTTTTGTTTCGTTTTGTTATGACATCATTCAGAAAGATAATGAAAACTACAGCTTTTTTTAAAACAAAACAAAACTCTTTTTTAAAAATTTGTTTGTTAATCAGCACTTAAGTTAATAAGAACAGAAACAGTAAAATGATTCCAGAGAGTAGCACAAGCCAAGGAATAATAATAACCCCTATGGTGAAAGAAAGATGAACTTGTTACTCCTTTGAAAAATGGCAATTTTGCTGAAATTGGTTGATTTTGGTTGGAAAACTACTTCTTTGTGCTTTTGGAGTTTGGTTTTTGTAAAGCAAATTCCCCTCGTTCGAATGATTTTCCTTCCTCTGCTGTAAAGCTCTTTGCACTCTTGCAGCTTCCCACCCCCCCACCCCCAGCATTTGATATTTTAGGAGTGACAGATAACCTGTGCGGGATCAGAAAAAGCAAAAAAATAAAAGGGGGGGAGAGTGTGTGGAGCACGCGTGTAAGTGTGAATACTGTGTACAGTTAAAGAGCTTCACTGGCTAGTTTTCCTTGTGGCAGTTTTCCCCTGTCAAAGAGGCAAGCCCAGGGCTGGCCCAAGACATTTTAGCGCCTGAAGTGTACCACAAAATGGCACCACTTCCCCTCTAGGGAAGAAGGGGCTGAGTGAAGATCTACGTCGAGGACAAGGTAATAAAGATCTACATTGGGACCTGCTGCCCCTGTGGAGTCTGCCATCTGAGGCATTTGCCTCATCTTGTCTCATGGCTGGGCCGGCCCTAGGCAAGCTGCTTTTAAAACGTTATAGCAACTTACCTCTTTGACCACAGGAATGTCAAGGGAAACAGTCAGCAAAGCTCCAGATCTGTTGATGCTTCTCTCCCTATCATATACATCTCCCTTCTTTGGATCTCTGCCTTTGTCACTACGGAACTGGTCTAGGCCTGTGAAATTCTTTTCCGGTTAAGTTCAAGATTTCCCCCCATTGCAAACGAGCGTTGCTTGAAAAATAGCTAGCGATGGGGGCAGGGAACACCTGCCGCAGTTGACACATGCAAATTGACAAGGAGATCTAGAGTTCTTTGAGTTTGGCACCGGCTGGTTGCGTGGCAAAGGATCAGTAGCTGGGTTGCTCACACTGGGTGCAATCCATTGTGCATGGCTGCCATTTTAATGGGGCTTGTATGGGGCTTTGGTGCAAGTCCCATTGAAATGAATGGGGGGAGTGTCCTCACTGAGTTTTTCTACACGAAAGGGATCCGAAGAGTTTGAAATAAAAGCACAATTATTTGGGAAATTTAAATGCCGAACAACAATATGTCCTGGAAAGACATATTATGATGATCCTATATTGTGGATCGGTATACATGTGATAATCCAGTAGGCAAAAATTGCTGCAAGAAGTACAAAATAGCCCTCAAAGGGTTTAGGAAGGCCCCAGCAGTAGTAAAAACATATGAGAATAACACAGAACATTATCTATAAGTGCGTGTGCTAGAAACCTTTTTTTATTTTTTTTATTTTTTTTGCATCACTTGGATTCTAGTCCTTTCCATCCCAGGGCTTCTCTATAAAACAATCATTTGAAAGCAAAGAAGGGGTGTGTGATCATTATTTTGTATTTTTAAAAGATACTTTACAAGGGGGATTTTGGGGGCAGGGGAAAAGCAAGGGGAGGTTTGACTGAAGTAGGAACAGACAATGGGGAATGATTATGGCACTTTCATCAGTAGCTTATAGGGCTGCTGACATATTTTGGCCTGGAAAGGGGATGATCTGCCAAAATAGAAGACCCAAATTTGGTTTAGGAGTAGGAATGTTATCCGATCCAAAGTAAAAATTTAAAAAGCCATGAAGGGTGTTATCAGCATCTTTTCTTGTTTTCAGTTTCCTGGGCTCTTTCCTGCAAACACTCAGGATTCGCAGAATCCCTCTCTTCTCTCTATGAAAACAGTTTCTCCATAGTGAATGTTTGCAGGGCTTTGCCCGTATATTGTCGCAACAGAGAATAAGGGATACAAAATAGGTAAGGCCTTTACGTTGGACCACTTTCTGTTGATGTAGCATGCAAGCTTCTGAGTTGCGCTGGTGATAAGTTAGGCAAATGTAACATTTCATTTCAGAGAGATACACAGAGAAAGCACCACCTGTGCTTGCTCCTGCACTAAATCAAATACGTGACGCGTTAAGGGCGGGTAGGAAGTCCTACACCAGACTTCCTCAACCTCGGCCCTCCAGATGTTCTTGGCCCACAACTCCCATGATCCCTAGCTAGCAGGACCAGTGGTCAGGGATGATGGGAACTGTAGTCTCAAAACATCTGGAGGGCTGAGGTTGAGGAAGCCTGTCCTATACTGTACTGTTAAGGACACAAGCCAGAAAGCTTTGATTCGCTGTAGCTACTCTCCATATGGCCGTTGCATGTTCAGAAATGTTTGCCTGCTCTTCACACCTCGCATGCGCATTGTGGGGAACACCAGCATGGATGCAGCAAACCTGTCGTCTACGGAGTGCGTGCACTGATAAGCCCTAACTGACGGCAGCTCCCGGTTGAATTTGCAAACACCAGCACATAGATGTGACGTGCGATTGCAGTGACACGCCTGTGTGACGCCAGCGCAACGACTCTGACCGATTATCAACCCACGAAGCTTAGCGTCCAGGCATGCCCGGAGGCTTCCATTTGCCTAGCAGAACTTCTGCCCTTGCTCCGAACCACTGCCCCCCTCTCTGACACTTTCCGTGTCAACTCCCCTGAGTTTAAAAAGTGATATGCCATGCCGGGTGGGAAGGGGAGAGACTCTCATTAAAAGAAAATCCGAAGTGCTTACCATTCTCCCACCCAGTTGTGCTTGCAAGTTATAAAAATAAATAACTTCAGAGCAAGGCAGAAGTACTTGCTGGATACCTGGAGATGGTTCAAGGGTTGTTTTGGTCTGTGGTCCAAGGCATTTTGGAACGAGGGGGGCATCGGCGTACCTCTTAGGACACCATGTTTTAAAGTTTTGTGCTTTGCTTGGATAATATATATGCACTGGCTGGTTAGTACATAACTGAGCCTCTTTTCCTTCTCCCCTGCTGGTGTGCCATCATACCCTCCAACGACCTGCTGCTCAAAATCAAAAGGCTCGTCTTTTTGGTCCTGAGCTCCTGTGGGAGCCAGCTGAATTCGTGCCAGAATGCCGGACCAAAAAACCAGGACATTCCAAGATCCAGGATGGCTTCCATAATTCTGGGTTGAGGGGTTGAATGGAATGCCTTGTTTATTACAATTATTTCTGTCATGCCTTTCTGGATACAGACCTCTCCAATACATAGATCTAACGGGACCTGATCCAGTCCAGGTTACCTGCACTAAGAGTGCAAACAGCTTGTTTGCTGTGGAAACATCTGAGCCCATGAAAGCGGGTGGTTCGTGTGCCTGGTTTGTTCCCAAGACTAGCTGAGTGACTGCAAGATTTTTCCCTTCTACCTTTCAAAGAGTTTTGCAGCAATTCAAAAGTTTGCACGCTCCATTATCAACAGAAATCAGGTCAGCAAATGATATTGCCTCACTTACTTTGCATCCATTAAATCTGCATCAATATATGACGGACAATTCAGGCAGATAACACATCAAAGCATTACGACATGTGTAAACCTCATCCATGAAAGTAGTTTTTTTTTTAATCTGCAGTGCACAATGAAGATTCATCCAGGAAGTTCTAGTGCATTGGATTTAAGCAAAAGTTTATTTTATTTCATTACAAAAATATGTTTCCCCCCTTAATGATTTCAAATGGTGGGTTTACCTCTCCTACCTAGGAGTGGTCATACAATACATAATTAAAGAATTTATTTTATTTTATTTTATTTTATTAATACTGAGTAGCATATTCCAGCAGCATATTAAAAGCTCTTTTAAGAAAAGACAAAAAAACCCCCAAAGGCCTAAAAAGGAGATCTACAGTTACTATTTTTAAATATTTTCTTTTTAGTTATAGATACAGAAGAAATTTAGACAGCAGTAAAATATTATTATTATTATTATTATTTTGTCCTTCAGGTCTGCCCTGTGCATTTTTCTGATTTCAACCATGTATTAAATAAACCACAAAAAGTAAGTATATATATATTTATAGCTATAGATATATATATATATATGTATATATAAAAATAAACAGCAAAATGGTGAATGTATAAAAGTATTAACACTCAAGACAGCTCTGGGTGGAAAGGGTTAAAAGTTCAAAACTTTCTCACCTTAGAGGTTTCCATACATTATGAAGAAATTACATTGTGAGGTTTGCTTTCACAGCGTTGATGTGCAGAGTGGTTAGAAAAGTGAAACATGGGCACTTATACAATGTTTTACAAAAAACATCCAAGAGAAATAACAAACAACAACAACTTCAGGCAACAAGACCACAGGATAGCAAGTTAACAAACTTTTTAACCTCTTTTTCCTTTAAATATTAGGGATTCATACAAAACACATAGTAAAATACCCATGTTATCAAATTACTTCACACAGGAAACACACTGAAGCTCTAGGAAGAAAAGTACCTTTGGAATTTGGCACTGAAGATTTTTTCACTGATTTCTTTTTTTTATTATTATTTCTTTAAAAGAAAAAAAAACTGATCACATTTTGCTGAACACAAACACATCTAAATTGTCCACAATAATAATTTTTAAAAAAATATGACACCAATGCGTCACAGAAGCCAACACAAACTTAGTCTGGAATAGTTTTATTTTCCACATGAAAACTTTTTTTTTTTTAATTTTAAGCAAACAACTTTTTCCGTTTTTTGAAATTCGTTTTTTTTTTGTTCTGTTGTTGATATTGTGTTCAAGTAAAAACCAATTTCAAACCTGTTGCTTATAAACACAGAACACTTAAAGACCGTAAGACCCATGATGAAACCACAACTTAATTCACAGAAGCACCAATGGAACAACAACTAACAGTAGCCTTTCTCCTGTACATTGAAACAGTATAAAATATAGGTAATTTTCATGTGCATTAATTCATGGATTGTCTAACTTGTGAGTCAGTTCAGCAAAAGGTGACGGAAATAGGTAGCATTTGCCCTAAAACAGGGTAAATTATTATTATTTTTTTGTTATACTAATCTACAAAAAGTGGTTCTATATATATATTCTTAATGAGAAAGTGAGCCACCTAAAATGGCCTTATCAAAAAACTTTACACTGCCTGAAAAATGTAAAAACTATTACAGACCTCTAGAGACTTAAAATCAGACAGTTCTTCATTTCAAACTGTTTTGGAAGTAGTCTGTTAGAAACCAACATTCTGTCTCTGGGCACATATTGCTATTGTCATCAATGACCAGCCAGAATGCCAATCTCTGTATAATACTTTCAAGTCTGGTTTTTTTTTTTTATTTGAACACAAAAAGAAAAGGGGGGAAAAAAGGGAAAAAAGGAACAACTAAAAAACCCTAACAAAACATTTTGCCACAGGTTGTGTGTGTGTCTTTTTTTTTTAAATTTAAATAATCCTATTACTAATTTGACTAGTAATAAATTTTGATCTTGCATAAATGCAGCAATGCTTTTCACATTGACTTCCCAGAATTCGTATAGCTAGATGAGGTCACATGCAAATTTCAAAGGTTCAAACTATAGATCAAAGGTCAGTAGGAGAACCAAATTATGATGTGAGGTCAGAAAGACATCAGAAACAATGACGGGACGATGAAACTTTTTTTTTTTTTTTATAGACGCCACAGGGACATGCTAGGCAAACGATGAGCTAACGAGCATGAAGATGTCTAGGGAAAAACAAGGAAGAGGAAAAAAAGTTACGGAGAGTCTATGCAGCAGAAACAAAATCATTTTTTTAAAAAATGGGTGCAGGAGAAAACTAATGCAAATCTTGCATCATCAGAATATCAGCCATTCACGCAGTTTGCATTAACGGTACACTTGGCCAACAACGACGGCACAATGAAGGACCCCCCAAAAGGAATCCATTTGAAAAGGAGTTAGAGAAGATGGATTCGTGTTTTATTTGGGGGGAGGGGGAAAGAATAAAGAACCAGTTTCAACAAATGCAACGTAAGGGGGGTGCTGTGTTGGAGTGGGTTGGGGGAAGGAGAGGGAAAGAGAGAGGAGAATAGTCCAAGACAACTAAACTTTAAACTAGATAATGGAAACTACGAACAGGTTAACCAGACAAAATACAAACAGGAGGATAAAAAAGCATGTAGGATGTAGAATTCAACGGTGAAAAAGCACCCATTGTTGGCACAGATACTCCAGAGACGACTTCAAAAGGATCTAGCTAGCAGAGAGAGCTGCTCTTTAGGTATCCAATAAGTTAACAATAGGCAATAAATAACTTCCATTATTTCTGAGGCAGTAAAAATTTTTGTATAAAAATAGAAATGCTTTTTACAAATAAAATTTACAGGCCTGTGGCTTTCTTTTGTTATCTATTATTATTATTAAATTTTTTTATCTTTCAAGAAACATCAAGTATTGTCACTCTTTTTATTTATTTTAAACCCTGTAGCTTTAGAAACGGATCTCTAAGTCTTTTTTTTTTTACACTAAAACTCTAAAAAACAAATCCCCTAAGGACTTAAAAAAAAAAAGAAGAAAGAAGAAAAGAAAGAAAGAAAGAAAAACCGCAAGTGAAATATATAAAGATGACCAGTGTTTTAAACAGGATAATATAACATCACGTCAATCTGTAACTCTTTTAAGAACGAAAAATAGTCAAGCCCCTTTAATAAAAATCGAACTGAAGTAAATGTAAATAATTGGTGTTGTTTCTAAATGAGTTCCTCTCCTGGCACAGGGCCATTGATAGTAGCCTATTAACTGCTGGTGCCATTTGGATAAGTCTAGGTTCAGACGTTTGCCCGCTTTCATTATCCCCATCAAAAGTATTAAGGACACCCAGGCTGAGAAAGTTAAGCTGCAACATTTGTTCTCTCGAAAAATTTGATTCTTTTTAAGATTTTGGAGGGTGTGTGTTTATGTGTGTTATCCTTGTCAGGTTGTTTTTTTTTCTTTTTTCTTTTTCAAGTCAAGTTTCAAATTCAAATAAAGTAATACTGTTCAGTTAGGTTAGCCAAGTTTCCCTTATAGCGGGTGGGGACAATGGAAGCAAGTATTGTGGAAAAAAACACACAGCTGTCTCTTGGCGGTGGTTGGCAATGTGTTCTTATGTTCTTTCTCAACCTCCCCAAGGGGATGATGGGTTTTGCTCAAGGGACTTACCCTAAGAAATCTAAATTAATAGCAGTAAGCTTCTGGGGTAATGATCAGTAAGGTTTGCTGTCGTTTTTGGAGCGCTTCAGCTGAACTTTCAAGCGTTTCATCCCAATCTGAAAGCCGTTCATAGCCTGTATAGCAGCTTGCGCAGAGACAGGATTGTCGTAGCTAACAAAACCTGCAATACACAAAACGGGTTGGGGAGGAAAAGGCATAAGCGTCAGCAAAAAGCAACAACTGCTGTAAAGTGCTTTTACTGTATAGGGAATAGGGATATTCGTTGTATATATTTATGGTTGCATTTCAATTTGGGCAGCCCCATTCATCTCCTTTTTGACTGGTTACTGTTTCGTTCGTTTTTCATTCGTTTCATTTTGTTTTGATTATGATGGAAACTCAGCCCGCCTTCTGATGCCTATAACTTTGGTGCTTGGTTTTAATTTGTTAACTTAAGGAAGTCCACAGAAGCAGTTTGGTTTCTCCTCCTACCTCCTTTGTCCCGAAGAAACTTATTTGGAGAGTCAGAGAGGACTCCCCATGAACAATATGGAACTGGGTGGGTAAACACCAGAAACTGGGCTTGGATCCTAAGATAATTTAAGGAAATTTGTTAACCTTCTGCTAGTCACATGCCAAATACAGAACCAAGTTACACTGAGGCAGCATACATTTAAGTGTGAATATTGCATTGATATTTTTCCCACAGCAATTCTAAAATGCTGTGTCTTAAAGTTATGGGTCTTTTGTAACAATGGACCTTTTCCTGATGTACTTACAATTATTATCTTTCTAGTATGGTAGCCTGTATCCTAGTACACATAAATTTGACAAAGTATTTCCTGAAGTGTCATTACTTGGGGAGGCTGCCTGTGTGGTTTAGAAATCTAGAAGATCAGGGTGGGGATCTAAGTCACTCAGGAGGTTCCCACTTCAGAAATAGCATGAGAGCAATCAGATGGAGATGTGTGGCAACAGATGGGGAGGGTGTGTGTCTAAAAGTCTGGCCCCACAGTCCCATTCCAATCATGTTGCCCCTGTTAGAATTCCTGCTCCGTGATTGCAGTCATGGGATTGTTGTCTATCACATGACGGTGTATGTTTTGACTCCACACAGTGGGAAGTGATGGAGACAGGATGTTTGTGTTACTGTGTTCCGTGAAGTGGGACTATTGTCCTTTGTTCTTTTTATCTTTGCTGTCTGATGCTAGAGAGAGAGGGAGCCATGTTGCAGTGCTCCATGTGTGTTTATGTGTAAATAAAGTAGATTAGCCAAAATGCTGAGTTGCTGGGGTTCTGTCACATGCATTATGCACAAACTCTGCAGATCTTTAAGTGTGCTGGTGTTGGTTAGCATTGGTTGCTGTGATGTTTGGGCTGAAGAAAGCTTATGAAGCTCCCGAACGATTGACCAGGAGGGAGAGAACATGCCAGTTGGGCATGTGTCTCTACCAGGGTCCTACTCAAGTGTAGGCTGAACTCCTGACAGCCCCTTCATGTCAGCAACCCATGCAGAGAGCTGTTTATTACAAAAAGAACCATAGGTTCCTGTAGGAAACCCTCCTCTCAAGGAAACCGGCTTTCTAAAAGGGTCACCCTAGACCTACTGCCCAGGGAAGTGGGGAGTGGAAAGAATTGCATACCCTTCCAGTGTCCCAATTTCCCAGGGGCAGTCCCAGAATTACAGATGCCATCCCAATGGTTTCTGCTTTTGATTCCTCAATCCTGTGAGGTATGTTAGGCAGAGAGGCTGCAATTGGCTCAAGGCGACCAGTGTAGATGTGCATAGGACATCTATGTGTGCGGTGAGATCAAACGCAGGAGAAGTTTCCTGGTATAGAATAGGGTGTCTCTAGTTTCATCTGAAAAATGTTGGAGAGTATGGAATTGCTGTGCATCTTTAAAATTAGAATGTCACCATTTGCTATATATTGTATGTCCGATGTAGGGGGATGTTGCTAACACACAAAAAAATAAAAATAATTGTGTAGTTTCCTAAATCCAGAAGAGAGGGCTTAAATATAATTTGCAAGTAATGAGTAAAATGTGAAGAGTAAAACAATAGGAGAATAAGCCTAGGACTTGCTGATCAGAAGGTCGGCGGTTCGAATCCCCGCGACAGGGTGAGCTCCTGTTGCTCGGTCCCAGCTCCTACCAACCTAGCAGTTCAAAAGCACGTCAAGTGCAAGTAGATAAATAGGTACCACTCCGGTGGGAAGGTAAACAGTGTTTCCGTACACTGCTATGGTTAGCCAGAAGCAGCTTAGTCATGCTGGGCACATGACCCGGAAGCTGTATGCCGGCTCCCTCAGCCAAAAAAGCGAGATGAGTGCCGCAACCCCAGAGTCGGCCACGACTGGACCTAATGGTCAGGGGTTCCTTTACCTTTAATAAGGCAGTCTGATCGTATAATAAATGGCATTCCCCCACATAGGATGTAATTACTTTTATGTGCGTCACACTTTTTTGTTGCGCAAGTCAGAATAGATTTTTTTAGAGTCTGTAAACATAAAAATATGATTCAACTGCACCTTTGAAGGTTAATGCCAGTTTCTGTGGTAGGGGAAATATTTCTCTATCCATCCTCCTTTCATTGTGCACAAACCATAGGAACACCTCCCTCATGAGACGTATAGAAATGAATGAGGTTGGTGCAAGATGGCAAACTCGTGTGCGACCTCCATTCACATCTATTGGTGCTTCCATGGCACGTGGGCCATTCAAGCGGTGCAAGTAAATTTAGATTATATGGCGGGGTTGAGAAATACATACTGGCATATTGATGCCCGGCCATGTCATGTGGATTCAATGAAAAATGTGCATGCGTGGGCACCATCCATTCCACCAGAAACACCCATCTCGAAGCACCCTTGAACCCTAGGCTATGAAGGGTGCCTTTGGTTTGGCTGCCTTGCAGGAGCAGCCGTAAAGATCTGTGGTTTTCTTTTCCTGAAGTGAAAACCCAAGAATGCAAATATTGATTATTGGGGAGAAGTATCTCAAACAAGCAGCAGAACTGAGATGAAGATAATCAGATGTGCCGAGAGGCAGAGAGAGAGAGATTTGTGTCTGGATGTGCAAGCTATTGCACATTTAAACCATGCACATGTGAGGGACAGCAATGCTTTTGTTGTGATTTGTAATGTGTTGAGGAATGCCTGTTGTTCTGAATGGGATTCAAGATGCTCAGTTTCAGGGCAGAATGCTAGAATTGTCGAGTTGGAAGGAGATAGGCAATAACGCAAGAATGCAACGATTTAGATATGCATTGTGAAAACAGCATATTACTTCCACATCACTCTGAACGCGAGGGGCCAGCACATGGGATGCTGAGTAAAAAGGGGACAGATCCTGTGCGTCTCTATTGTCTTTCTGTGTCGAACATTACATACCAAAGCACTTGCTCAGATTGGTCTGTTTGTCAATGAAGACTTTAGCAGAAATGACATTTCCAAAAGGCATGAACATTTGCAGAATGTCCTGGTCTCCAAACTCCTGTGGGAGGTGATAAATGAAGAGGTTTGCTCCTTCTGGACCTTTAAGAAAAGAGGAAACCATCAGAGATCGGCTGCTTTTGTTTCGTATTGCGAATGTTCCCTGAAGATCTGGACATTTCCATTTCAGGCTTCTGAAACACACATGTGTACAGGAAGATGCAACAAGCTACACTAAAAATAAGTTTGACTTTAACTTGAGCGCCACTTCAGTTTTCTAGAAAACAAAGTAGCAATACTTGCAACGTTTCTTACTAACTTCCCAAAGGCTAAGGAGAGCTTTTATATACAGTGGTGCCTCGCAAGACGAAAAGAATCCGTTCCCGAGTCTCTTTGTCTTGCGGTTTTTTCGTCTTGCAAAGCAAGCCCATTAGCGGCTTAGCGGATTAGCGCTCTTAGCGGCTTAGCGGATCAGCTGTTAAGCGGCTTAGCGGATCAGCTGATAAGCGGCTTAGCGGATCAGCTGTTAAGCGGCTTAGCGGCTTGGGAAAAAGGGGGGGAAAAGGGAAAAAACCCCGCAGGAACTCACAAGACATTTTCGTCTTGCGAAGCAAGCCCATAGGAAATTCGTTTTGCGAAGCACCTCCACAACGGAAACCCCTTTCGTCTAGCGGGTTTTCCGTCTTGCGAGGCATTCATCTTGCGGGGCACCACTGTATAAGGGTTGCTGTTATTTCGGGTGGGTTTCAATCACATACCACCAAATTTACGTTGTGTAGTTGTGGTTGATTTGGTATCTTGTGCAACAAATCCACTCCCTGCCAAATAGACTTTTTGTAATAAGCAACGTAATGGGGGAAAGCACTGGAAATTGTGAAATAATAATTGCTGGGCTCACTGTCATATAATGTCCCTGCAAACAAATCAGAACGAATACTCAATAAATAGCCAATGCCGTCTAACCTCCCTGTAAACTCTATGCAAACAAATCGGGACGAATGCTCAATAAACAGATTGTCTAGAAGTGAACTTGGCCACAAGAAAATGCATTTACTAGGTTTAGGAATGGGGAGAAATTTGATTAAGTTTGCACTTATAGGAGCACCTACCAAATTCACATTTTCTGAAACAGCAAAAACAAAGCCACCCTCTAATATTTGCACTTCTCCTAATTTTGCAGCACAGTTTCCTGGCCAGATAACGTGTACAAAATTGTACATGCTAGGGCAAAGTGTGCATAAAAATGTGTGTATTAGTGAAAATGTATACAAAAATGCATGACGTTGCTTTGTAGAAATTTGGAGAAAACTGCATACAAAGATGCTGACGAATTTTCAGGAGGATCCTGGTTTTTTTTTTTTTTTAAAAATGCAAATGGCTGCAGAAATGTGGAGAAGTAAATTTTAAAACTGGGAAAGGAGAAAACGAGAGAACCAAAACTGATAGATCCCTCCATCTCTAATGGGGTTGGGTTGAGAGCAGAAGTATGGCTTTTCTGCCTCCTTCTCCCTCTCTCTGAGGGCTCCCATATCCTTTTAAAGAAGCCATTATCGAAGGATGGGTGGACCATTTGGAATAACATGGAATGTGTTGAAGGAAGCTGCTGTATGAGTAGTGAATTGGCAAACTTGCCTGGGGGTGGGATTTGCTCATGCAGATGGGCCATCTCTTTGTGCAAGTGCTCCTCTGAACCCCCATTTATTTGCATGTTTACTAGGGAAAAAAATGCTTCTTTTCATAACATCTGCCCTTTGGTCAATGATACTAGTAATTAACTACCATACCTTTCATTCATTCGTTCATTTATTTTTTGGGGAAAGAATAAAAGCTGCTTAGTAAAATCTCTTAAGCAGTGCATCTAAACTGATTATCGATCATGCATCAATAAAATCAGTTTTAAAAACAAGTCTAGATAACTAAATCACGTGTCTTGAGTAGGCTTCTTGGAATAAAAAGGTTTCCAACAGGGATCTAGAAAAGTATAGCAAAGGCGTTGTCTGGGCACTCCATGCAGGAACCCTTCAGATTAGGAAATGATATGGAACAATTGCCTCCAATGATTATGTACATGATGAGTTTACAAAAATAGCAAAAACATGGCGAATATATCTAATTTGGGATAGTGATGCCTGCAAAAAACGCCTTTTTTCCTGCTGTGGAACTGTCCTGACCACATTGCTTTTTATGACAGTCAAAACGAGAGTGCTGCTTTCTGGTACACACTTTTTCCTTCCAGTTTGGAATTAGCAAGAAATATTCTTGGTAATTCTGGAGTGATGTTAATGAGAGATGACTTGAGAACTAACACAGCAATGGGAGCTTTATCTTGGACATATCTTGAAAGGAGAGCGGGAAACCAGTATTGGAAATCGTATTCAATTGAATCAATTTGGTAACAATTTGGAAAATCAATTTTTAAAAAATGGCCAAAGAGAGAGAGAGGAAGAAATGAGAGTGTGTGGGGATCCCCTCCAATAAAATTACATAGTACCCCCCCTTTGCTTTGGAGATCAGGGAGACAGAAGAGGGATGGATGAGGGGAGTGAAGAGGGCAGAGAGTGCGAGACAGAAGCCTTGTTCCATTAAGCATCTTATAATTAGTATTAATTTATTCTCAGTGTTAACTTACTGGGGTTTATTTTGCTCTACTTGCACTGAGTACAAAGCAATCAATCATTTGTTTGCTTTCCCTCAAGACCCTCAATTAAATAAGGAGCCCTTCAATGTAACGGCGATAGATCTTGTCATTAACCTCCAAATGCAGTCTAGTTACAAAAGCCACGTGTTTGCAGTATACATGGAACCCAGACGGAGGAGCTCCCTTCGCACACAAGTGTGTGTTTAAAAAACAAAGCACATTTCTTTATCAAAATGGCTGTTTGGCAAAAGCAGCCATGTGTGTTTTCACACTTCAACAAAGGATGGCAAAATTTATGAAGCAAATGCCATTGAGAGAAAATTTGGAGTCTGGGAAATTAAATGTTTACAGGCCCCCTATATATTCCTCGTGCAGAATGTTTATTTACATGCACACATACACAGATATATAGGTAAAACTAAACTCCAGTTCTTATACCATCATTGCCATACTAAAACTGTGAGTTTGGAATTGAAGTTGGGAAGCCTGAATTCGCTCCCACTGTCCTAAACTGAAGTTCTGCAAGAGTCAGGTTTAGTGGGATAATGGGCTATGGACAAGTTACTTGGTTTAAAACCTACCCGTTTCAAATAGCATTTGCAAGTCAGTGAGGGGGCATGGATGTCTTCATATAACTTTTGATTTCAAAGCGTACGGAGGGATGGGGACATATCATTCTCAAAAAACTGCAGGATAGATGTGGATTGTGGATAATGTTATGTGCACATAAGTTTCATAAATCAGTGGTGAGAGTACCCTGGATGCAGAGTGAGTAGGAATGTATAAAAAGCCTGAATAACCCTCATTTCCAAGGTGAATCCTCTGTCTGGGCCTCTTTGAGATAAGGATAATAAAAAAACCAACCTTTCAAAATGAAAGTAAGCAAAACGAAAGAGAGGTCAAATATAATGATTAATCTGATTTATAATTTTCAAAAGAAAGCAAGTATGCACATCTTGCAATGTATTTTTTATTGTCAATTGTGCTTAATTTTAAGTTGCCCCTAGTGCTGCGATTGGAGTGGAAGGATGGAACATGTGACTGCTTAGCAAATAGTAAAGATAATAATGTAAATTCAGGGAAGGGACCACATGCCAGTTGTGTTGAGGCTCACATTGGAACAACGATCTCCTCTTTGCTTTCCTTTGTTTCCCATTCACCCTTGACCAAACATGCTTACCTTCCTTCTGGCTGCCCGCAGCACTTTGTTGTTGTAACAAGCTCTGACTGTACAATGTCGGCAGTGCCGCCGCGGCATACTGCTGAATCCCTGAGTAGGCTTGGGTGAGGGCATCCATTGTGCCAGCTGTACCATTCGTCAAGCCTGTTGCACCGAGTCCTCCGTTCAGGGCGGCCATACCTGAGAGCATTTGAGCAACTTTACAAAAAACCCAACAATAGAGAAAAGAAATTGCACTTATTCATTAGTGCTTTCCAAACGTCATTGGCATTAATATGACACCGATGACAATGGCCATGCATGCAACATAAAAATCCAGACAAATTCACCAGATGGCACAGAGAGAACAGCAGCAGAAACAGCAACAACATCCCCCCCGCCCCCATTTCCCCAAAATGTGCAAACACGAGACTTTGATAGAGAAATGACTTCGGCTACCAACTCGGTTTTCACATACAAGCTGTCGCTGGCACGTTTTGGGGTCATCGGGATGGCTCTGTTACAATTAATAGTTAGCTACAGCTATATTCTTTCTGAGGAGGTAATTTATCTGCCTGAGCACCTCGTGTGATGGGCAAAGAGCATGGTAAACTGTAGTACTCTTCATCACAGCCTGAATTTCTGCGTCAATTTATTATTTCGCATGGAGAAAGACTTTGGCTCCCACCATCAGCATGAAGTGATACAACCCAGACCAGGGTTGGGGAACCTTTGATCTTTCTAACTCCCATCAGCCTCAGCCAGTGTGGCCAATGGCCAGGGATGGAGGGAGCTGTAGCCCGGTGGAAAAACTACATTCTGAGCACCACTTCTGCTTGAACTGAAACTGGTCCTGCTTGGCATCCATGCCAGTTGGCTGTGAAGGAGTCCCTTTTCCCGGTTGTCCATCCTGCGATGGGATCACGGCTCAGCGGTAGGGTACATGCTTTACATGCAGAAGGTTCAGCCTCTGAAAGCCGTTCCAGTTAAAACTACCTGAATCTCAAGGAGCAGGTGTCGAGAAAGACCTCTGCCTGAGACTGTTGTCGCAACGTGTTCATTGGCTTCTTCCGCGCAGCCTGCACATGTGTGTGCAAGTGCACATGCTCACACTCTGTGCAAAAGCGTTGGCAAACGCATGGAGGGTGGAGTCTAGAGGGTGATTTCAGCCCTCCCCCTTTGCAAATTTGCCACAATCAGTTTCATTCTCTGAGCAGGGCTTTGAACAGACTGGACGGCTGGGAGACTAAGAATGGCAGGAATAAGCCACTTTGCGGTGAAGTGCCTTTCCAAAAAGGTATAAATTCTTGAATGGATGGATGGATAAATAAATAAATAAATATCCCATTGAAAAGGATTCGCGCTAGGGCTGAGAAAGCAGCCAAGGAAGAGATGACAATGCAGGGCGTCTCCATCAGGTTCAGCCGAGAGACCAGCAACTTTTAGCTCCTTATCTTTTTGAACTTTTCCATTCCAGCTGGTCGTTATAAGAACCCCGTAGCTGATAACCAGCACCTGAGTTTGCTCCCCCCGCCTTATTTTTCTGTGTTGAGTCTTTTGTAGTATATGAGGTTGAGATCACTGACTGTCTTATTAACCACTATCTGGAAGCTGTCTGGGAAGCGACTCCCCTTTGGGGCAGCTGAGGAATGGGTTAAAAAACACATACCCTATTTTAAAATAAATACCTAGATGCCTCACTATGCCCTGGACTCCTGGGCTGCTGCCACCAGTTGGAGTAGTAGACATAAAAAGGTAAGTAAATCAATGGATGGGCTTGGTGCGAGGCGGTGCCATAGGTCTCTGAATCTTACAAATTCCCCAGAAATATTCAGAGTGAGGAACCGGTAGTATAAGTTGAGCTATGCGAAGCAAAGGAAATGCCTTGGGGGGAAAATCAACACCTTCTGCAAGGCTGTGAAATGGTTCTTTCTCGCTCTAAAAAAAAAAAGTGTCAAGAGATCGGTTGCAGAACTAATTTAAGACAGGATTGGCAGTTGATGACAAGCCCCTGGGAGCGAGCCTGGTAGAAAGAATAAGAGAAAGATGCTAACCCAATACTCCCTGGCTTTTAAAACTATGTGGATTCTAGGACAATTCTACCCCCTGTGAGCATTTGATAATCAGCATAACCTCACTCTACAAGCCTCCTTTCTGTTTCCACCATGGTTTGTGCCAATTAAGAGGGTCCTAGTGCAAAACTAATACTTTTTGAAATGAGTTTCATCTAGGCAGTGTTAACACTTGGCAGAGAGTTGTGACATTCCACAGCTTTTCTTCAAGGAGGTGTCTTGCATTCTAACTTGTGGGGTTGCAGGAAGGGCGGAGGGGTGCAAAAAAGAAACGCCGCCGTTATCTGACACCACCAACACATAACACAAGCAAGAGAGACCAAGTATAGGAAAGGAGGACATATTTTACGCCCACTGCCTTGGCAGGGGGAACTATTCAAATTCCCGCAAGAAGAAGAAGAAGAGGAAGAAGAAGGAGGAGGAACAACAACAGATGCATGCACACACCTAACAGTAGTTAATTAGAAGGGGGGGGGGTAGAAATGAGAAGCTTCAATTTAGGGAATAAGCACAGTAATTGTGAGATACAATCTGCTGGGTTATTTCATGCTTTCCAGAGAAATGGTGAGTGGGAGGTGGGACTATTTTTTCCCTCTTCTTCATATGGGAACAACATGACATTTTGACAGTCTTGCCTGCTCCAATATCCAATGTGCGAGCCAGACTTCAGTGCAGATGGATGCACAGCAGGTGTGTGGTACGCAGAAGTCACCTGTGTGCACGCACAGAAACACCCAGCAGTGGTCCTGGTTCTAGCAGCGATGCCCGATCTACAGCAAACACTGCGTTTCCCTCAAAATGTTTGCATGCATCTCCCTAAAGGGAAGTTTTGACCTCATTCGTTAAAGCCTTACTGTTCCCTAACTTCTTGTTGGGAGGTATCTCCTCAACATTCATTGGCTCGCCCCCCCCCACATGCAGCTGGGATAAAGGAAGATTGGGATGGAGAGAGAGGGAAATCACATCCTATGGGGCAGGGAAGACACGAACTCCTCACTGTCACAGAACACTGAAAGGTATCGAAACTCTTACTGGGGAGAAATCTGGTGTTCCGAATGGAATTCTGATTCCATCTCAACCAGCGCACCCAAATAGCATTTTAAATGCCTTCTTGTTTTATTTACAGGTCACAGCTATCCCACAATGGTAGAATACAATGGCACTGAAATAGGCAGGTCCTTTCTATGCCATTTATTCCTCAAATTACCATACTAAACATGTTGGTCCTCATAAAGACATAACTGACCCAGCGGTTTTCTTCCTGGTGAAAAACATTTATTGTAAAAGAGCCGTGGGTACCAGCACAAAATGGCTGCCACCAACATCCACAAAGGTCCTCCATACAGGTGAGTACTGTCTCATAAAACTTTGGCCTCAGCTTATGGAAGACATCTGAAGGCAGCCCTGTTTAAGGAAGCTTTTAATGTTTAACAGACTATTGTATTTTAATATTTTGTTGGAAGCTGCCCAGAGTGGCTGGGGAAACCCAGCCAGATGGGCGGGGTATAAATAATGTTGTTGTTGTTGTTGTTATACACTCTGCCTTGTGTTCCAAACTGCATTTGTGCTAGCATGTTGGCACTGGTTCAGTGCAAAATAATGGGGTGTGCATCTGAGCTTCCCTGATGCCAGGTGGGCAGTTAAACAAAACTTGCTGGAAAAGACACTGCAATGTCAACAGTGGTGTTTGCTGCTGCTGGATGTACGGCTGTGAAAATTGGCTGTATAACAGTGGCAGAGGTGTAAAAAAAGAGTAACGGGCAACTTTGGCACTCAGAAACGCTTGATTTTTCAAAACAACTTCTCTTATGCATAGCCATATTATGCTTGGACGTTATCAGTATCTTGAGCTAAAGAGAAAAATTCATTGAGCCTTTGTGAGAAGCAAGACCCCTGCTGCACAAGGACCCATGCAGCCTCACACAGTTACTTTCATTTGGGCACCAAGTAGCCCTTTCTGTCTTCAGCACAACCCCTTCTCCCAAAGCCTCACAATGACAAGATATTTACAAGACACACAGGCACACCTACACACAAAAAGGACAAGTAAGAAATTCGACAGCAAGGACAAGAAGAGCATCATGCCGAGAACTGAAGCAAGCAACTTATACTGAGGAGGACATCCATTCCTCTGGGTACACCGTGATAGACTAAAAACTGGTGATGGCCAAATACATCCTGGCATTGCAGGAGGAAATGCAGGGAGTAGCAGCAGCAGCAGCTGGAAATTATGCAGGAAGTAGGAAAGGCAGCCAAACTAATAACCCCTGACCACTGCCTTTGAGTGAAAGCAAACAGCAAACCTGGACCCAAACTGTACAGGGCCACTTCTTTGTAGTTGACACCTTTGTGATTGGCTTCAAAGGTGGATTTATGAGAAACGTTCTGCTTGCCAGCTGACCTAGAAGCATCTCTGTGGAAGGGGCTTTTTAGACGATACAAAACAGGCATGCTTCTACGCCTGATCCTGCCCCCACATAAAGAACCAAGAAGGGAACAGCACCTCGCCCTAGCACACTTGCCCCCTACCTGGGCACCGGCAGGGAATGCTCCACCCTTGGGACTTTTCTGTCACCAAGGCAAGCATCAGGGTTTGCATTGTGTGTGCTCACAGTTAACTTTTAGCTGAGCCCTGAGCCTATCTCACACAGTTTCAAGCATGCTTTATCGTTTTTAAGAACGACAATTTCATTTTCAACACCCCCGAGGGGTTGCTCACCTTCCAGTACACATGGCTGGAAGAGAGCCTCGGGTACACACGCCTTCTGCCACACATGGAAAGTTATGTGTGAACCGATCCCTATGTGCCCACGTCCACCCACAAGTATTATCTCCAATCATCAAAAAGAGGCAGACATGTTGCGTGGGTCCTGTAGGGATGCATGCTGCACTTTGAACACACTGGATGTGCTTCTCATGCCCTTTTGCATCTGCAAACACACTTGTGGGGGTGGTATAAACCGATTCTAACCAGTTGGCAAAGCTTTTGACAGGCAACACCCTACATCAGAAGCACAAAGCAGACCCAGAAGTTGGTAGGTGTGTGTGTGTGTGTGTGTGTGTGTGTGTGTGTATGAGTGTGTGTATATATGTGTATATGTATATGTACATGCATATATATATATATGTGTGTGTGTGTGTGTGTGTGTGTGGACTGAGCTCCCTGAGAAGGGAGAAAAGCCAAGTAAGCAAGGTGAGAACAGAAAGATAACAGGAACACAAAATATGCCCCAATTACGGGAAAGAAAACACGAGACCCAGACATTTGCTAAACATAAGTACAACAAAAATCACTGACAGCAATGAATACAAGTAAGAGGCATTTCTCTTTTTAAGAAATGCAGACTTCTAATAGCCTCCTGTTCACATCTACATATACTACCTATTAGTCCACTTTGTGATTCTGATCGAACAGGCTACTACTGATCATCAAATAATTCTTAACAGGTATTCTGAACTGACGCAAACGGGCCTGCAACGCCAACTGCACTCTTTGTAGTCAGACTCCTGTGCCAGCCGAGAAGCTGAGATTCCTTAACTGCTCATTCCTAGTATGAGCAGCCAAAGAGGCTCTGCCGGTTACACACCTCACTTGTTCTCTCCTGCGTTTGCCCGTGCCTTGGCTTGTGAACGAGAGAAAGGGAGGGCTACACGAGGTCTGATGGGGCTCAGGAGGCTGCGACGAATGCCAAGGCCGCCAGCTGCCTATCTCCAAAATAGACTCCTTCCTACGAAACCTCATGCCGAGTAAACCAGCTAATCTCTTAAGACCCTAGAAACAGATTTTGCGAAGATGCTGCTATGAACTAGCGCCGCTAAGCCCTTGGAATGCATTTCCAAGGAAATACCAATTCTTTGCTGTACGGTGCCTAGTCACAAGAGGAGGCTGGACACTGACAGGGCAGCAGATTACGGAAGGGGGCAGCCTCCCGTAACTTAGTGTCCCCACACAGATGTTTTGGTCTACAGCTCACATTATCCCAAGCTGTAGTCAAAAGCATCTGAAGGACACCAGGTTGGGGGCAGCTGGATTAGGGTTTTCAGATAGGTCAAGGACCCTGTACTAGACCCCATATCTGAAACTGGGCACCCTGTTTCCTTGATAATGGGAGAACTGCTGGTAACATGCCCAGCACAAACAAGAGAACAACTCTGGCTTCCATATTTCAGTGTTAATGGTAAAGTGTGCAAGGCTGTGGTATTTAGGTTACAGTAATGTGTGAGACTGATCTGACACGGATAAATCATAGAATTGTAGAGTTGGGAGGGACCCTGAGGATCATCTAGTCCAGCGGTTCTCAACCTGTGGGTCCCCAGATGTTGTTGGACTACAACTCCCATCATCCCTGAGCCCCTTGCTAGCTAGGGGTGATGGGAGTTGTAGTTCAACAACATCTGGGGACCCACAGGTTGAGAAAGGCTGACCTAGTTCAACCCCCTGCAATGCAGGAATATATAGCTGTCCCATATGGGAATCGAACCTGCAACCCTGACGTTATCAGAACTGTGCTCTAACCAACTGAGCTATCCAAATACACAACTCCGTTCTTTTCATCTGTGATCTAATTAATACAAGAAAAGGAGATTCTGGCTAAACATCAGAAATAACTTTCTCATGGTAAGAGCTGTTCAACAGTTGAACAGACTCCCATGAGCGGTGGTGGTCTCTCCTTCCTTGGAGGTTTTCAAGCAAAGGTTGGGTGGCCATCAGTCATGGGATGATCTCGTTGAGATTCCTGCATTGCAGGAGGTTGGACTAGATGACCCTCTACGATTCTATGACTGAGTTGTCAATGGGTTTCAATGGGCATACTCTGAGTATGACTTACTAAACTTAAGCCTACATTCTTAGAGACACTGGGATTGAGGTCCACATGGACATCAGTATTGGGGATGATCTACACCAGGGGTGGGGAAGTGGGGGCCCTTCAGATATTATTGGATTCCTATCAGCCCCAGCTAACACACCCAATGGTTTGGGGTGATGGAATTGGGAGGACCACATGTCCCCCATTCATGATATAAGCTGAGCGCCAATGCATGCACAGATAGCACTCCTATTGCCAGCAAACAAAAGGATGTGCAGGGCTGCTTCCCTAGATAAGGGCTAGGGATGGTGGAGGAGTCTGCTTGAAATGAGTTGCACACAAAATTTGCCAGTTCTGACCCAATCGAGCTTTGCCCACAACAGACCTCCTCATCGACTGCTTCAGGTAATATGCAAAGCCTTATGCAACTGTCTTCTGGAAGCCAGAAATGAAACTACCACTATTAACGGGGGCACACTCTACACCTCTTGGGCTTAGCAACAGTCCACTGTAATTGTGTGCTGCTGCTACAATCAGCAGCTACTACTGGCAATAGCAGCAGCAACAGGAGCCTCTCTGCTATTCTGTTCTCTTTCAAATGGAAACGGCATCTGGCTCTTCTGAACCTGAAGATGATTGGCCTTGAGAATCAACGCTAGCTACCCAAACACAAACCTAACTATGTTGACACCCTGCAAGAGAAACACAATGTTGTGAGGAAATGTTAGCAATGGCGTCGCGGTCCTTCAACGAGGCAAGACCCGTTCAGGCCAAGTCACTGCGGATACCCAGAACAGAAGTTTGTCGATTTCACCCCATGTATTTTTCATAGTAACATTCACTGTATTATAAACGGTCAAGTGTTCCTACGGTGATTACAGGGAAATTGCTGGAGTGTCCACCACAGCAATAAATACTCACTGTTTACGGTACCTGCTAGTGCATTAATATTATTCAATCCAACAGTGGCTCCTGCCAATCCTTGGAGAGTCCCCAGAGAAGTCAAGGAATTCATGGCCGCCCCAGCTGTGGAATTTGCTGTTGATGCAGCCACTAAAGGAGGCAAAAAAAAAAGGGAGAGGGAAATGGAGCGCCCAGTTATTCACCCACAAAGAACCATTAAGTTCCATGCACTCTCACAGTGATAAACCACAGAATTCCTCCTGAAAATGTAAGGAATCAGACAACCTCTAGTACTTGCTTTGATAACTTAGGTTTAAAAAAATAAAATAAAAAGTAGCAGGCTGAAACCTAGGATCAAGTCACATGACACCACTTTCTAGGACAAATAGACTTTTTAAAAATAAATAAACTGAATTCATGGTAGTGTGTGTCACATTCAAGCCAATGCCAAGATGGGGAAAAAGAGAGCAGTCAAAGAGGCAGAGTCATGATGATCTGTTGTAACAATCTGTCCTATCATTAGACCAACCACAATTTGATGCCAGCCAAATGGGAAGAGGGCTCCTTGGGGAGAAAGGGTGGGATAAAAATTGAATTAGTGAACAAATTAATAAAACAGCTTCTTAATTCCACTTGGGCTTACTTGAATAGGCTGTTGTTTTTATATAAATACATACTGTGCAACTCTGGAGTATAACGGAGGAGAACGGACGTAATCAGAATACAGTCATACCTCTTGTAGCGTTCGCTGCATGTTGCAGATTTTCAGGTTGCGAACGCGGCAAACCCGGAAGTGTATATTTCCGGGTTTCACCGCGCGCGCATGCGCGGAAGCGTTCTGCGCACTTTGCGCATGCGCAGAAGCGCTCTATCGCGCTCCGTGCTTGCGCAGAAGTGCCGCTCTAGTTGCAGACTTTTTGGGGTGCGAACGGCACCCTGGAACGGATCGTGTCACTGTATTTTTTTCCTAGTGCAGATGTTGAGTGGCTTCCTTTAAGGAAACACATGCTCCAGGAATTTGTTGGGAAATTTGGAGCAATAAGAGAGTTCAACAGTAAGATATCCCTTGCACATATTTTCTGGAAGCAATGGATACAACCAGACATACTTCTGAGTAAACATGCACATCAGCACAGTGTAAGGCTGCAGCCCTGAGGTCCGTGGAGTAAAAACTGAAAATGGTTCAATTGCCCTGTTCAAGAGTGGAATTGAGAGCAGGAAGAAAGACCACTCTTGTGTTCCTCTGCCCTTTTGCAGGACATTGATTCCAAGTGGAACCAATTTTAAAAAAGGAGAATGGACAGGACAAGATTTTCATATTCTCAGGAGCAGGCCTAAATTCCTCTCCAGTATGGATGTGTGTCCAGGGACCTTTTGGGTCCAAGTTGACTCCTGGTCCTTCCTTGGCATGCACCTGAACCTCCGTGACATCCCCTTTCCCTTTAGCCCTACCCAATTTAGTGCTCCAACATCAGCTGGGCCAGGGTGTTAGGTATCTTCTGGCTATGCGGTTGCATCCTAAATGTCCCTTGAACCCATTGTTCTTGCCTTTTACATCATGCATCTGTTGTGGCCATTTCCGGGAATGAATGCATAGTGAAAGCGACCCCGAGGGTGAATTGCAACTGAGGAATCTCAACTAAAGCATTCATGGCAGACGGCCACCCAACCTCTGCTTCAAAACCTCGCCACCTCCCAGGGGAGACCGTTCCACTGTCAAACAGCTCTTACTGTCAGAAAGTTCTTCCTGGTGTATGATGTTAGTAGACTGTTCTCATACCGCACCGAATCAGTAGGAAGAGGTCCAGATTTCCTACTCAGCCGGTACTATATATATGCACGAATAATTTAGTTCTGCAAATTGGACACTGAAATCATTGCCTGGGCTGGGAGCATAACTATTTGCCCCTCCACCCCTTAGATAAAATGGTTGTGTCCAGTTGACTGCATTAGTAGCTGACATTTTTAACATCTATATGAAGCCGCTGGGAGAGATCATCAGGGGGTTTGGACTGGGTGTCCATCAATATGCAGATGATACCCAGCTCTACCTCTCTTTCAAATCAGAACCAGTGAAGGCGGTGAAGGTCCTGTGTGAGTGCCTGGAGGCGGTTGGAGGATGGATGGCGGCTAATGGATTGAGGCTGAATCCTGACAAGACAGAAGTACTGTTTTTGGGGGACAGGGGGCGGGCTGGTGTGGAGGACTCCCTGGTCCTGAATAGGGTAACTGTGCCCCTGAAGGACCAGGTGCGTAGCCTGGGAGTCATTTTGGACTCACAGCTGTCCATGGAGGCGCAGGTCAATTCTGTATCCAGGGCAAATGAAATTAACAACGGCTGGAACCTTCAGATGGAGAATGAATGACACCCTATTTAGAGATGAAGAAATCTATCATAAGGCCCCAAAAATATTGAAGGATTACTTTGAGATAAATTTGAGAACTGAGGTTGAAAAAAGAATAGTATGGGACGCAAGTAAGGCCGTGATGCGTGGATTCCTAATTCAGCAAAATTCTATAAAAAGGAAGAAACAAAATGAAAAGAAGGAAAAGATTTTGAACCAGATAAAGGAAGGAGAAAAGAAACTGAGATCTAAGCCGAAGTCTCATGAGATTTTAAGAGAAATAAAGTACCATCAGACCCAATATATGGAATTGATGAATCAGGAAATAGAATGGAAGATAAAGCAAATGAGACAAAGGACATTTGAATCGGCAGATAAATGTGGGAAACTGCTGTCATGGCAACTGAAAAAGAGGCAAAAGTTAAATACGGTGACATCCCTGGAAATAGATGGGAAAATTATCAACAAACCAAATGAAATAAGCAACTGTTTTCAAAGTTTCTTCAAAAAACTTTATGCACAAGGGCCTACAAATGAACAAGAAATAGAAGAATTCGTCAAAAAATATGGACTATCAAAGATTTCAGAACAAAATAAAAGGATTTTGAATGAAAAAATCACAGAACAAGAAATAGAGGGTGCCATCCAGAATACGAAATTGGGGAAATCACCAGGACCAGATGGTTTGACTGCAAAATACTACAAAGATCTTAAAGAATGGCTAATACAGCCATTGAAGGAAGTATGTAACCAGATATTAGAGGGGAAAAAGGCTCCTGAATCGTGGAAAGACACATTTATCTCACTTATACCGAAGACAGAAACTGAGAAACATCAAGTTAAGAACTACCGCCCTATATCACTCTTGAATGTGGATTATAAAATTTTTGCAGATGTTTTAGCAAAAAGATTTAAGAGAGTTTTGATGGAGGAGATTCATAAGAACCAAACAGGCTTTCTCCCAGGGAGACATATGTCAGAAAATGTGAGGAACATTATAGACATTTTAGAGATGCTAGAGGTGGACATTAATAGGAAGGCAGTTCTGATCTTTGTGGACGCGGAGAAGGCCTTTGACAATATTTCTTGGAAATTTATGAAAAAGAATCTCCATGGGATGGGGGTAGGCCAAGGGTTTGAAAACGGTATAGGTGCAATATATTCTGAACAAAGAGCGAAATTAATTGTGAACAATGTGGTAATGGATGAGATACCAATAGAGAAAGGTACACGACAGGGATGCCCTATATCCCCTTTACTGTTTATATCGGTCCTGGAGGTTTTATTAAACATGATTAGGAAGGACCAGCTGGTAAAAGGAATACAGGTCGGATCCAAACAATACAAGTTAAGGGCATTTGCAGATGACTTAGTGCTAACTTTGCAACAGCCAGAAGCTAGTACAAAAAGAGTTTTAGAATTAATGGAGATATTCGGCCAGGTCGCAGGATTTAAATTGAACAAACAGAAAACAAAGGTGCTGGAAAAAAATCTAACAAAAGAGGAGAAAGATAGGTTTCAAAGTGAAACTGGGTTGGAAATAGAAAAAAAGGTTAAGTACCTGGGGGTAAATCTGACATCAAAAAATGTGAACCTATTTAAAGACAACTATGAAAAATGTTGGACAGAAGTCAAGAAAGATTTAGACATATGGTCTAGGTTGAAACTTTCCTTGTTAGGCCGAATTGCTGTTATCAAGATGAATGTATTGCCAAGAATGTTGTTTTTATTTCAGACGCTACAGATTCTAGACAAAATGGACTGTTTCAAGAGGTGGCAGAAAGATATATCTAAATTTGTCTGGCAGGGCAAAAAGCCCAGAATAAAATTTAAGATTTTAACCGATGCAAAAGATAGAGGGGGCTTTGCACTGCCAGACTTAAGACTTTATTATGAATCAGCAGCCTTTTGCTGGTTGAAGCAATGGCTACTTCTTGAAGACACAGACATTCTTGATCTGGAAGGATATGACAATAGTTTTGGTTGGCATGCATATTTGTGGTATGACAAGGTAAAGGTGTATAAAAGTTTTAAGAACCATATTGTCAGGAAAGCATTGTATAATGTTTGGAATAGATATAAGGATTTATTGGAAAGTAAAACTCCTAGGTGGTTGTCACCAATGGAAGCGAAAGCAGTGAAAAAAATTAATATGGACTCTAATTGGCCTAAGTACTGTGAAATTTTAGAATATGATGGTGAAAGACTGAAGCTACAAAGTTTTGAGAAGCTAAAGCATAAAGTTCGAGACTGGTTACACTACCGTCAGATAAATGAGATGTTTAAGCAGGACAGGAAACTTGGTTTTCAGAAGGAGAGGTCAAAGTTAGAAACAGAATTGCTAGAATCCAATACTAAAAACTTATCTAAAATGTATAATTTGCTGCTGAAATGGAATACACAGGATGAAACAGTGAAATCAGCTATGATTAAATGGGCACAGGACATTGGTCATGACATTATGTTTGACGACTGGGAACAGTTATGGACCACCGGTGTTAAATTTACGGCATGTAATGCCCTGAAAGAGAATATAATGAAAATGATCTATAGGTGGTACATGACCCCAGTCAAACTTGCAAAGATTTACCATCTGCCCAATAATAAATGTTGGAAATGTAATGAGGCTGAAGGTACTTTTTATCATCTTTGGTGGACTTGCCCAAAGATTAAAGCCTACTGGGAAATGATCTATAATGAAATTAAGAAAGTCCTTAAGTGGACATTTGTAAAGAAACCGGAGGCTTTTCTCTTGGGCATGGTCGGCCAATTGGTATCAAAGAAGGATAAGACATTTTTTATGTATGCAACCACAGCAGCAAGAATCCTGTTGGCAAAGTATTGGAAGATGCAAGAATTACCTACTCTGGAAGAATGGCAATCGAAGGTGATGGAATATATGGGACTGGCAGAGATGACCGGCAGAATCCGTGACCAGAGGAAAGAGACAGTGGAAGAGGACTGGAGGAAATTTAAAACATATCTAAAAAATTACTGTAAAATTGTGGACTGATAAGATGTTAAGGGGTAGGAAATAAAGAACTACAGCTGTAAATTTTAAACTATAAGGAAATTCAAAAGGGGTTTAACTAAAGACTGATTGATGAGTTGCTCGAAAAATGGTAAAACAAGGATGTGGCGAAGGGAAGGCATGGGGAAGTCGATTTTTGTTGTTTGTTTTTGATGTTTGTGTTTGTTTTGTATTGTTATTAATATGTGTAAAAACTAATAAAAATATTTAAAAAAAAAAATTCTGTATCCAGGGCAGCTGTCTACCAACTCCACCTGGTACGCAGGCTGAGACCCTACCTGCCCGCAGACTGTCTCGCCAGAGTAGTGCAGGCTCTAGTTATCTCCCGCTTGGACTACTGCAATGCGCTCTACGTGGGGCTACCTTTGAAGGTGACTCGGAAGCTACAGCTAATCCAGAATGCGGCAGCTAGACTGGTGACTGGGGGCGGCCGCCGAGACCACATAACACCGGTCTTGAAAGACCTACATTGGCTCCCAGTACGTTTCCGAGCACAATTCAAAGTGTTGGTGCTGACCTTTAAAGCCCTAAACGGCCTCGGTCCAGTATACCTGAAGGAGCGTCTCCTCCCCCATCATTCTGCCCGGACGCTGAGGTCCAGTGCCGAGGGCCTTCTGGCGGTTCCCTCATTGCGAGAAGCAAGGCTACAGGGAACCAGGCAGAGGGCCTTTTCGGTAGTGGCGCCCGCCCTGTGGAACGCCCTCCCATCAGATGTCAAAACCATAAACAACTACTTGACATTCAGAAAACATCTTAAGGCAGCCCTGTTCAGGGAAGTTTTTAATGTATGATATTTTAGTGTTTCCTGGTTTCTATGGAAGCCGCCCAGAGTGGCTGGGGGGGCCCAGCCAGATGGGCGGGGTATAAATAATAAATTATTATTATTATTATTATATTGCTCAAAACACAATGAGGCAGGTTGCAAGTATGATGAAGAACTTCTAAGGTGGTTGAATAGGGGCTGTTGGCTACACCTTTAGTGCACATGAAATTATGAGTGGAGTTATTCCTTTTCATAAGGTGCACATATAGCAGGAGGCGCTTACGCTGATGTTGGCATTAGGGCTGGGTGATTTATTGTCCAAAACTGATTTGAAATCCATATTGTGATATCGATTTCATATGTTTTGACCTGACAATATATAGCAAATCATGATGTGTATATATTTGTGTGTGTGTGTGTGTGTGTGTGTGTGTATGCTATGCAAAAATCACAGTGTGGGAAATACTGTGAAGCCAGATAATGCTTCTCTCGATTCCTACAGCCCCTGTTAACCATTTTATTTTATTATAAATTATTTATAATTTATTATTTATACTTCGCCCATCTGGGCAACGAATCGGAACAGGCACTGGCAAAAATCATGATACAGGGAAAACTGTGAAGCCAGCCAATGCCTCTACATAGCTCCATCCTTATTTCAGACATTGTGATATATCGGCAGATCGCAATGTTTAGCTGGTGATGTATCACGCTGTTGAAAACCAGGCATCGCCCAGCCCTAGTTGACACGGCAAGCGATGCTTTCATTAACTAACGCCATATTCATTAACAGCTAGTGAAAATCTATTTGATACTGGAAGTGGGGGGAAATTACAAATTGATGTCTTCCAGAACTCCCACCACAGTGAATCAAGCAGACACTCAAACTCTTGTTGTTCTGAAATGAATAATCTCACAGCAGTGCTTAATAAACAGCTGGAAGTTGTCCCTGGATTCCTAGAAAATTTGATGTACTGACAGCATAATGCTTCCAGGCAGCTTTTCTTGATGTTGCTGCCCCATTGTTGGTTAGCCTAATTGTTACAGAAGATGAAATGTATAACATTCACACATCCAGGGGTTTTTGCCTTCAGGAGTTATACTTTGGCAGCTCTTTGTCTTGGTCACAGCAAATTGATTCTTTTCTCTGTTTTTTTTGCTGGGAATGTTATCCCCTGAACATTAATAGATTGCAAAAGGGAAGTATTCTTGAAGCAATGAATGAATCATGATGACATTCCCTGGGTATGTTCAATGAAAGTGCATGTGGGCAACTGCAAATGTAATTGCAGTTCTTATTAAGAGCCAGTGTGGTGTAGTGGTTAAGAGCAGTGGACTCGTAATCTGGTGAACCGGGTTTGATTCCCTGCTCCTCCACATGCAGCTGCTGGGTGACCTTGGGCCAGTCACACTTCTCTGAAGTCTCTCAGCCTCACTCACCTCACAGAGTGGTTGTTGTGGGGGAGGAGCGGAAAGGAGATTGTTGGCCGCTTTGAGACTCCTTAGGGTAGTGATAAAACGGGATATCAAATCCAAACTCTTTTTTCTCTCTTCTAATTGCTAGGTTATATCCCTTCTCCCTGAGACACTAGCCTTCTGTCTGCAGGGACCTTTATTTGCTATGGGGGAACATTTCATTATTGATACCCCACCCTCTGCACATGCTGTCTCTAGTGATACAGCCCAGAAACAAATCGAACCCTCAAAGTGAGAGCTATGATTGAAATGTATTCCACTCCTCTTTTTGTAAAAACCCCCCACCATACAATAGCACAATATTCTGCCTCTTAGAAGGCAATTGGCAATTTAGGTATCTGTTTGTTTTCTGCGTCGTGACCTACAGCAACTTTGTGGGGAGATTTCCAGTGGATAAATGATGAGTTAAACCCCTTCTCACACCTTCAAGGCTGTGATTCTGTCTTCACCCCATGGATGCACAGGCAAATAAGAACACATTGGGAGATCAGATTACTGATCATCCATACCATGTCTAGTTTAGCCCTAAAAGGTTGGACAAATTCTTAGAGGAGAAATATTACTTATCTCTCTTAGTTTAGACCTACAGAGACTATTTTGCTTTGAAAGTTGGATTTTCCCTGCGCAACTAGGCTTGTGCTGCAATTCCCACATGCGCTACACATGGGGATAAAGTAAATCCCATTGAAAACAGAGGTCCTTCCTGGGTGTACAGGTTTTCGGCTCCACTGCTATTCAAGGATCACGTTGGCTTTAACCAACTGCCTGAAGATGGGGAATTGTGCAAGGAATTTAATCTCTAAGGAATTTAATCTCTCCCTCCCTCTCCCTCCCTGTATAACTCCAGTGAACTGAGGCTGCCTGTAAACCTAAAGGTAAAGGTAAAGGGACCCCTGACCATTAGGTCCAGTCGTGACCAACTCTGGGGTTGCGGCACTCACCGCGCTTTATTGGCCGAGGGAGCCGGCGTACAGCTTCCAGGTCATGTGGCCAGCATGACTAAGCCGCTTCTGGCGAACCAGAGCAGCGCACGGAAACGCCGTTTACCTTCCCGCCAGAGTGGTACCTATTTATCTACTTGCACTTTGATGTGCTTTCAAACTGCTAGGTTGGCAGGAGCTGAGACTGAGCAATGGGAGCTCACCCCGTCGCGGGGATTTGAACTGCTGACCTTCTGATCAGCAAGTCCTAGGCTCTGTGGTTTAACCCACAGCACCACCCGTGTCCCTCTAAATCAGAGGTAGAGAGCCTTTTTTTGCTCCATATTGTTTCATGGGCAGCCTTGCAAAAGCTGCATGGGATTCAACACATGTGACTAAGGCACCAGTTAATTTCAATGATGTTTCACCCACTTAAAAGGAAGTAAGCCCTATTGCAAGGCTGAGAAACTTGCTGCCCTCCAGATATTGTTGGATTCCAGCTTCCATCGGATTCCGCCAGCATGGTCAAGGGTCAAGGCTGATGGGAGCTGGAACCAACATTGGGAGAGCCATGGGCTCACTGTCACTGCCTTGTTGAATTCAGAGAGGCTTACTCGGAATAGACATGTTTAGGATTGCGCTGTGAGGGTCCAAAACCCCATGAGCTCCAATTATTCCATGTGATAATAACCACACTTCTGAGTTTTTAGTTGATTCCTGGAAGGTTATGTGTTTTAAAAAAACCTCTTTCATACCACTGAAAATGTGGAGGGGGTGGATTTAATCCCTTTGCTGAAGGTAAACCTGGGTGGCGATTCAAAAGAGCACATCAATCCAGCTATTGAGCATGAGTGACTGGCATTAAGCTACCTGCCCTTTGCAGAAATCTATCTCCAGCCAACCAGAATATTTACTTCATTCAAACTGCATTACTGCATGTTGTGAAAAACTGCATCTATTAAATTCAGCTGGGGGGAAAGCATACTGACTAGAATGTCCGTTTGATTTTATAAATGGCCCATAGCTTGCATTAACAGCATGCCTAAGAATCAAAAATGATTCGCCCCTCCTTTTGATCTTTCACTAGGCGGTGATAAAACGGAAAGCTTTCTTTCCAGCAAGCTTTCTGGAATGTTGCACTAAAAGAGCCATGGAGAAATCAAGCGAGGGACCCTCATCCTGTTTCCAGCAGCGGCTAGACATGTGCTTGCAGAAAGCCTGCAGGAAACAGTCTTTTCATGTTGACAGTCCACAGCTCCTGCTGTTTGGTTCCAACTTAGTTCTCAAAGGTTCTGTAAGACAGACTACAATGGGCAAAATTTGCAACCATTTGTTAAAGCTACTGCGTCGGCTACACCCATTCCTTGAGATGTCTGATTTGCCTAGTGACACACGCCTTAGTTATGCCCCATTCGGATTACTGTAACATGTTCTACGCAGGGCTGCCTTTGAAAAGTGCTCTGAAACTTTACCCGGCTCAAAGAACTGCAGCCAGATTGCTGACCAGGGCTAGTTATAGGGAGCATACAGCCGTTAGGGTTTCTATGAAATGTCCTATACAGGTGTATCAAGATAACAGGTCCTGTTTGGCTTTGCTGAACTCAGAGAGTTGCAAGCAAAGAACCAAATACTTGCAGAACCAAATACTTGCAGATTGCGTTACATTGTGCAAGAGAGTGTATTCAGAAAGGAGTCATTCAGGTGTCCTACATGCCAGGAAACAACTTCCTTGCTACAACAGTTCCGCTGGCTGTTTCCGGGCACAGTTCAAAGTGCTTGCTATCACCTACAAAGCCCTACAGGGCTTGGGTCCAAGCTAACTGAAACACTGTATTCCCTCATAGGAACCTGCTTGGGTTCTGAGCTCTTCGGGAGAGGCCTTCCCCTCGGGTCATGCCACTCTCACAGGCACACTTGGTGGGGGTGAGGGAAAAGGCCTTCTCGGTGGTGGCTCCTCTCTGGCTACTTTGGAACTCCATCTCTAGAGAAGCCAGTCTGGCTCCCTCCTTGCTGTCCTTCTGCCAGCAGGTGAAGACTTTCTTGATTTTTGCACACACACACCCGGGTCTGCGGCCTTGGAGGGAGCCAACCTACCCAACCCCTAGGGTTGCCCCAAGTCTTTCCCATCCCTACTTAGAGATTGGGGGATGGGGAATTGAACCTGTGGACTTCTGTGGTCAAGGCATTGGCTCTGCCACAGAGCTATGGCTCTCTCTGCCCCCCAGGGATATACTTACAGCAGCTGCAGTGTGTAAAAGGAGTATGCGTACGCTGCGTGGGACTTTCATGGTTATGTATCCCTGTGACAGAAGCACAACATGGAGGGGAAGGCCTCTGGACTTTGCATAGCAAATGGGTGAAAACTGCTTAAAAAAAACTGACCGTCTGCTAGAAAGGTCCTCACTCTCATTTCATCTTCCAGGCAGGTATTTGTCAGTTTGGGGGATACGGGCAGGTAAAGGAGCCCTTTGTGGTTGGAAGACAACTGCAGCGGACTCCCAAATGCTGAAATAAAAACAGGGACAGAAGAAAATGTCCAAGATCAGCATCCCATAGCCCCCAAATTGCCAGTAACCAGGCAGGTCACTTCTTACCTCACCTGAAGATCAGCTTTGTAATGAGTAACAGTGGCTGATATAACGAACTTCTCTGATAGTCTGTTTATTTTATTTTTAAAGATCAAGCTGCATTCTGATGTAAATTGGTTCCCTGTGTCAGCTTGCACATTAAATGAAAAAGTGCTTCCTTCACTTACATTTGTCTTAGGACAGTCTCCATAAAGTAAGAAAAGTGTTTGCTAACCTTATCGGGTAGACTCTCTCCGGTTGAGAGCTGGCATGCTGCATATAACTAATGCCCCTATTACATTACAGCACCTTTCCAAGAACTCAGTTAATTAGCCTTTGATGGATTAGACGTCCCTTAATATGCCACAAAACATCTAGGCCCACACAAAAAAATGTGCCGGCGCTTTTGAGCGAACTGCGAGACCTGGTGCTTGTGGTTGCAACGAGCCACTTAATATTAAAGCTCCTTCAGGTGTGGAGTTTTATTAAGCTTCAAATTAATTCTGATGGCTTAGAACTCACAGCCTGCTCCTGGTCAGTGCTTCTCATAAATCGCTGTGGCGTACAAGGTAGCATGTCTACCCTGTGCGTGGCATAGCTGACAGCAGCGCTTGATGACGCCGTGGCAGCAAATAACCCGAACAAGACAGCAATATAGCTGTGTGCTGGTTTGTACGTGCAGAATGTCTAAATAGTCTTTCTCTGGGTCCTGTGTGATTGTGTGAGCGCAGATATGGATCTTAGACGTGTGTGGGATGGGCCCAGAGTATGAATCAGCTTAGCGCTTCTGGATCCATTGACCGCCCCGGGCCCCAATGTAGCATAGAGAGACTGCAGTACTTTCCAACATTTCACTGGCAAATAGTTTGGTGGGAAGGAGGTATTCCGGTAGCATCCCTATTCTCATGCCAGAGATAATAGCCCAGCCTAGGGTTGCCATATTTAGAAAAGTGAAAATCCGGACAAAAGTTGTTGAGCAGGTTTTGGCAAAGCTGTTGAGCTATTTTCTCAAATTAAAAAAAGAGAGAGAGATTTTAAACTATTTTTGAAAGAAATTCACAAAAATCTACATTCCTGGCATGTCTGAATTTCAGCAATTTCCGTCCGGACGCTGTTTAAGATGGCTGAATACCAGCTATGTATGGCAACCCTACCCCAACCTCTTCTCTCTAACACACACACTATTGCAAATGGTGGAAAGGTTCTATTCTACTGTATGTTGTGTTCATCCGATCCACCCTAGCTTCTCCTGTAGAGAAGGACAAAACACACCTGTTGTTAAAAAATATATCAGTGTGACCAGCAGATAGAACACAGGGCAGGGCAGTGCAGATACAAACAGGCACAAATCTCAATAGATGGAAACACTGGGAACCAGTGTCCCTGCACCCTGATGCTGTCTCCCATGTAAAATCAAGGTCAAGGCTGCCATTCAAAGGTGCTTGGAACACCCAAGCCACACTTCTGCACATACTGCGGCCATCATAATGACAGGCATTTTGACTGCTTAGTCAGCTTAATAATAAGGGCTATAAACGCCATCTCCAACTCCTTGAAAGATTCCATCAATGGTGTCTCCGAAAAATTTTACACATCACTAGGGAAGACAGGCAAACTAATATCAGTGTACTGGAAGAAGCAAAGAAGCAATGATTCTTCAACATCAACTTCATTGGACTGGTCATGTTGTGCGGATGCCTGATGATCGTCTTCCAAAGCAACTACTCTATTCCGAACTTAAAAATGGACAGCGTAATGCTGGTAGTCAACAAAAGAGGTTTAAAGACTCTCTCAAGGCAAATCTTAAAAAATGTAGTATAAACACCAACAATTGGGAAACACTGGCCTGAGAGTGCTCCAGTTGGAGAACAGCCTTTTACCAAAGGTGTCATGGGCTTTGAAGACACTCGAACTCAGGATGCAAGGGAGAAACGTGCTAAGAGGAAGACACACTTGGCCAATCCACACCGTAACCAATGTCCCCACTGTGGAAGGATGTGTGGATCCAGAATTGGCCTCCACAGTCACCTACAGACTTATTGTTAAAACTGTGTTTATGGAAGACAATCTTACTCGGCTACGAGTGATCACCAAAGAAGAGAAGAAAGAAGAAGGGCTAGGGCCAAACTAGACATGACAAGGGAGGTGTGTGGTAAGTGTTGCATAGTTTGAAGTAGCTGCATGCGAATGTACCTGTGCGTTTTCCCCTGCAGCAGAGGAAAAGAGGCCTTTTTCCAGCCTGAGAAATGCAACCTTCCAGGGGCCGTGTGGGGTGGGGCCAGAGGCACGAGAAGCCACAACAAGGTATGTGACTTTGTACAGGAGGCTACCTTCCAGCCACACAAAAGCCAGAGGTTTCTACAGACATGCAGATCTCCAACCAGGGACAAGAAATCCCTTCTTATACTTCAAGAACACATTTCAGCCAAGAGGCCTGACCTGGGTAGGTACCAAAGATACCGAGAAAGACCGAGAGGGCTTCACTTGCCCAAGGACCAGCAGTTCTGCACCCATTCCACAGGGTAACAGATACAAAGGAGAGGGAGGAATTGAAAGTGAAAATTAAATGGGATTTACAATTTAAAATACAACAAGAGAAAGGGGGAAATGCTACTTTGAGCTTCAGAAACTGCTGGAAGATCCTTCCGGGTTGTGAATCTTCTGCATCACACAGCACTCAGAAGTTGAGCAGAACTAAAAAAAATAATCCCGAAAACCTAATTTTACTTCTTTTCACGCCTTTTCAGAACCAGCTTGAATTAGGTGACTCTATTCACGTTTTCCAGATATATTTATTATCACCGAGTGCAATAAAACAAATGTCAACGTGTTACTTACATGGGAAAATATTTTGTGGATTTTTAGAGGAATAAGATGCAGGATTTTGAAAACAGCCATCTCCCAAGATGAGCCATCTACATTGATTCATTTGGAAAACTGTCATACAGGTACAGTTATTTTTAGATAATTTTTGGAAGTGAATCATAGATAGCACAGTGGGTGTACTGGCCTATAACAAAATGTCACCGTGGCAGGCTTGAACTGCCTATTGGAGAGACACGCATTGTGCTGAAGTGAACAAATAAAGAAAAAGCTTTTAAAGAATGTTGGGCACAGACGTTTTGTGATGCTTCTCTGCTGAAGCTTCCTAAACTTTCTATAAAAATGGGCTGCATTTCAAACAATTGTGTTCTAAACTTGAATGCTTTTACCTAACAAAGGCAACCTTTTGTGCGATGGATAACATAATGAATAACCCATAAATCATTTAACTGCATCCCGAGGGAGAAGAAGAGAGATTCTGTGCAAATAGATTTTTCAGCAGGCGGACTGGTCAAGAATGCCAGAGACAATCATCTACATTTATCTGGGAGATCAAGTGAATTAATTGCAGCAAAACAGGCGACAACTGCTTTTATCAATCTTGTAGGAAATTTAGAAGAATGGTTGCCAAGCTGATGAGGTACTTAAAAGGCAGGTCTTGCCAACAAAGGTCCGTATAGTAAAAGCTATGGTTTTCCCAGTAGTGATGTATGGAAGTGAGAGCTGGACCATAAAGAAGGCTGATCGCCGAAGAATGGATGCTTTTGAATTATGGTGCTGGAGGAGACTCTTGAGAGTCCCATGGACTGCAAGAAGATCAAACCTATCCATTCTGAAGGAAATCAGCCCAGAGTGCTCACTGGAAGGACAGATCCTGAAGCTGAAGCTCCAATACTTTGGCCACCTCATGAGAAGAGAAGACTCCCTGGAAAAGACCCTGATGTTGGGAAAGATGGAGGGCACAAGGAGAAGGGGGCGACAGAGGACGAGATGGTGGGACAGTGTTCTCAAAGCCACCAGCATGAGTTTGACCAAACTGCAGGAGGCAGTGGAAGACAGGAGTGCCTGGCATGCTCTGGTCCATGGGGTCATGAAGAGTCGGACATGACTAAACGACTAAACAACAACAACAAAGGTCTGTGAATATACAAGGCCAACACCAGGATATCTCTAATCACCTGCAGGAAATGCAGGGCTCAAAGGCTGCAGTGGGCAGCCTGATGCTTCACAGAATCATAGAGTTGGAGGGAGGATGCAGGAATCTCAGCTAAAGCATCCATGGTAGATGGCTACCCAACCTCTGCTTAAGACCTCCAAGGAAGGAGAGGGAGACCGTTCCAATGAAGAGCCCTGCTGAATTAGGAGTCTCTCTCTCTGTGTGTGTTGGAGAATTCAGAGGGAAACAGGAGCAGAAATGGCTGAAGTTCACTTATTTAAGCCTCGTGTGAAACGGAAATCATTCCACCAAATATCACCAGTATTGTTGTTGGTTTCAATCTGCAATTTTGCACTGCATTTCCTTTGCATTGAAATGAATGGCCTTTGCTCTGAAATGGGACAGTGTGGAGTGACATAATGATAGCATAGTTACTTATATAAAACTCTGCCATGGCAAGACAAATGGCGCCATTTTTGTTGTTGTTGGGAGCTGTACTGCAGTGGAACAGAAGCAGTGCTGCATGTGACAAATATGGGAAGGATCAGAAATCAATGCCTTCTTACATTCCTACCAGAGTGGGTGGGTGAGCTCCAGTGTTACTTAAAAAAAATAGGGGTCAGTCCTTGGAATCTCCAAGGTCAGATTTTGGGTCAGATCCTTGCCTGAAATTCTGGAGGTCAGAAGCAAAGCTGGATGCTCAGTCTGAAGTCCAAATAAGGGTAAAGGTAAAGGTAAAGGTACCCCTGCTCGTACGGGCCAGTCTTGACAGACTCTAGGGTTGTGCGCTCATCTCACTCTATAGGCCGGGAGCCAGCGCTGTCCGCAGACACTTCCGGGTCACGTGGCCAGCGTGACAAGCTGCATCTGGCGAGCCAGCACAGCACACGGAACGCCGTTTACCTTCCCGCTGGTAAGCGGTCCCTATTTATCTACTTGCACCCGGGGGTGCTTTCGAACTGCTAGGTTGGCAGGCGCTGGGGCCGAACGACGGGAGCGCACCCCGTCACGGGGATTTGAACCGCCGACCATGCGATCAGCAAGTCCTAGGCACTGAGGTTTTACCCACAGCGCCACCCGCACCCCCAAATAAGGGACCCGAGCCCAAAACCTCATGCTGCTTCCTCAAGGCTACCTAAACCTGCAAATCCTATAAACCTGTACATGCCGATCTTATAGCCTCATTCATCACAATTTTATGTCATTAAATTAGCCAGCCAAGAAATGTTTCCCCTCAAGTGTACTGCCACTTTTGTTGTAATAAAACAAGAAACGGTCTCTAGGTGCAAAGCAATCAGCTGTTCAATTAAAATAGTTCAATACTAAACCCCACCCCCCAATACCTCTTGCGACGGAAAACAAAACAAAAATAAATAAATAATAAATAAATAAATAAATAAATGGAGGGCGCGGCCCCTTCCTTACCATCACTGAAAGGCAAATATAAATGTTCCATTATTGTCCAGGTTTTAATGGAGATGCTTTAGAAATGGTACATGAGGCTTTAGAGAACTAAATGCATATTCCACGGAGCGGAGAAGAACCTGGAAAAGCTTTTATTCGGATTTACAAAGTATTTAATGGAGTGGAAAATGTAGAGCCAGATAAGAAAGTTGAAATCAAAGAACATCTTAACAAAGGGTTGTTTCTGGGTTAGTTGTAGAGTTTGCAAGGAGGAACAATGCCATTAAACTGATGTTTCTGTTTGATAGCAGGATTCATAAAGGGCTGCTACTGAGTCCCTATGCTATCTCTCTGAGATCTCTATAGTCAAATCAGAGGACAACCTTCTGGATCAGAGCCCTGCTGAGCATACAGGGACGTGTAAGTGAAAAATCTTACTTCTTGCAGCATGGTTGGTTCTGAACACTATTATTATTATTATCAATATTATTATTATTATTAGTAGTAGTAGTAGTATTGAAATTTATATACCACCCTTCATCAAGGTGGTTCACAAGATAAACTTACAGGATAAAAACCACAAAATAAATAGTTAAAAGAAAACCAACCAAAGCAACAACCCCCAGAATTGTTGCTGGGGCCTGGGCTACTCTCTCATTGCATGTGATGGAGACACATCCTTGCCCTATCTTGGCAGTGACGACTCTTAAAACAGCCTATCTTTCTGCAATCATTGTCATCTTAGAGGCTGGCTATGTGTTACATTCAAATATTCCATTTTTTGCTCATTTTAGGCCTCATTAATAGTTAACTGACTAAGGTATAGTCTGAAGGTACAGGAGCTCATAGCCTTACTTGAAGCTAAGCAGATCTAGGTCTGTCCAATGTTTGCATGGGAGACCATTGGTCGACTTCATGAATATTGTTTATTTGAGAGCCGGTGTGGTGTAGAGGTTAGAGAGTCGGACTAGGACCTGGCAGACTAGGGTTCAAATCCCCACTCAGCCATGAAGCTCACTGGGCTAGTCACTGCCTCTCAGATTAACCTACCTTACAGGGATTTTGTAGAGGTTAACTGAGGAGGGTGAGAACCATGTGCGTCACTCTGAGATCCTTGGAGAAAAAGGTGGACTAGAAATGCAATAAATAGTAATTATTGTGTGCCCCCTTTCCTCCTCTTGTGAAACGAGAGATGAAATAGATAAACAATGGACAGAGGTAAGTGGCCAGAAGTCCATGCACAAGAGGGACGTATTAATGGGTTGAGAGGACTCCGAGATTTACGGATGTAAAAATAAAATAATGCAGGACAATAAGGAGGAGAAGCTAAGGGGAGGCGGACCACAAAAACAGCTTGAGGAATGAGCATGCTAAGGGGGCATGAAATGTTGATGGACTGTTGGGAGTGGGAAAATGGAATTGCGTGGCTGGGATCCTAAATGGGGAGAACGCCACACAACAACACACCCTGATCATGAGCTTCCTTAGAGATTTCTGGCTAGCCACTCTAGGAAAAAGATTCATGGGCTACACAGACCAGTGGTTGAATCCAGCACAGTTATTCCTATGTTCAGAAATACCCTATCACAGGGCACTGTTTTCAGTGCCAGAGCTCTTTCAGTCTCTAATTTGATAGCTGATGGACGACCGCTAACAACCTCAAGGCTTCTATATAAATTTACAACGACTCTCTAAGACCATTCTCCAGCCATTAAACACATTTCCAAAGCATTTCCAAGTTTTATAATGCTTAGTGCATGGCAGCTTCATTAAAGTCAATGGAGCTGGTGCATCTCTTGTATACAATTTTCACATTAAGGGAAAGAATGCTAAATTAGCCAGAACAGTAGCTTCTGAATTTCATAATGGCATAAGGATTTGGGAGTTGCTCTGAATGTATCAGAGGTTGTTACTATAAGTGAGACTTGATGAAAATAAACACGTCTATTGTTTGGGGCCTGCGGCTTTGAGATGGTGCAAAAGGCTAAGATCATTTGGCCACTTTTTAAAACAAAAAGCATGCCCTTTTTTTTTTTTTAAAAAAAAAGCGATTTGCACATCTTCAACAAGCAGATGGGACAGGTGTCACTCATACACTGACAGACTTCTGGAACCCGGGGCAAATGTTAAGCAATGGGTGGACTGCCCCTCGACAAAAACTTGCCATATTATTACTGCTTCTGCGGTAATAATAATTGGACTGTTTTACGAGGGCTTTAAAAGGGGATTAGACAAATTCAGAAAGGATAAGGCTGTCAGTGACTACTAGTTATGATAGCTATATGTGAACTCCAGGATCAGAGGCCACAGGCCTCTGAATACCAGTTGCTAGGAAACGCTAGCAAGAGAGTGTTGTGCTTATGTCCTGCTTATACACTTCCCATTGGAATCTGTTGGGCCACTGTGGGAAACAGCCTGTGGAGGTCGATGGGTCTTTGGTCTGACAAAGTACTGTTCGTTTTACATTCTTATGATGATGATGGGTAAGGTGAGAACAGGGGTGCGAACATGATGGGTATGGTGTGGCAAAAGTAGACATGATACCCAGCTCTTCCTCTCTTTCAAATCAGAACCAGAGAAGGCGGTGAAGGTCCTGTGTGAGTGCCTGGAGGCAGTTGGAGGATGGATGGCGGCTAACGGATTGAGGTTGAATCCTGACAAGGCAGAAGTACTGTTTTGTGGGGACAGGGGGTGGGCAAATGTGGAGGATTCCTTGATCCTGAATGGGGTAACTGTGCCCCTGAAGGACCAGGTGCGCAGACTGGGAGTCATTTTGGACTCACAGCTGTCTATGGAGGCACAGGTCAATTCTGTGTCCAGGGCAGCTGTTTATCAGCTCCATCTGCAATGCGGTCTACGTGGGGCTACCTTTGAAAGTGACATGGAAACTACAAATAATTCAGAATGCGGCCACTAGACTGGTGACTGGGAGCGGCCACCGAGACCACATAACACCAGTCTTGAAAGACCTACATTGGCTCCCAGTACGTTTCCGGGCACAATTCAAAGTGTTGGTTCTGACCTTTAAAGCCCTAAACGGCCTTGGCTCAGTATACCTGAAGGAGCGTCTCCACCCCCCATCTTTCAGCCCGGACACTGAGGTCCAGCTCCGAGGGCCTTCTGGCGTTCCCTCCCTATGAGATGTGAGGTTACAGGGAACAAGGCAGAGGGCCTTCTCAGTAGTGGCACCCGCCCTGTGGAACACCCATCAGATGTCAAGGAAATAAACAACTATCGGACTTTTAGAAGACATCTGAAGGCAGCCCTGTTTAGGGAAGTTTTTAATGACTGTTTTTTTAATGGATTTTTAAGATTTTGTTGGAGTGGCTGGGGAAACCCAGCCAGATGCTTTGAGTATAAATAGATGATGATGATGATGATGATGATGATGTGGGTGTTTCTCTGCCTCTCCCCTGTGTCATCCAGTGAAGCTGAATGCTGGGGGATTGAGGACCAACAGTTAAACAGTGAAACTTATGACCACATGATGTGGTGACCACTAACATCATGATGAAGTCACTGCCATACTGTTCTACAACAACCTTGCAAGGTATGCTGGATATCCCAAAGTCATCCAGCGAGTGGCTGATACAGTGGTACCTTGGGTTAAGTACTTAATTCGTTCCGGAGGTCCGTTCTTAATCTGAAACTGTTCTCAACCTGAAGCACCACTTTAGATAATGGGGCCTCCTGCTGCCGCCGCACCGCTGCAGCACGATTTCTGTTCTCATCCTGAAGCAAAGTTCTTAACCTGAAGCACTATTTCTGGGTTAGCAGAGTCTTTAAGCTGAAGCGTATGTAACCTGAAGCGTATGTAACCCAAGGTACCACTGTACTTGAAACCAGGTTTCCTCACTCCAGCACACTAACACACAAGATCTCTAGTATGAATCAAAATTATTACATGGCAAAATTATTTTGGATTGCTTTCCTTTCTCTCCCCCCTAAAATTCCTTGTGCGTTCCTGCTTGTTTTACCCGAAACATCACCAACTAGTTTCATTCCCTGAGTACCATCATCTTTCGTTTCCCTCTCATCCTCTCAGCAGTACATAAGAAATGTGCAGTACCAAGCCAGGTCCAAAATAACCCCTTTTTTACATTTTCAACTTCACCAGACACCCACAAAATTATGAGATGCCAGCCAGGAAGCGGCTACGGATCTAGGTGACAAATCAAGGTAAGGAGAGTTTCAGAATCAGGCATTTGAAAACTGCAGATTCCAAGCCCTGCTGGTCACCAAGCTTTTGTCCAGCTCTGGAGGCGAGAGATAAGGAGGAAGGTTGTCAGCTGAGTTGGAGGGAAGTGGCTAGAATGGATTTCCTACCAAAAAAAAAACCCAACCCTGAGTCAGAATCCTTTTGTCTCGTCAATGTGAAAGAATTACAGTGGCAGTGGCAGCAGATATTCACATGGCGGGGGGCGGGGGGGGGGCGGGAAAGGAACATCATGTGCAGCTGCTACAAATAATAAAATTTCACAACTGAGTTGGAACTGTGCACCATAGCAAGAAGCTAGGACAGGAAGAGACCAGCTGTAAATCATTGCAAATGCACCTCTTGTTCCAAGGAAAATATACTTTGTGTGTTCAGTGGCCCCAAGAGCCCAGCTGAGGCTGTGTGGAGTGGCCATTTCTATGTACCTGCACCTCTAATGCGGGCAACATTTACATGGTTAACCCAATTCTCATGACAGCTGTGGTCTGAAAAGGGTTGTTGCCACCATGGGAACTAAGGTAGAAGAAGAGTTTGGATTTGATATCCCGCTTTATCACTACCTGAAGGAGTCTCAAAGCGGCCAACATTCTCCTTTCCCTTCCTCCCCCAAAACAAACACTCTGTGAGGTGAGTGAGGCTGAGAGACTTCAGAGAAGTGTGACTGGCCCAAGGTCACCCAGCAGCTGCATGTGGAGGAGCGGGGAAGCGAACCCGGTTCACCAGATTACGAGTCCACCGCTATTAACCACTACACCACACTGGCTCATACCTAGCTGTAGGTATGTGAACCATGCAAATGGTGCCTCCATACAGTGGCTGCAAATACTCTGGTGGTGGTCAAACATTAACACATAGTACCTGTAAAACAAATATCCACATTATACCCCCCCATCACCCAATAAGCAAATAAATAATACAGAATTAATATCTCTTAGAGATGGATTAATTGCTCATTTTTGGTTTTTCTCAATATTCAATTTTTCTAACGTCCAGTTCAATTCACATTTCTGCTGCAGTTTGCATTTTTTATATATAAACAAGTACTCACAAGCTTGTCAGCATTTCAATTCACAATTTATCCTAACACAAACACTTTCCCCCTTTTACTTGATATACACATTCTTGCAAGTGATGTTTCTTAAAGACAATGTACTTTGAATGCTATTTTCACCAGTATATGCAAATTGTACATTTTTATCTTGGAGACTTGCACTACAAAAAGTGTGAATTTTGAAAAGCAGCTGTGTTTCAGTTCATTTATGGACTTGAGAAGTGAAAATTAGGGAGGCTTCTCCCCATTCCTGATATTTTTAGAAGTCAACATTTGCTAAGTGCAAGGTATTCATTTTATATATTGTGTGGTGTCCTTATAATCTGGAATCGAGTCCTTTAAAACTTGACAGCAGGGTTAACAGCTGCTCTAGGAGCACTGGTCTGCTGTGACCTACTGGTCTATTTAAGCACCAGTCACCACAGAACCAAACTCTACTCCGCGAAATCCCTCGATAAATATTAGCCATTGCAGACAGCCCTAGCACAGATTTATGCCAAATTTCTTCTAAGCGTGTGGTCCAACTTTAGGAACCACAAACCTGTTTCCCTTCCAAAGAAATCTTTTCAGGGAGATGTATCAAGAATGAAGTAAAGGAAAACAAGAAATCAGAAGGGGGAAAGACGACACATCAAAACACAAGTAAAAGGAGAGCATTGCAAAAGCAGTTCTAGCAAAAGAAAGACACGTGGTTCCTTAAGAGACTGGGAATTGTGGGTCTGAATAAACAAGCAAAGCTCTGCTTGTTTACATTGGACATTTGCTTGCCTTCTGAATCCTGCTTTGAAAATTTCAAGTAATCGCCAGGTTGCATTTTAGTTACTACTTGACTGGCAGAATAAAGCCACGTGTACATAGCACAAGAATAACATTTAAGAAGTGGACTCATGCTTGAGAAAATGCTATCTGACATATTTATGGTGGCATGTAAGCCTGAGAAAACCTTTATTCTTATTATTAAAAAAACAACAACACCTGATCAAGCCTGTGGCACATTCACCAATCCGCATTCAATATGTGGCAGCGACTTATTTTGACACCTGTCTCAGAGTTTCTGAAGAAATGGGAGCTAGGAAAAAACAAAAGAGGACCCCCCCCCCAATACACACATTTGGTCATACCTGGACTCGTGAGTGCGCCAAGGGCACCGGTTGTTGTGGAGAGAGGATTTGCATTGGTGGTGGTAGCTGAGGTTTGGGCGGCGGCAGCTGCAGCTGCTAGAGTTGCCAAATTCTGTAGCTGTAAAGCATTCATTCCTGAAGAAAGAACATAAAAGGAAACTGCAGCGGTGAGCTTGATTACAAAATTCAAATCACATTTTTTGTTTTAAATGAATATAGCTGGGAGCCTCCACCCTATCCTGTTCTTGGATGGACAAAATAGGGCGATACCGACATTCCCTTTACCAATAATAAAAGAGATAGAAAAAGAAAAGCCTTCTCCACCTGTGAGTTCCATCATTATTGAGGATAAAGGTTTTGTATGGTTTTAAATGAGCTGACCATTTGCTGTGCAATATCTTTGCACATTTGTTTTTCCAGACTACGATGCTTTTTATGGTTTTCTTTGTATTTGCTATGTTTGCACTCGTTGTTGTTGCTAACCCACCAATAAAATATACCCAAAATAGATTTACATTTATGCCCTGTAATCCACCTGTGACAAACCAACTATCACTCGCTCCCCATAAGGTTCAACCATCTATGCTGAGACATTGGTCCATCTAGCCTAGCTTTCTCTATGCTGCCTGGTGAGAGCTTTCTGTGTTCTGAGGCAGCGATATTTCTCAATCCTGCTAGCTGAGATCCATTGTGCTAGAGAGAGAACAAGGATTCGACTTTCATTCTGTCTCCCTAGTTGTGGCCCCTTCTTCCCGCTAACGACACAGAAACAACCAAATTTGGGTGGCTCAGAGTTGCCTGTCAAAGTGTGCATCAAATAACATAACACAGCCCTTTTCAAACACCCAGTAAGCTTCATGATTCAGTTATGGCAAGCTTCCCATTTCTACATTTTCCCACTCATAAAGATAAAATGAATCCGCTGCAGACTAAGTCAGAGTCTGCCCTGTCAGCAGGCCAATAGATCAGTACGGCACTATCTACAGCGACAGTTTTTGCCAAAGACAATTCTTGATGGGAGATTCCACTGGGAAACAGAATTATCAGGAATGTGCTGGTCACATATGTAGAAATGACTTGGGCACTGGGGGGAGCCAAAGACTTTCAGTGATATTTCGGCCTGGTTTCTTAAGCTACTTAAGAAGTGGTAAACTTAATAATAACCTGCAGAAACAACAACGGCTAGAAGATGAAGACCTCACACTGCATCTTAAATAGTTGAGAAATAATTGGTGTGTGTGGTTGTTCTTTACAGGCACAGAGATAATGCAAAATTATAAGAACCTGGAAAAAAAGTCCTGGATGTTTTTAGGTGTGATGCTAGGAAGCAGATTGTGTAAAGAACTTGGCATGAGACAAGATGCAACCATCCTCAGTGGGACTTGGCATTAGTTCAGCATGAAGATCTAGCAGATGCTGCTATGGGCTTAATATAGTTGGAGGCATGAGAGCAGGATACTTAGAAAATCACTTTTCTCCATCTGTGTCTGCCAATATGGTAAAATCTTCAACGGAGACCTTTCTTCAGGTACCTGCATTAGGACCGACTCTGGAGGTGCTGCAGTCATGGAATAATCTCCCAGGGCAGTTACTAAGGAAGAAATCTTATCTGATGTATACATGCCAGAAGGAGTGAGGCTGTGATACCTTGGATGGAAGATGCCTGTTCTTAGTTAACATGTGAAGCTCCACTCAATAATTGCACAGCCCCTTCTGCAACTAGGGATGGATGGAAATGCCAATTCTGATTTTCTCAGTTTCTCATTTTTCCATTCTTAAAATCAGTTCTCAATGTTTCCTCAGCAATTAGCATTTAGATATACAGTGGTACCTCGGGTTAAGTACTTAATTCATTCCGGAGGTCCATACTTAACCTGAAACTGTTCTTAACGTGAAGCACCACTTTAGCTAATGGAGCCTTCTGCTGCTGCCGCACCATATATATATATATATATATATATATATATATATATATATATATATATATGCTTTCGTAGATTTTCACGGGTACAGGAATGCAGGTTTTGGTGTCCTCGGGTGTCTTCCCGTGTAAAAGTTGGGGTGTCTAGGCGACGTTTCGACGAGGTCTCACTCGTCATCTTCAGGCTGGTGCTTTCGGCTTCTTGTTACTGGAACAGAGCAGGATCTCAGTGTTTGAGTTCCTATAAATACTGTTGAGGGGGTGTGGTGTATAGCCTCCAATGTTCTGGGCAGAGAGGAAGTTCCCAGGCTAGTGTGCCTTTTCTTCTTTTGTTCCTTAATTACTTGAGGGATATCTTGAGTGATTTCTTGAGTGATATCCTGAGTACCACTTAGGTGGGTCATTAGGTGTGGATTAGTTGCTAAAGTCTTTGTGTCTTGACCTCTTGAACTTTGTGAAGAGTTTTTCTGAGAAGATGGCTGTACTGCACTTAGTTGTGCTCTGGCTTGGCTTCGTGTATAGGGGCGAGCTGTGGTTTTGTGGCCTGTGTCAGCCAGATCTGTGTAGGGATTGCAGGGGGGTGCAGCATCCGGAGGTGCCACCATGGTTTGGCTACTGGATGGTGTCTGTAATTTATCTGTGGAGAGGGTGGTGGCACCTCCGGATGCTGCACCCCCCTGCAATCCCTACACAGATCTGGCTGACACAGGCCACAAAACCACAGCTCGCCCCTATACACGAAGCCAAGCCAGAGCACAACTAAGTGCAGTACAGCCATCTTCTCAGAAAAACTCTTCACAAAGTTCAAGAGGTCAAGACACAAAGACTTTAGCAACTAATCCACACCTAATGACCCACCTAAGTGGTACTCAGGATATCACTCAAGAAATCACTCAAGATATCCCTCAAGTAATTAAGGAACAAAAGAAGAAAAGGCACACTAGCCTGGGAACTTCCTCTCTGCCCAGAACATTGGAGGCTATACACCACACCCCCTCAACAGTATTTATAGGAACTCAAACACTGAGATCCTGCTCTGTTCCAGTAACAAGAAGCCGAAAGCACCAGCCTGAAGATGACGAGTGAGACCTCGTCGAAACGTCGCCTAGACACCCCAACTTTTACACGGGAAGACACCCGAGGACACCAAAACCTGCATATATATATATATATATATATATATATGATTTCTCCTAATTTTTGTCTACAGATTTGGCCAATTTTGCAAAGTGCTTTTCACAAACATTACACATTTTATATGTTCTTCTCACCAATGCATGCACCCTAGCACATCTATTTTTTGCACACATGACCTGGCTGGATACTGAACGGAAGAACTTAAGAAGAGACTGTTGGATCAGGCCAACGGCTCATCTAGTCCACCCTCCTGTTCTCACAGTGCCCAACTAGAGACCTATGAAAAGTCTGCAAGCAGGACCTGAGTGCATAAGCACTCTGTCCAGCTGCGATTCCCAGAAACTGGTATTCATAGGCATGATGCCTTAGACAGTGAAGGGAGAACACAGCCATCATGGTTAGTAGCTACAGATAGCCTGGTCCTCCATGAATTTGCCTATCCCTCTTTTTAAGCCATCCAAGTTGGAGGCCATCAGGTGTGTTTTCCTTTTCTTACTTTAAAGCAGCCTTTCTCAACCTGTGGGTCCCCAGATGTTGTTGGACTACAACTCCCATCATTCCTAGCCAGCATGACCAGTGGTCAGGGATGATGGGAGTTGTAGTCCAACAACATCTGGGGACCCACAGGCTGAGAACCGCTGCTTTAAAGGGCAATCTCTGGTACTCCTGATTGCGGAGGAAAATGAAGATTGTGGAGAAGAAGAGGAGGGGAAATAAAAACAAAAATGAGAGCAAAGCAACCTGCAAAGGAGTCAGACCATTGGCCATCGAGCTCATGTTATCTGCATGGTCTGACAGTGGCTCTCCAGGGTTCAGACAGGAGCTTTTCTTAGCCCTGCCTGGAGATACCAGGGATTGAATCTTGTATGCAAAGCCAAGTGCTCCATCTCTGAGCTACTGTACTTTTTTGTGTATAAGACGCCCCCTCTTTTTTCGGGACTCCAAATATAGAAAATGGGGGGAGATTGCTCAGAGTTGTTGGACTTTTTTTCGGGGGGGGGGGGGCGGTTGTTGCCCAGACTTGTAGAGCTTTATTTTTTGGGTGGGAGGGGGTTGCCGAAAATCGCTCACCCACAGGAACGCAACAGCAAATCGCACACATTGGCAAAGCCACCAATTCGTCTGAGAGCAAGCACCAATCGCCCGCCCAATTGCTGCAGCAGCCAATAGCCAACGGACCTTGCAGCACCCACCAATCACCCACAAAAAAACCACAGACAATATTTGTGCTTGCAACAGCCACCAATCACACATCCCACCTCTCCACTATCTGTGTACGTAAGACGACACCAAGTTTTGGGCACAATATTTTAATACTAGGTTTTGAGGCCTAACCTGTTGATGCTTTTTTTAAATATGCTCGGGCTTTGGCTCTTATTTTGGGTTGTTGTACTGGAGTTCTTTGTGTTTGAATTCTCCAACAGCTTAAATAGCTTTGAGAAATTCATCATTCCAGTCCGAGAAGACAGCTTTCAGTATCCCATTTTAACATTCTTAGGCTGCTTCTTCTTGTGCATTGAACACTTTCCCTTTAAGGAAGATTTCTTGGGGGTGGGTGGTTTTTCCACCTGTCCTGATTTAGTTCTAGTTTGTTTTTCTATTTTCCGCTCCTGACTGGATTATATTTTCATACAATAACCTAGTCTTATACACTGAATAATACGGTAATTTCTAAGGCAATGCAATGATTTCCCAGTCCTTGGAAGTGACTGCATTGTACTTTCGCGGGCCGCACTTGCTGCCTCTCTCGCATTCCTGAATGTGCACTATTCACATTGCACCCCGGGTGTTTGGTTCCCCCTTCCCACCGCCTTTCCCTTACATCCCACAGCAGAGCCGGACAGAAAATAATGTGATCATTTTTCTTTGAAACCGTTGAACATTCCACAAATGCAGCGCTCTCTGAAGAAATGCAAATCACTTAAAACTCTAAAGCACAGCCTGATAGACAGAGTGGCGCAAACAGCCTCGCACACCCCTTCTGCCTTCTGGGAATAAGCTGCTGGAAACTAAACAACTCTTAATCTTTATGATGCGAGAAAAACGTTGCGAATAAAAGTAGAATCTGACTCTGCGTTCGGTAATCGGTATATACCAGTAAGCTAACAAAACTTGCCCAATATTACGGACAGCAAGAATCCCAACTTTGATTTTGCAGCTTGGCAGATTAAAAATACAATTAAATTATGTTCATAACAGATGCACAATATGCCTGTTTGAAATGTAATATTTTTTTTAAAAAAAAACCCCAACAACAACATATTTATAAGGAAGAGGGGCCATGAAAATTTAATTTAATGTTCACCTTAGGTAATTTCATGTCTTATTGTTCAGAGCAATTACCATAAATCTACATATCAATAAGCACGAACAGATGTCAGTTGTTACAGCCGCTTGCCAATCAGGCCTGTTAAAAACTGGCAGATGGATGGTTGCAAAACCCTCTCATAAGGCCCATTAGCACATTCACAGGAAAGCCGTGTAGCACCACTGCAGAGTCACTCATGCAGGCCGGTTAAAACACAAGCACAATTGGAGATCTGAGGTGGTTTTTTTTATCTCACAACTTGAGTTGTGAAACCTGCAGGGCAATCTGCAACCACCCACTCAAGAACCTAGCCCAGGCATGTCCAAAGTCCGAATTTTGAATTATGGTGCTGGAGGAGACTCTTGAGAGTCCCATGGACTGCAAGAAGATCAAACCTGTCCATTCTGAAGGAAATCAGCCCTGAGTGCTCGCTGGAAGGACAGATCGTGAAGCTGAGGCTCCAATACTTTGGGCACCTCATGAGAAGAGAAGACTCCCTGGAAAAGACCCTGATGTTGGGGAAGATGGAGGGCACAAGGAGAAGGGGACGACAGAGGACGAGATGGCTGGATAGTGTTCTCGAAGCTACCAGTATGAGTTTGACCAAACTGTGGGAGGCAGTGGAAGACAGGAGGGCCTGGCGTGCTCTGGTCCAGGGGGTCACGAAGAGTCGGACACGACTAAACAACTAAACAAGTAAACAACAACAACAACAACAAGCAGGTAGGGACCACTACTTCTTGCAGGAAGGCATTAATCGCCTGGCTGCTAGTGTTTAGCATCTAATAGGGGCAAGGGTCCTGGGCACAAGTGGTCGCCCTGAGCGATACAAGCATCTTGTCCACATCCTTGAACCGTACAAACTGAAACTCATTCAACACAACAGGACCGAACAGAGCTCTGGACACCCCTTGAGCGTCCAGATTCTGCTGTAACGGCAGAGTCAGGATCCCGGGGGTTGCAAGCAAATTCATCCTCAAAATGCTTTGCAAACAGGTCACAGTGAGCTGCTGTCAGTTTTGCCACCTCTTTTGGGCCAGACTCTATTCAGGGAGACTTCTTGCCCTGTTTTAAGCCACAAATCACTATTTCCCTAGTGATGATGCCTATCAGGCACAATTGACCAGCCATTGGCTGTGGTAGCATTTGGTCTAACCACAGAGAATTTCTCAGGTCGCTTTCATGATATCTTAATTCTATCCTACTTTCATTATTAAAGGGAGGGAAAGGAAACAATCAATACTGCATCAATTCCCCTCCCCGCAAAAAACAGACCTGTTGCTTTTATAGTCTTTCTTCTTTCAGAGAATAATGTAGGCATTCACACAAATTGGGCAAAACAGCCAAAACAATAAGCACAATATTACATACTTTGGCAGGAGAACCATTTTGTTTCCTTAGAAAACCTTTCTTAACAACACAGCCAAAGACACAGAGTTAGGATTGCCTCTGGGCACACACAAGTGTCTAGGAGTTTGTTTTCAGTACCAGAACTGAGCTCACACAAAAATCCACTCCTGGTTACCCCAAAATGTTCATCATTTCAGCCTAAGTTAAGTGGGAAAATTCATTTTGTTGTTGCTATTGCTGAACAACTGGGAACCAGAAAGCCTTGCCAATCTACTACTAAACACCGCCCAGAGATCTAATCTACGTTGTGCACATCATTTCCTAAAACGATATGCCATAGTGGCACCAACATTTCCTTTGTCACTTTAAGGAAGGCAAAGAGGGAGGCGGGCGGCAGTGGAAGAAATGACCAGCAGAACTGGAAGACAATCATCTGGCAAAATGAAACAGAAAAGGGGCTCCATATTGCAAGTTGGGGTTGAGGATGTTTGGAAAAGTTGAAGTCTATGTCAAGAGACCACTGGTAGCAAACTGGCAGAGACGGCAGTAAAATGTGGGGATCGGAAGAACCAGTCTCAAGCTGTTCCAACAATGGGCCATAATTCCGGCGACGCAGTATGGCTGTACTTGTATTAGACAGGAAAATCTCCAGCGCCGTTTCCCTCTTCCGTCGCTCCATTCAATCTACAGGGCTAACCAAAGCCAAACATTACCGGCAGCCTTTAAAGCTCAAAGCCAGTTCCAAAAAACGCCAACTGTGAAAATGTTGTTTATCGTATTAAGATATATTTTTGATGACGGGGAAAGAAAAAAAACCTGCGCTAGATTATGAGTGTAACATAATAGAAGCCGCAAGTGCTTGCCAACGGATCTGAGCCAGAGAAAATAACTCAGAGATATTGTCATCTGTGGGCCAATTTATATTGTCAGACAGCAGATTCTGCATTAGTCTCTGGTGCCAGCGCAATAATGGCATATTGTAAGGATGAAGCGCACAGTGCCAATGGGGAGTAGCTCATCTCTTTTCCATAGGCGTACTTCAAGATCCATTCAAAAGCAAAGCATTAATAAAAGAAGAAAAAGGAGGAGGAGGAGGAGGAGGAGGAGAAGAAAAGGGAGGAACCGCGGATAGCTTAAGCCCTTTCCTGCGTTGCGAGGCTGGAGGAAAGCACCACCAATTTGCAGATTTAGTCAGAGCATAATTAAAAATAAACTACCACGCCAATTTGATGACAATGGGGCTAAGGGAGGGGTTTGTGCTTTTGTGAGAAATGTTAAACAAACTGTGCAGAGGGGCAGCAAATAGGCTTTCAACACTTTTGCATGGCAGGCGCAATGCGCATCTGTGCTCATTTGTGTGTGCTTATAACACAATCCTCTCACACCACGTTAAGTTAGCATGGTGGGTCACCCAGCTGGAACGACCTTTTATTAATCACTATACATTGGTTACTACCAGCACACAGTTCATTACTGAGTAGCCGTCCGTCTAAATGCCTTTCAAGTTATCCTTGTCTTTCCTGCTTCCCAGTTACTTTCTGTTGATTATTCCCTTCTTCCCCTCCCCAGTCCTGGACCAAACGATTATGTGCTTTAAAATAAATAAAAAACCCTATACCCTGCTTTGTAATGTTGCAGGGTGCTTCTTCCTGGGCACATGTTATCAAAAGATAGGTTCTGTAATTTCAGATGCCCTTAAGAATGTCACGACGTTCTTATACCTGTTTCTTATTATCGAAGTTGCCCGAGACTATCATGAACTTGATTGCACAGAACTCGCAAACACTTCTCACTGGAGATTAGAAAGGAATTTTCTCTGTTGGAATATGCATTAAGAGCTACAAAACAGGAGCAAGGATGAGCAGGTCTCCCGACCACTAAAACAGGGGCTATTTTGCACACTTCCTTCTTTTAGACATACTCATAAATGTACACTTTAAAGATACTTAAAAGCTTATACCAACACTTCCTGCTCTCCAAATCCAGAGATTCCCTATATGCCATCGATGTCTCTCCCCTGCTTGGATTTTCAGAGCGTAGGGAAACTGTGGGACAAGCAATGGTTGGAGGACAATGCTGCATGCATGAAGTGGAATGTGAGAGCCCGACCCCAGCAAAGCTCTTTTTAACATTGCTTGCTAAGATACAACTCTGGAAACAAAAGGCAACTGACTGCAGAACATAAGGCAACCCGCAGTGGCGCATCTGTGCATGCATGGGTTGTGATTCGCCACTTCTGTGCATGCACGTGACATCATTTGGCACTTCTGCGCATGTACGAGCGGCGAAACCCAGAAGTAACCCTTTCCGGTTGCCGTGGGACGTAAACTGAAAGAACGTAACATGAAGCGGACGTAACATGAGGTATGACTGTATAGTGCCACGTGGGCCAGATTAAATCAACTGGCAGGCCAGATTAGGCCCCCGAAACGCACTTTGGACATGCCTGGTGGAAAGAGTAAATTTGGGTAAAATGTTGGTGGTGGGGGTAGTATTTTAATGCCACTGATACCCTCGAACACTGCAAAAACTTTTGCATGTGTGAGCAGTACCCATGCAACAACAGACACCCACATGGAAGCTCTCTTTAAGTGGCTGGATATTCTTAAGACCCCGTGGGGACAGAGCTCAAACAAAAAAGAAGCAACACAAAAGGAGGAGGGGAAAAAAGAAAGAAATGGATTAACAAGAAAGCTGCAACTCACCAGCCATTTGTTGAATGCCGCTGAAGGCACCCAAGTTACTGGAGGAGGTTGCTTGCTGCAGAAGCTGCAAATTAACAACAACAACAACATTAATGAGGTTAATAACGCAACAAGTTAAAGATTAAAACAAAATTATCTGAATCAAATTAAATTTGGGATACTTATAGTTTCCTTTACATTTATACAGTCTCTTGCTTCTGCCTGGTGTTGAAATGAAGGTCCCCAGAGTCGATGCTGTAAATCCATATTAATGTCTAATCTCTATTAAGAAACACACAGACACTGGGGAAACTCAATAACATTGCTGCTTTAAAACAATTAATCAATTTACTCTTTTTAACTGCCAGGTGTTAAATCTATTTCAGCCCGACGTAGCGTGACTAATCATTGCCCTCTGCAGTCTAGCAGTTACCATAACTCATCTCCGTCAATCACAGTCTATTTTTCCACCTCCCCACTTAAAACAGAGGCTTATCGCTTGGGCATCTTTTGTGGTGTATGTTCAGGTGAGAGTGTACAACTTTGTTTCATCCAGCATGCCTGAGGGGAAATGCTAAGTCAAAGGGCCTGAGGACCCCGTGCTGAATAGTATTTTGGGCACCCCTTAAAATAAGGAGCCCCTCTTTCTCCCAGATCTGCATTTGCTCAGGCAAACCAAAGAAGCCACGCAGAGCACTATGCGCACAGATGCACACTTACTACCTGACGACTGCGACATCAGGTGGTGACCTGCATGTGTGACCGGCCCACTAGAGACATGACACCACAAACAGAACATTTACGGCGATGCTAATGCATTGTTTTCCAATGGATACAATTCACATATACAAGTCGTTCAGTGTACAGACATCAAGTGTACAGATATTCAGGCATGTGCAGACCAGGCTCTAGCGACAGATATGCACAGATCCAGACATTCTTACCCTGCGATTCCCCACTGCATATTATGGTCTGCTTGGCTGTGTTTACTTATTATTAAATTTAAATCCCACCCTTCCTGCCCAGGGTATTCTACTCTTCATGTTCAGCACAACCTGCCCCAAAAGGGATACAGGTACTGCTCGTGTTACGGAAAAAAGTCATACAAAGTGAGGCGAGGCAACATCTTTCAGAGGGCCATTGAATCATAAAATTGTAGAACTGGAAGGGACACCATGGGTCATCTAGTCCAACCCTAGTCCATAGTTTGGAATGTTAAGCTGTATACAAGCTCCATTCATGCCTTCTTCACGCACACAGCATTTCCCTGTTGACTGTGGAGCTGGGACAAGCTTTAAGCCCCCTACATTGCACCTTGCCCATGGATGTTTGCAGAGAGATCCCTACGATTAAGCCAGCACCTACGTGGGTGTAGAGGCTCTGTGTGACTGAGACGACTGCACAATCATGGAGAACTGGTTCGTGTGAACAGATGCACGGGTAGAGGGCTTCCTCCGCAGAAAATCAAGTGCAGCCTGCAATTATTGCAGAAAGTAGCTGTGATATTATGGGGGCTGGAAGTGCAACCTTGCTCCGCTGTCACCATGGAAATGCAGCACATCTGAGTAATGTGTGAACTGGGCCGCTGCCTTTCAAGGTAAGCAAAATTCTTCATCAGGAAGCCAGTGAAAAGATGATCCCCTACAAAGATATCGCCGACCCATTTTTGCACCGTTTTCTACTGAAGCGGCAACTGTCTGTATCAAGACAATAAGGGAACATCTGCTATGATATGAACCTGGGGGAAAGGAGGATTTTAAAGGCATCCAGCACAAGACCAAACCATTCTGAGAGGGGCTGCGAGCTTAACTTCACACAGAGCTATGTGCATTCCTTGCTTGCATTTCCTTTTAAAAAACCAAAACAAATTCAAGTTTCTAGTCCTTACTACTGTGAGAATAGGTTTTAAATGGTTTGGATCCATCCACTCAGTTAGTTGAACTCGGCTCCTATCAAAACTTGTGGGACCAACTTATCTCACCGATTTCACTTTGAACTAAGGCCAACTAACATGGCCTGGATCCAATGCAATATTTGGATAAGGCAAACCTGAGAAGCTAGGGGAATGGAGGAAGGGTGGCCGAGTAGATCTCCAGTGGTTAGGAGTGGGAGGTCCAATACAGCCTTTTTGTGCCTCCCAACACCTGAGAATAAATTGTGCGAAATGAGGAATCTGAATATTGTATTGCAATATTGTATTGCAAATCTGAATATTGTATTCAGCTCCTCTTGGCATAGAATATAGTTGACCGTACGCAGTGTAAAAATGTGGTTTTATATAAGTGCATATTACCCTGACTCTATAACATCCTGGTTGACCCTGTCCTGTCCTGTTGTACTCTGAGGACTCTTTCCCAACACTCCAAACCATGGCTTGGATGATGGGAAAAAAACGTTGTATCTGAACCGACTCACAGAGAGAGAAAATTTTGCACAAAGGAATCACTTAATCAGTTCATATCCAATTATTTAATTTAAGCTGGACATCCTGGACACTTCTGATTGGAACTCAGAATGTCCCATTTTTGGGTCCGGTATTCTAGTGTGGGTCAGCTGGGGAGGGCCTGGGTGCTTAAGAGAGCCAGTTTGGTGTAGTGGTTAAGAGCGGTAGACTCATAATCTGGCGAACCGGGTTCGCGTCTCCGCTCCTCCACATGCAGCTGCTGGGTGACCTAGTCACACTTCTTTGAAGTCTCTCAGCCTCACTCACCTCACAGAGTGTTTGTTGTGGGGGAGGAAGGGAAAGGAGAATGTTAGCCGCTTTGAGACTCCTTCAGGTAGTGGTAAAGCGGGATATCAAATCCAAACTCTTCTTCTACCTTAGTTCCCATGGTGGCAACAACCCTTTTCAGACCACAGCTGTCATGAGAATCCAAACTCTTCTACTCTTCTTCTTCTTGACCTCTCCCATGCCTTCTGATTCTTCCCTACAAATTCCTTCTCTCCTCAGCTGTTTTTCACTTAGCTACGCCTACTTTTGGTTTGGAGTCTGGATCATAGCTGTCAACTTTCCCCCCTTTTAAAGGGAAATTCCCTTATTCAGAATAGGATTCCTCGCAAGAAAAGGGAAAAGTTGACAGCTATGGTCTGGATGGTGAAGAATAAATTTACAACAATCTGGGAAGGATCAGCTCCTCTTGCAAGTAGCAGCATAATCCAGAAGACCATAGGAAGCTTCCTTAAACCTGACTCAGACCACTGGGCCCATCTAGTCTACAATAACTACCAGCAGATTTCCTAGATTTCAGATGGGACATTTCCTGAACCTGGGATGTTCTCTGTGTACAGTTCCAAAATGTGAACATTTTGCCTTTTTGCACATTAATTTTTTTTTAAACTCTGATTTTAAAGTTTGTGATGCATGCATGTTTTGAACCACGTGTACAAGTGCAAGACATTTAGGATGGCTAAATCCCCACTGCTAAAATAAGGAGTCTGCAGCCCACTGAGGGGCAAATTTCCTCCCTCAAATGCATCACGGTGAACACTCTTATCCAAATGCATCCATCATTTCATATCTCTGCATTACAGAAAGTGAGCAATCTCCCTCCAATCATTTTTCAAATAAATTTGTCATTTTCATTTTCCTTACAAAGCGCAAATAAAGTTTTGATCATCAACTTGCTCACCTTCTGCCATGCAAAGGAGACCCAAACATAATTTACAGTGACATCTGATACATGTCTACTCAAAAGTAAGCTTCATTGAGTTTAATAAGACTTGTTTCTCAGTAAATATACAGATAAATTGCAATGTTAGGCCGCAAGGTCTTAGGCATGAACCCCACAGAACTCAACAGGACTTACTTCTGAGTAGACATTACGTAGGATTGTGCTGTTAGCTTACAGAGCATTTTTGCAAAGAGCCATTTTGAGAGGGAACATTTCAAAACGAAATGAAGGGTAACATGAAATGTATGTATGAAATGTACAGGATTTCAAATTGAAGGGGTCTAGATTCCAAAAACCAGCCAGAATTGCACATATAATTAAGAATGTCAGGGATCTTTCAATTTCTCTGAAAGGTTCATATTCAACTTTCAGGAATATGGTTTTTGGTTGCTGTGTGTGTGTTTGTGTGTGTGTGTGTGTGTGTGTGTGTGTGTGTATGACAGGACTGAAGGAGAGACTTGTGCAGAACTGAGTGTTTCAGACAAAACAAAGCAAAACAAAACGAACAAACAAACCAACAGACCACAGCAGCACAAACCACAGTGAACCACACCATATTTGCCATTGAAATAGTACCAGTATCAAATAGATCAGCTCTCTGACACTCACACTCATATCTGCACACCTGAACATACCGCACCTTGAAAAACTGAGCATTCACTCAGAATTTCACTTATGCATCAGCATTTGAAATTCAGATTGTGAAATGTAACCATGTAAATTTGAGAAAATGCACGTGGATTATTTCCCCAAATTTCTCTTCAGCCCTTGCTGCCGTCCTTAACACAGTGCTGTCAATTTACATGACAGCTTAATGAAATAGATATTCCCTGCTATACTTAAAACATATTCTGCTAAGTATCGCAAGTTTGCTTTGAAAGTGCTCATAATCAAATTTAATGATTACTTACAGCCAGGTACTGTGGCGTAAGTCCTCCAAGACCTGTAAGATTCCCCCAGGTGGCAGTGTTGAGCTGTTGCATTTGTTGCGCCAGCTGCTGTTGTAAACGTCTCTGCTCCTTGTCCTTTTGGGTATCAGCAAACTTCACGACTATTGGTGAAGAACAGCCCTGCGATTGGACAGATTGGTGGGAAAAAATTCATTCTAGCATACATTTACATGAGTCTTTTCTTTTTCCTTTTTCTGTTTCCCCGCCCACAGAACCAGCTTGAGATTACCTGTATTAATTTAATTGATTAAATGACTCATGTAAAGGTGTGCAAAAGTTTGGATTTCTATGCAACTCAACAGCGAAAGAGGGAATGATTTGGAGTGCTTGATACTCCTGCATTCAATAGGACACTCTTTAATATCTTTTTAGAGATAGCATTTTATATTGTTTAAAGTTAGCATTAGTTGAATTAAAATAGTTTAATTAATTTAAACTCTGTTTTGAGGAAAAGCTAGTTCTGTTATGTATCATTGGTTCTGAAGGAGGGAGGGAGGGAAAGAAGGAAGAACGAGAAAGTTGTAGATTCCTTGTTATACTTGAACTTGTTTGGGAGGGGAAATCTGATTAATGCAAACTATAGCTAGAGGAAACTATGGTTCGTGTTCCTGGCTTGCTCACTCACTTTAAGAGGTGGGGATCCTGCAGCCCTTGAGATATAAAAAACAATAAAATTCCTTCCAGTAGCACCTTAGAGACCAACTAAGTTTGTTATTGGTATGAGCTTTCGTGTGCATGTAGAAACCAGTAGGAGAACACTTCAATCTCTCAGGACATTCTATACAAGATCTCAAAGTACAGTGGTACCTTGGGTTAGAGATGCTTCAGGTTACAGACACTTCAGGTTACAGACTCCGAAATAACCCAGAAATAGTACCTTGGGTTAAGAACTTTGCTTCAGGATGAGAACAGAAATTGTGCAGCGGCAGCATTGTGGCAGCGGGAGGCTCCATTATCTAAAGTGGTGCTTCAGGTTAAGAACAGTTTCAGGTTAAGAATGGACCTCCAGAACGAATTAAGTTCTTAACCCAAGGTACCACTGTAGCTGTCTTACTACAAAAGAATTTCAGAAATAGACTGGAAAGAGAAGCTGCTGAATTGCAACTTATTACCAAACTTAAAACCATGAAGAGACCTGGTCTGAATTCTTATCTCATTATACATGATAAAACCATCATGTATAATGTTTTTAGCCATCTCACCCCTTGCTTTTTCCTGTAAGACCAATTGCAGTCGTTAACAGTCAACAGGTTTACCACACCCATCAGCCAATCACCCATTCCCACCACCCTTCTGAGTAATACCCCTCCCCACCCTCTCACTATATATAAGGGTCTGGTGACTTCTGTTTCAGTGTATCTGAAGAAGTGTGCATGCACACGAAAGCTCATACCAATAACAAACTTCGTTGGTCTCTAAGGTGCTACTGGAAGGAATTTACTTTTTGTTTCAACTACGGCAGACCAACACGGCTACCTACCTGTAACTAGAACCCTTGAGATATTGTTAGACTCCAACTCCAGCCAGTCCCAGCCAGCATATCCAGTGGTCAGGAATGCTAACCGTTGTAGTCTAGCAAAATCGGGAGGTGGGGGAATAAACTCCACTCTGTGGTTTAGACTAACTGGAGAACCCAAGTTCAGATCTATTAGGGAACTCTGGTTGGTTTAAAACCAGAAGTAGATGCCCCCTAGCCCATCCTCTACTGCACCCCACAGGAGTATAAAAGAGGGAAGAGTGTGCAAGTCAAGGCACAAGCAGGTTTGTTCATGTAAAGCCAAACCACGGTTTAGTGTTACGTTCAAAGTGCCCCAAAGGTTATACAGGCTGAAATCCTCCATCTTTTTCCTTGGGCATTGGGCTGTCTCTTTTGGGAGTCTAAGGTTGCAGTCTTAAGCAGTCGTAATGTCAAGTAAACTTTTTAAGGATTAAGCAACAGACCCTGCAAGAGAAGTTCTGTTCTTTCATTCCTTTCACCCCAAAATTAATAAACAAAGCGTGCTTTTCTCTGAAGAGCTCCATAGTAGAACGATGATCAATTTTACAATAAAAAATTATGAGATGAAACTGTGGCGATAATTTGCCTTGTGCAGAAGCAACTCAGCGATATGCTGGTGTTCTAATTATTATGTGTAGGAATCGATGGTTTGGGGTGGGTGAGTGCAATCACAACTGTGCAGAAACAGCCATTGATTTTAATGGCAATGGATTGCACCCTGGAACAATAGCAGTATGTCTCACAGGATCACATCTGCTTAAATGACTGTAGGAAAATGTGTTTTTTTTCTGTTTTGGAGGTGGGGTAGGGGATGAGTAAAAATTACAGAGAAGTCATCAAGACATCATCATTGCTTCCTCCAAGTAGTTTAAAGTTTAATGAAAAAAAAATCTTCTTGCCTTCACTATAAATTGAAGCGTTCCCCCCTCTTCCCCCACAGTTTAAATGATAGAATAGGTAACATGGCAAATTTGGATTCTGTTTCATGTCAGATTTTGTAGGAGATACAAGCAGCTTACTGCGTACTCCCAGTACACAGATGAATGAATAGGACTCTTAAAATCTCTTTCAAACAAAGCAGAAATAAATTTCAAGGACAGGAATATGAGATAGCAGTTCAAGTCTACAGTCTTTCAGCTCTGAGCTCCACATGACAGCCAATATTGTATTTATGAATGCTAACTGGCAGTAAATTGTATAAAACAATATTGCAGCATTTTGTGAATCTATAATCCGACCCCGCTCCCCACCAGTCTGCTTCATATTTCATCAGGGAAGAATTTCAAGAGCACAAACATCACAATGATTGAAATCATACATAGCATAGTGGCTTCGTATCGGAAAATAATTGTTATTGCCCTAACTAATTTGTTCCATGATAAAAAAAATAACATTAGTTGCCTTCAACTAATGAAATAATTGAGCATAACTTCACATATATATCTGTCTATCACACATATATATGCATAGGGGATTAAATAGCAATCTAAGAAGCCATTAACTTTTGGGGAAACCTGTTCCTATGAACATTTTTAGTCTCATCATTTTGGATTTCGTGTTTGCACTGAAAAATACGTTGTGGAGTGTACTGAAGAAGTGAAAATAATGAAATCAGGGACAGAAAATAACGTCACTATTTCAGTTGAAATCTTCCATTTGAAAAGAATTCTCTTTGCATTAAACATGAAATCAAAGTGCCAGCGGCATTATACTTTCTGGTTGAGTGTCCAGATTTAATATTAGCTATTGAAAGTCAACTCTTTTACCATAATAGTGTTGACATTAATAACCAAGGAAGGGGAAACCTAATAGTATATTGACCTAAACCAATATATTCTCTCCTCCCGCCATCCTATTCACTATCTTAACATGAGCAGATATTTCCCCATTTTATAATTTTACAGTTTTCGTCTGTCTCCATCCCATTAATTCTTTCTCTGTGTCAAATCCAGCCTTTGTGCTTCTCCTTTCAGCAGTACATGGAAAACCATTTCTGAGCTTTCTTTCAGAAGACATTGGTATACTCTCAGGGGTTCCGCCCATGTCTGAAGATAGTGAGAAAGCAAAAGGAGAATTGACAACACACTGGAACATTACTTTAAAAATCTATCTTCAGACATAGAGGAAATTCATAAGAACACACCAGGTCTTTGAAAGGCCACGTTAAAAATGGCACCCCATCCCATTCACATTATGTTTTGGCCAAGTTTCCCCCTTGGTTCTGAAATGGCCTGCTCACCCTCTAACACTTTGAAGCCAAAATATGGAGTGCCACCTTCCCAGCAACATCTTCCCGTTTTTTAGGGTGAGAGCATGGTGGCCATTTTGATTATCTTGCACAATTTCATGCCACGGTCTCCCCCCAATGCTTTTGGGGGGCACAACACCCCAAAATGTGCATTTTGAGGTGCCACACAAGATTACAGCCCTGAGAAAAGCATCTTTTTTGGGGGGGGGTTGGAATCACATTGTGAAATCACGAAAAATCACGGCAACCAAAATGACAACTATTCTCTCGCAATAAAAAACGGGATGTCCCTTTTCCCCTCAGACGCTTGCTGGGTATGAACCTTGCGCTCTCCAGATGTTCTGGATGATGCTCCTACCAGGCCCAGTCACAGCTGCTGGCTAGGGCTGAAGGGAGTTGTAATCCAAACTGTCTAGAGGGAGCCAGGATGGCAAAGTTGCTCTAAGAATTAGGGGTTGTATGCAGACTTTGAAGGTGGATGGAAGCTGAAGGGAAGAGAAGAAGTTGGGACAGTTCCACTGTGCTTTGTGGAAGTCTGTTGTGCCATGATTCTGGGTGGTTACAAGTAACTTAAAAGCCACTTTGGCACATAAGCGGTATATAAATTAATATCAATAAACAAACTTCCATACCTCTGAGGTTCTAATACATTCCTATTTCAAATCTTCTCCAACCAGGTTGGATTCAGGAGCCACATTAAATTAGGCCAATAGACCACTCCCCTTTTCTCTCGAGGCAATATATAATAAAATGTGTATTGCTAACATTACAAGATTTAGGACGCGGAAAAAGAGGAAGGGTGTCTCATTGAACCCAAAGAGGTTTCTTTTTTTTTTTAAAGTTCCTGTTTTTTTTTTATATATATATCAATGTGTGTGCACAGAAACACATTTCTATTTAAATGCCATTTTATAGTGAAGACAATTAGGTTCCTTTCTGTGGCAGGAGTCACATCTAAAGATGTAGACTCTCAATGCCTTAAAAATGGATAGCACTGGAAAGAAAAACACATTGATTATAAAATATCAAAATAATCTCAACTAAAGTCAGGAGAGATCGGAAAGACAATAGTTTTGCAATGCCAATATCAATATTTCTGGAGAATACAGAAGACAGTGACATTTCCATGCACTTTTATATTTTTCTTTGCTCATTATACAAAGCAGTTCAATGACACAGACACACTGTTGGGATTCATTTTAGTACCCAGCATGCTTTGGGAAAGTAGAGCATTGCAAAAGGGGGGGGGATATTATTCAAGGAAACTGAACAATCCTCATTTGAAAAGAAAAGAGAATACAAAAAAAGAGCAAGAAACAAGTGCACATTACACCAAAATGCTTTTTTAGAGCAGATAATCAATACACAGATACAGTATACATAATACAATATAACATGCATTCTCAAATGATTAAATTAGAAGATCCAGAATAAGACATAGTTGACTGGTGAGGCTCGTTTGTGCAAAATTCTGAAAGACCATGACATAAATCACAGACTGGGGTTGGGGGGGGGGACACACCTTTATCTAGGCAAGTAAACACTTTCAGTGCAAGCCAAAGATGGGGTAGATATTTGCTCTCTCTCTCTCTTGAGAGAGACTAGTAATTTGTTGTTTTCTGACATAATTTGAATTTTCAATGGGTGGCTACAGTAATAGATACTTGTACGCAGAGGAAGGGGAGCCCAAACCCTGCCCTTTTCCATGTTGCTTGGCCAGTACAAATTTTTGACTGGAGCGTGGATTGTTTAAAATAATATATACATATAAAGGAAAATCCAGTGTGTTAAATGTATACATAGCTTGCCAGATGGGCAAAGTGGTATTTCAACGAACTATATTATTATCTGTTGAATGCCACCATATTGTGAAATAGCAGCAGAGAGATCATCCTACATTCTCAGACAATTAAGGGAAGTAAATGTCAGAGAGAAGGGGAAACAAAAGAGCGGAGGGAGTCGGCAGAAGTTTAAGTCTGTGATTGTCATGCGTCTGATCTTCTCCGGGAGAGCATGGCTTTACATTCTCAATCATTTGCACAAAGAAAAACAAAGAAAGGGCAGATGATACAGTACTGTACCTCCATGGTCTGAGACTGGTGCATGGCTTTGATTGCATTCTGTGCCATTGCCCTTGTCGAAAACGTGACAAACGCACAGCCTGTGGGAACAAGGGGACAGGGAGCAGGAAAGACAAAAAAACAACAAGACAGAAGGGTTGGACGCTTGTTAAACCAACACAGTCTACGAGAACGGCCACAAGACGACACTGTTCTCCGTAGTACATAAAATTAAAAAAAAAATAACCAAACCGAAAAAAGAAAAGAAAAACCACTTCTCTAATTTATCTGGCTCAGCAGAATGCTGGCTCACTGATCTGACCATAGATTGGTAGGGTGGGGAGAGGAAGGAGGAAAGGAAAGAGAAAGAGAGAGGAAGGAAGGGGGGGGACTGACTTTGGGTGAGAAAAACGACAGCAACGCATTGGGGGTGTTTTCCCTTCACCCTTCTAGGCAGCAGGGCTTGAAAACCAATGATGGTCTTTCAGATGTATCTCCTATTCCTTGTCAGTCGTTTATTTAAGATGTCCGGGAACTTAGAGGTTATTTGTTTAAAGCCACGGTGAAAAGACTGCTTGCTTCATGGACGAACACATGGTTTAGTAACCGAATTAAGCATTGACCAACGACATAGCAAAAATTACAGTGTAGATGTGGTGGGTTTATAGCTTAAAATACTAGTGGGGAGGGCGTCTCTGGTCTGCGGTTGTTGCTTTTGCACTATGAACGTTTCAGGTTGACTACACTTTCTAAGATTATGCAGGGGGGGGGGTGGGACTGAGGAAGAGGCATAAGTTACATTACTTTAAATAATCCCCAAACTCTTGTCAGTCAACTCTGCAAGTGTAAGCGTGTTTGTGTGGATGAGATTTTTACTCACCCCAAAATAAAACACTGGTAGTAAATGCTTAAACCAAAAACAACACTTAAAAAGCTAATTGGTCTGATCCAGGCCATCACCTTTGCTCAAATGTGCACATGTGTATGCGAAGATGGGAGCAGGTTGAAAAACATAAATAAATGCAAAGAGTTTTGCTGTTTCTGCATCGTGAGTAGAAAATGACAGCCATAATTCCAGGGAAAAAATAGAAGGCTGCCAGCCTAGGCGAACGGATAGAATGATTCTCCATGGCACTTTATCAATCTGACTAACTGCATGATGGCAAGCATGATCAAACAAACGGACTGCACTGAATGTACCTAATTTGGCACATATTTCCAAAAGAGCCTTTCATTTACGGTGCATTGCTTCGATGCTACTCGTCTTGCCACTCTTTCCCTAACCCTTGGCTCATGCTTCCTTGATCTCCACTTTCCATGCTGCCATTTTATTTTATTTTTGTATATATGGTATTATGACACCACTGATGACATCATGGCACTGCATCGGATGAGATGACTACACAAACGTGTAGAAACAAAATCATGTGGGTTACGAAAGACAATTGTGTTAAATGGCAGTACAGTGGTACCTCGGGTTACAAACACCTCGGGTTACAGACTCCGCTAACATGGAAGTAGTACCTCGGGTTAAGAACTTTACCTCAGGATGAGAACAGAAATCGCGTGCTGGAGGCGCGGTGGGAGTGGGAGGCCCCAATAGCTCAGGTTAAGAATGGTTTCGGGTTAAGAATGGACGAATTAAGTATGTAACCAAAAGTACCACTGTACAGGTCAGGGTTGGGGAACCTTTAGCTTCTCTCCCCCCCCCCCCGGTTGCATTCTGTCTGGGTTCACATGCTGATAGTAGGCAGGAGGACCAGAGCCCAAATTGGGTCTCTCTTTTTCTGCTGCACCCATCTCTCTCTTTCTCTGTGGCATCCCTTTCTATCATTCCTTCTCTCCTTCCTCCTTCTGCTAGGACAGGAGCAGATCACTCTTTCCAGTGGCTTGAACTGGTCACTTGCCAAGAAGGCTTCAGAACTGGGCCCGGGGCCCTTGCCTGTTGTGCCAAGGCCAAAGGTTGGTTTCCCACCCTTTGCGTAGGCGAAATGAAGCTGAGGAGAGGGAGGACAAAAAAGGAGGGAAATGGTATTGAGAAGCAGAAGCCAGGAAAATGAAAGGATGCTGAACAGCGTTAAAACAGTGGGGGGCATATACAAATGGGCTGAAAGCGTGAAGGGTCCTACATTTGGAGTAGGCATGGGCAACCCTGTGTACTTTGGTTTCTCTCTGTTTTTCATTTTTCCCAGTCTTCAGTTTAGTTTTCCACATTAGTTTGCTGGTTTTTAACAAACCCCGCATGAAAATTTGCCAGCGTTTCAGCGCCAACTCCTCCCAATATACACATCTTTTGTGCACAGTTTTGCCCGATGCACACATTCTTGCAGGTGATTTTCTTCAGTGTATAATGCATTTTACACCCTTGTGCAAATTAATTGAAACAAATCATGTTTTCTATCTGTACTCAAAACAAACACGAAAAGTCAGTTGATCATTATGGTGTCGGAAGCCTGCAGCCAATAGAAGGAATGTTGCTCTCGCCGCAATATATTGAGGTTCTACAAAGGAGTGTTATTCCAGAGCTGGAAAAGAGGTATCCTGACGGTACTGGGATATTGCAGCAGGACCTAGCCCCCTGTCGCACGTCGAAAGTGGTGAAGAAATTCACGACAGAGCAGCAAATACAGGTACTTGATTGGCCAGGGAACTCCCCGGACGTAGATCCCATTGAGAACTTGTGGGCTATATGCAAAAGTCACCTCTGTGCTGCAGACTGTATGACTACGGAGAAGCTCATTCAGGCACTGATTCAAGTATGGTACAGGGATCCAAAAATCAACAGTGACTGTTCAAAACTAGTAGACTCCATGCCAAACTGTGTTCAAGTGCTTCTTATAAAAAGTGGAGGTCATAGCCATTACTAATGTACATACATGTGAATTTTGTACATGTATATGTGAGTTTTGTACAATAAGCTACATTGTTTGTTTCAATTAATTTGCACAAGGGTGTATATGCTTCCCCACCCCCACTAACATATAGATTTTTAAAATGCACATATCTCTGTACACATAATTTGGTTGGAGACCCACATCACAAAATGGGGAAAGGTGTAAGCTTTGCAGGATAGCTGTGTTTCAGTTTGCATATCACTTTGGAAATCCAAACCATGAGGTTAGGGTTCCTCCACACAAAGAGGTATCCTGATTGGCCCAGCATTCTCCCTTGTGTAGAGGTATTGATTAATGCACAGGGCCACTGTACCGCTGCTGTGAAGTCAGCAGGGAGCTTGGCTGGGGAGGGCTAGCCAGCTCAAAGCCTTGATCACTAAACACGTCTTTTCAAGGTGTAAGTGGATTCATGAGAACCCCATTAATGTGGATATTTGTCAATGCATTTATTTTCCAGCAATTCGTGTGGATGCATTCAATGTGCTACCTTTGAAGGGAAAAGTGCAATTCTAGAACCCTAGATAAATGTTAATGATCTACCTACTCTACATCTCTTGGCTGGCTAGATGATTTGACTTCAGACATCCTGATGGTATAATGTCATTTTCAGGGACAAGATCACATAGATGTTATGTAGAGACTGAAGATTGTTTGGATCTGTTGCTGTGTTAATGCTAGAAATGTTTTGGGAGGTCTTATAAGGACCAACTTCGGAATATAAAGGTAAAGTAAAGGGACCCCTGACCATTAGGTCCAGTCGTGGCTGACTCTGGGGTTGTGGCACTCATCTTGCTTTATTGGCCGAGGGAGCCGGTGTACAGCTTCCGGGTCATGTGGCCAGCATGACTAAGCCACTTCTGGAGAACCAGAGCAGTGCACGGAAACGCCATTTACCTTCCTGCCGGAGTGGTACCTACTTATCTACCTGCACTTTGATGTGCTTTCGAACTGCTAGGTTGGCAGGAGCAGGGACCGAGCAACGGGAGCTCACCCCGTCACGGGGATTCGAACCGCCGACCTTCTGATTGGCAAGTCCTAGGCTCTGTGGTTTAACCCACAGCGCCACCTGCGTCCCATTTCGGAATATAGTGTAGCTTTATTCCTAACTCCTAACAAAGGACATTTTCACATGTTCAGTGGCCAGCTATGACTGACATTGCAAACATCTAGACTCCCACTGTTGGGCAGTTGTCTTGGGTGTGTACCTAACAAGTGCTTGCTGCAAATTTCACTTGTTCAGATTGCAGACGAGATCAGTGCACCAAACACTTGAAAGAGGCACTGGGTGAATTAACTGCCCAACCCCACCCCAAACAGAGATAACTGTCTTCAGAAGCAAAGAGGATTGGTGCAACTTTGATGCCTTGGAATAAGGTATTTTAAAGTGAACATTGCGCTCCATGCTTGAAAACGTGTGCCATGAAAGAGCATCATGCTCATGACCTAGATGGAGGAAAAGAGTCAGTGGAAGAAGATTGGGAAAAATTTAAAGACTATTTACAGAAACATTGTAAAATTAATGAATGTTAGAGAAGGATGCTGGAATGAAGTTACATGGCTTTAGCAGAAATGTTATAAAGAATTAAGTAAAAATAGATTGTTAATGGGCCAAAGGGGAAAAAAAGTAAGGTTAGATTGTGTTAAGATAATTTATAGGACAAAAACTGAGAATGATGGAAAGGATTTGCTGAAATAGCTAACTGAACTAGAATACAAAAAAGGGAGGTGTGAGGAGGTCGATGAAACAAGTAAATGAAAGATAAGATATGGAAATATTGGATGTGTAAATGAAAGATTGGATGTGTTTTTAATTTTTTTGTTTTTGTTTTTGTTTTGTTAAGATAAGTGGTGTTTTTTTGTTTTTGTTTTTTCCCCTTATGTATTGTAATGTATTGTTTTGTTCTGTTTAACTCTGTTTTCTTTCTTCCTTCTGTAATTCTTAAACTCTTAATAAATATTATTTTTAAAAAAATAGATGGAGGAAAAGACAACAGCGGAATGGCAGGCCTTGATGGGACAGAATTTGTCCTGTTTGTAGCAAATTTGGTAAATTGTGGAGATTGATTTTAATGCTGCTCAGCTGGTTTTCACTTTTCACTTAGCCTTGTATTTAAGCAATAATCTGGTAGACACAGGATAGAAGAAATTGCATGCAGGCGAGTGTATAGGATTTCATGGAGGCAAGTGAGCGAGGGGGTGAACGAGATTTAGCATTCTGCCACTTCCTCTGTTCCCAGCATAGAAAAGCAGTGGGTTGCTGCAAGAGGGCAGAAATCTCCATCCGACTTCTGCCAGCAGCCTAGTAAAAGATTTTGCAGGCCAGTAAATGTCTGCAAACTTATTTACACGTCTGCCTTAGTTCTAACTAATAAAAATGTCATTTGAAATTTGCATTTGTTCTTACATTCGCCAAAGGTGCCTCCCACAAAAAGCGGATGCGAAATAGTGCAGATTCAAGATGATTTCACAGCAATACTGAGACATACTAAAAGCTTAGCTATCATAGCTTAGCCTCATTTTGCTGGTGATCTCTAATGACTTTAAAAGTACATTGATTTTTTTAAGCCTTTTTTTTTTTTTAGCCTGGCATTGTTTGGAAACTTGGGTTTTTGTTTTGTTTTGGGGAAAAAATAACAGCATGTTCCACTCAATTTCATCCAAACATCATCATCATTATTATTACTACCGCTGCAACTTAAAAGGTTTCCAAATGAAGCAAATCTAAATACACAGACAAAGGCTGAAGCACATTTTCATTATAGACCTGAGGCATGAAAGTTACAGCAAACCAAGACTATTTTTTAAAGTTTCAATATTCTTGCCCCCGTGGTCAATCAGCAAAACGAAGAATATATTTTACAGTCAAACAGACTGTTTTATGGAAGGCAATATGTGAATCTAAAACATGGCTGGTTTTAGTTTTGTTTCTGTTTGCATCTACCTGGAAAGAATATCAAGTCAGGAAGACATTTTAATTGAACAACATAATGGTTTGGTGCAAATTCAGTTCTGCCATCTTGCAAACCATAGCTTGCATATCAGAGCCAGTGTCAGGTATGTGCCCTTCCTCTTTGGTCCACTGGAGTGCCTTGACATTTTACATGAGTTGGCAGTGTATAAACACTACTATTTAGAAAGAAAGAAAGAAAGAAAGAAAGAAAGAAAGAAAGAAAGAAAGAAAGAAAGAAAGAAAGAAAGAAAGAAAGAAAGAACGAACCATGGCCAAGCTTAACCAGGTGTCTTTTTGACCAGGGTTCGCAAAACTATTTCAAACCATGGTTTCCAATTCTGGTCAAAAGAGGGGCTCCCATACCATGGCACTAAGCAGTGGTTAAGGTAAAACAAGGGAATGGAAGGGAGGAGTGGATTTTTTTCCTGGAAAGTGGGAGAGGTGTATGCATTGCTGAGATTGGCTCTCCATTTGTAAACTATGGTTTGCAGTATTGTGCCCACACTGGATCACAGAGGAGGCAATGTTTGCTTGAACTCAAAGCTACTATGACATTGTCCGATTAAATTCTATCAATGCATTTTAATATCATACACAGCATTTTATGGCAAACATTAAAGTCCTCAGCACCAGGGAGGACAATATTCATGTATGAATAAATGGCATAGCTTAGCACTATCATCAAATTTGAATATTAAAATTATGTACTAAGAGATTATGTATTTTTCTGATACAGCCAATCAGCTGGTGATATTTTAACTGTTTAGACACATGACAGGTTTCTGCAGGTATAATCCAGGAAACATTTTTTGGGGAAAATTAAAAATATTCAGACAAATTAACAACTTTCTATACATAATTCTAGACAAATAGGTGTAGTAGTAAAATGGTAAATGGTCTACAGTACCTCGGCTAGACTCCATATTGAGGCTGTGCACTAAAATTAAAGAGGTCCAAATTTACCATCAGTCTCAAAATCATCTATCTTTAAAACAGTACTCATTATAAGCAGATAAATAAGGGTTACCCATCTTCATTCTCTCAGCTGCAGCAAAGTCGTTACACAAGGTAAAGGCTTTGATGCAGCAGCTCCCAAGTCATCCAAGCAAATTGTCCACTATTTCCCCATCTTCCCAAGCCCTTCCCAGTTCTTGAGGGTTGCTCCTGCTCTCTGCTCTTTGGCACTTATGAAACAGCTAGGCACTGCAGTCTCTTACGTGGGCTTGCCCTCTCCGTTCGTTCCTCTACAGAAACAAGTACAATTCTGTATGGTTTCCTTAAAGCAATGGTTCTGAGAAGCAGCTTTTGTAGCATTGACGGTAGGGTGCAATCACCCACCAAAGGCCACTCAAGGAAAACGAACTCTGACCACATTTCTGCTCATGTCATCTGCAGCCCCATGCCCCGGTTTCCCAATAGGCAGAAGGAGTAAATAATATCTCTATCCCAAGTCTTCTCAAGAGCGAGTGGATTAGTATTCCCTTTATTCAAGGAAGGAAGTGATGGGTACATGGAGGAAGACAACAGCAGCATGTGGAAGTATATGGGGCAGAGGGGGCGCATGCATGGAGACAATTAAATGATTTACTGGAAAGGAAAGGAACAACATTGGAGAGAAGCAAACTGACTGGATACAACTTCTGACAAAAAGCCACAATCCACATACTGATCAGGGAACATTTGAGAGCTGGTGTACATGTTACAGCATCCATGTGGAAGACACTTGAAATGCGGTCCATGTAAACATTGCCTCACTCTGTGGCCGCAACAAGTGCTGTGGCTCACAGTGCAGGCATAGCTGTCAACCGTCCCTTATTTGGCAGGAAACTCCCTTATCCCAGAGCCATTTCCTGCTGCTGTCCCTTATTGATGATGTCCCTTAAATTTCCCGGGTTTCAAAGGAAGCAGCTCCTCTCCCTCCTTCCCTGCCGGCCAGGGAGGAGGGAGGCTCCAACTGTGTTGCTTGGCTGCATTGCTCACCCAATAAGGAGTCTAAGAATGACGGGGGGGGTGGAGCTTGCATGCCTTGTGCCGATCAAATTGGCCGCGTTGCCTGGGGACTCACCTTTGCTCAGCACTTCCCAGCAGAGAGGTGACAGTGGTTTTCCTTGCTGCACCCCCTTTGCTGGTTGGGCTTCATTTGGCTGCTGGGCTGGCTGGGCTTTCTGCCTTTGGCTTGGGAGCTGGTTGACTAAAATCCCTTATTTTGGCTGCTGGTCCCTTATTTTCAAATCTGTAAGTTGACAGCTATGAGTGCAGGTTGCCACCATCATGTTGAGAATGATCATGGTAACAATGGACATTGCTGGTGTCCACTGCATGCAGAGGTGACCTATCATGAGCTCTTCCACATGGTATTCCGCAACATGCAAGCCAGACTGAAGGTAGGTATGCCTAGCTCCAGGAACCAGCATGGGGCACATCTTCCAGACAGGGGGCAGCTGTAGCCTGAGATCTGCTCTGGCAGCTCCTGCCCATGTTATAATTTTCCTATGAATGAGAATCAACATGTGGGACACAACTTTAAAGGAGGAAAGAAAGAATTAAGGAGGAAGTAATTTGTTGAGGAAATAGTTACTCCAGCTAATTTTTTCTTTTGCCTAGGAATTTCGCTCCATGGCAAAATTACACGCAATACTGGGGCACATGCAATACCTAAGATGACAGCACTAGCCTGCGATCCCTCTGAGCTCTTCATAACAACTGATGGAACATATCTCAGGTTCAAACCTCAGCATCTTCAGGTAGGGCTAGGAAAGACTCCTGCCTAAAACCTAGAAAGCCCCTGCCAGTCAGAGTAGGGAATACTGAGCCTGCTGGGCCAGTGTCCTGACTAGGTATAAGTAAGTTCCCCATGTTCTTCCTATGTTTAGTCTTACCTGTGCTGTTGCCCCAGCCCCTGCCGTCTGCCAGTGGCAGCCAATGATATGGTACAGAGATGGAGCCATGATACAGGTACATCTAACTGAATCTTAAGGGGAGGTTGGGCTGTTGCTTTTGGCAGTAGCCCCATGTCTTGTATGGCTTGTAATTCTGCCCTCCCCACTGGCTTTCTTAGTATATGCCGAGCTGGCCTACAGAAGGCCAGAAAAACTTTAGCAACGTGCAAAACGATAGCGAATCATTAAGGTACAGTTTATGCATCTACCATTGTTTTGCAGGCTGGATTCAATGGCACATCGGCAAGTTCCGGATCCACAATTAAAATGGAGTTTGGTGCTCTCAAGGTAACCATGCTGCTGACATCAAATTGTTGTTAATATGTTCCTCCCCACCTTCAAAACTAAAAGGATTCCCCCAAATTCACACAATGTGTGTGTATGTGTGTGTGTGTGTGTTATTTGGTTCAATCTTAGATTACTCCCAGTTTTTAAGAATATGCAAATATAGTGAAAATATATTTTGTAAACTTCCCTACTGAACTTCTGTGGCCGCATGTAATTTATGTGCTTTATTTTATTTTATGTAGTAAAATCAATCAGTCAATCCTCTATTTATGCTTTCTTCTAACATGGTAAGAAGACCCGAGTTAGATGAGACTTTAAAAAATGCATCTTAAGGATGAGGGCAAATGGCAAGGGTAGAGTGCTTTTTAAAACCTTGAGCCTGCAAACTAGGGTAGGGCATAAATCTAAATAATAATAATAATAATAATAGTAATAATACTGTGTAAATAGACATAATGCCAAGCGGTCACTGAAGATAAAGAGGGCAGCCTGGCAGCTTTCCGCCCATTAATAACATTTACCATCATGCACATTAAGATATGGCTAATCAAATCTCATGCTTCAACGTGCAAACTGCAAGAATTAACAAATATCTTCCTACTCACACACATCAGGCACCAGAATGTCCACATCACCTTATGCTTTCCTCCAAAGCATCAAGTTTTGGAACAAGTGGTTCAGCGTTGTGTTGCACAAAATAGACCAGTTTCTCCCAATCTGATGTCCTCCAGACTACAAGTCCCATCAGCATCTTCATGGCAAGGGATAATGGGAGTTATAGCCCAAAACATCTGGTGGGCACCAGGTTGAGGAAAGCTGTAATTCAGTGCCCTTTCGTTGAGCAAAGGCCTTTAGGCTCAAAGCATCCAGTTTTCAGAATGAAAACAAAAAGAGAACATAGAGATATGGGGGCAAGAAAGTAAGAAGAGCCTGCTAGATCAGGCCAATGGTCCATTCATTGCAGTATCCTGTTCTCACAGTGGCCAACCAGATGCCTCCACATTGGGGCAGGGAAACATTTTCAGCCTGAGGGACACAATCCCTCACAGGGAGTTGTTAGAGTGGGGTGTAGCCTAGAGAGGGGACATTGCCTGAGAGAGTCGTGAGGGCAAGTCAGAGAAGCCTGCATTTGGCCCTCAAGTTTCCCCACCCCTACTCTTTGCCAGGAAGGGAGGTGGGTGGCACTGTGGGTTAAACCACAGAGCCTAGGACTTGCCGATCAGAAGGTCGGCGGTTCGAATCCCCGCGACATGGTGAGCTCCCATTGCTCGGTTCCTGCTCCTGCCAACCTAGCAGTTCAAAGGCAAGTCAAAGTGCAAGTAGATAAATAGGTACCGCTCCGGCGGGAAGGTAAACAGCGTTTACCGTGTGCTGCTCTGGTTCTCCAGAAGCAGCTTAGTCATGCTGGCCACATGACCCGGGAGCTGTACGCCGGCTTCCTCGGCCAATAAAGCAAGATGAGCGCCACAACCCCAGAGTCGGCCATGACTGGACCTAACGGTCAGGGGTCCCTTTACCTTTACTCTTTGCCAACTGGTGATACCAGTTCTTTGGCAGTCCCTCTTTGCACCAGGCACCTACAATCTTTCCTCGTGAGTCACAGACCTTTTTATTCACTCAGGCTTTCCCAGTGGATCATCATTACCCTTAATTTGTCCACAACCAGCACTGTGATCATGTTGCAACTTGTCTTGTTCTGTTATTATTTTCATATTGCGCACCTTTCCCCTCTTTTATGCCACATGAATATTGCATTTATTTATTTACTTAGCTTTCTTAAGCATTATAACCTGACACAAGTCCTCCAAAAAGAGCAGGTGCAAATACATACCTAAAGATGCTAAAAACATGTGATATATATATATATATATATATATATATATATATATATATATATGCGCAACCAATCTTTCTATCAGGGCTCTTTTTTAGTAGCCGGGATTATTGATCCAGATTAATCAACTCTACTTTTGGAATGTCACAGATTGCTAGTAAATCCTAAAGTGAGTGAACTTTCACTATTTTTCTGTGAGACTGCCTGCCAGCTGTCCAGAATAGATCAGTGTTTGACTGGAGAAAGGTTTTCTCAAAGCAATTTCCTCCTTGCAGACGGGATCAGAAAGAAGCACAAGAACTTGTCACTGCGCAGATTTAGAGACGCATCTATTACACTTGTCATCTCAATTGAAATGGTATCTTAACTCAGATTTGCCATTATTCATCAGTACTGCAAGCAAATTTCAGTAGCTGCAAACTGATAAGGCTTCCCCACACTATTTCATTCCCACTTTCCATACACTGTTCCCTGGGCGCTTGCTGAGAAATATTCATTTGGCAAAATAATGGTTAGGGGTGCAAAAAGTGGCCTGTTTCTTGTCTGTATCACTTCTGCATGTTTCACCCCAAATATCTATTCCCTCCTCTCTCCTTTTTTGCATTAATCTGCACATTTAAAAATGCACAAAATGCACATTTAAATACTATATTTAAACACATTTTATCTCAACATACACATTTTAAAATCGTAGTTCTCTAGATTTTTTTCAGCTGAGATCTCTGTCAGAACATTCAGAAAGTTTGAAAGTCGGCAGATAACTAAATTCTGATCAAGACATAATTACAGGAGGCTGTAGATTGTTTCAGTTTATACTGGGATTGGCAATGACTGAATTTCTGAAGCATTCCTAATAATTTTGTGGGGGGGGAATTACTTTTGCTTCACAACACGCTTCCTTTGGTCTCTTAGAAAGCTTTAGTGGGTTTCATGTGATCCTTTCCACAAGTTCAAGCATGTTTATAAAAACATTTTTTTTTAAAAAAACAACCACCACCATTTTGGTTGTTCAGAAGGTCACCAACCTTCACTGAACAAATCTGTGTAGTATTTATGGAAGCCTCACCAATCACTTGACCCACCAAATAAGCTGCTTTGGTCTTTAGAGTCTTGCCTCATTGGTTCACCAAAATCTGAAGGAGGACCACGGTGTCCCCCCAAAAAAAACTTTCCCCAAGTTCATGATGCTTGGAATACACACAAATGTGTTATCACGTTATGCTACACCGTAGTTTAGTATGACAAAAACAAGCTGCAGTGAGCCTGGGGATTATCTGCTCCTCACCCCCATCTCTAACTTCTTCACAACTGTGAGCAACAGTCTGAAAGCTTTTGATTCCAACTACGACACAGTGCTTCATCCAAATCTAAAACTACGGTTAATGCTAACTAAGTTAAAACAAGTAAGCTTCATAACCTGCATTTTGCAATCAAGTCGCTTCAAACAAACTGTAGTTAAGATTAAGCAGAGTTCATCAGGTTCAGAGAACAAGCTGTGGTTAACCTTAACTGGAAGCAAAAGCCTCCATATTCCTCCTGGTGGCGAGGTCTGAGGTGAAGGGGGAATCTATGTTTGCTGTGGCTTGTTTTCATAATGCTAAACTACGGTTTAGTGTAACGTCTGAACTGAGCCACAGAATTCTGTTACCTCTTTATTCAGAATAATCCTACTAAGTTCAATGGAGTCAGAAGCATCTCACTAGCTTCTGGAGGGAGTGGGGGGAAGGGCGATTTAAAATTATTAGTCTGAATTGTAGCAACAAGCAATTCTGGAGCCAGTTTATTTTAATATCAATAGAGTGGGTTCCCATCAGCGAAGTAGGCTGCCATGTTTCTGGACATGCTAGCAATGCTAGATCCCTGTACGTTTCATATAAAAGTTACCAAAGCATAAATCACACAGGACAAGTTTTCACTGCCTAGCAATGATCACAGTTGGTGGACCAGTGTAAACGCTTTGCCATGACTACGATATGAGATTCTAAGATCTCTGTAAGGTCAGAAAATACCCCTAAATCTTGCACCTCCAAGAGATGTGCGACTCCCATCCCATCTTGCACAGAACTGTAACTTTCCAGATCAGTTGAGTCCCCATAATAAATATCTCCCTCTTGTTGGGTTTGAGCTTCAGTTTATTCGCTTTCATCCAGACTATCACCATCTCTAGGCACCTGTACAGATCTTTTTATTACTCCTGTGGTTCCTCTGAAATGGGGAAAACAGAGCTGAGCTCAACCCACACACTCTACCCTAAATCTCTGGCAGACCTTTCCATATGGCTTCATACAGACATTAAAAAACATGGCTGAACCTTGCCAAAACTCACAGGACAAGCCCCATCAGGCAAAACAGTAATTTCCCCAGGAGCCCTAATTGATTCTGCCTGAGAGGTAGGTTCAAAATAAACAAGCACATAACAATGGATGAGTTAATTTACTCTCCACCCTTCAAAGAAAGCATTTTTGGATCAAATTAATAAACAAAAATAGCTGGTCATCCAGCCTCATCATGTCCCATCCCAAGTAATATTAGCAGCAACAGCAACACTAAGCATCTTAGCTAGTTGCCCAAACCTGCATTGGAAGGGTGCCCTTCTTCTGGAGGAAATTTTAAAATGTTTGGGAGCACGACGACATGGCTGGGCTCCATGCTCCAATCAGCCTAACAAGATGCACAGATGGAGTTTAGCACAAAGGCTCCCCCAGCAATCTCAAAACATGAAAAGCGTGCGACTTGCGCAGCCTTCGGTTCCATCCCCGAAGTGTGTGCTGCATGTCTCTCCCAATTTGTGCATCTCTTTGTTACACACACCAGTTTTCAACAGATGCAACATTGTGCTTGCTACTAGTTGTGCTGTCTTTGCTCCTAAGCCACAAAAGTCTGTACGGCTTCTAGGCTTTCATACATAACCCAATATGCTCCCTCTATCTATCTGTGTGTTCAATCAAGAATTTGATCTGGGCTGTGCAGAGAGGAGGACCCAGAGTAATAACCGTCATCTGGCCAATGCACTGCACTGCTACACTTCATCAGTTTGTGGCTCATTGTGCAATTGCAATCTAGGGATGAATCAACACACACAGCCAAATCCCATCATTTGCTGATGGCTCACAGTGGTCAGGGACTCTTTCATGACTGAAACAACATGAGCTTAACCTCTGCCAGACAAGTGTATAAACCCAGGGTGCTGTTTGCCTTGTGAAATAACTCATGCAGGATTGAAAACACTCGACTCTCTATTGGCTACAATTAATATTGAACTAATTGCCCAGATACCTGTACTCATCCATTTCCAGCTTGCATAGTTAATCCAATTAGTCCTATTAACATGAAAAAATTAAATGCTTAATTTGCTTTCCTGCGGTCGGTAGCTGGGGCTATAATACGGCTTGAGCTGTAACTCTATATATAAAAAAGGTTTTTCTACCAAATTTATTTTGGCTTCACGTGTATTTTTTTTTCCTGGTCACAGGAAAAGATCATTCAACCTCTCTTAATCTCAGCTGTTTCCTCTGAAGAGCAGAGAGTAGCTCGATATATAGTTCCCAATCTTCTAAGGCTGGGAGCATATCTGAAAATCTGAAAATCTTAGAATCCCTTATGGTCATCACAAATAATGTTCAGAAGCCTCATCCCTCAAAGGACAGGCAAAACACCTAGAACTTTGAAGAAGGCTGCTTTGAGACATAACTATGACCCATAATTTGAGTATAACATCTGTATTTCATGCCGCACAGAAGGACCAGACAAGTTGAAGGGTGCAAGTCCGTAGTGCTTCCTCATTCATTGCCCTTCTTTTGCTCCTGAATTTTGGGACATTGAGGACAAACAAAAGGAAGTATTTCTTTACACAGCACGTAGTTAAATTATGGAATTTGCTACTGCCAATACATAGTTGTGGCCACCAACCTGGATAGCTTTACACGGAGATTAAACAAAGTCATGGAGACTATCAATGGCTGGGGATCCATGAGGGATCTTCTTACATTCTCTACCTTCCACTCATTCCTTGCCCCCAGCCAAGAGGCACACCAGCCCAGTTCTTTAGGTATTCCTGATGGCTCTGCTATATCTCATATCTATATCTTGCAAAATCCCAAACTCACCCCAAACACAGAAACCTCTTGATTAAATTATTACTGAAGACTTCGAACGTCAACATTTTCCTTTATCAAGTCCAGAGGATATTTCTGGGAGACTGTACAAATAACGGCAGTTATCATTCCAACCTGCCACTGGAGATCTTACTGCCCTGTCTGCCTGGAGGTCAAATTCCTTCCCTGGGAAGTTCTGTCCCTATTATGAGTTCTCCTGAGCTTGTTAACTGCTCATTCCTGCCAACTGTTCAAATGCAACTTGAGCATTAACTAACCTGCCTGTTTTATTTCTGGTTAAGGCCTTGGCATACCACCTGGCCCATAAGGACCATCCCTGCTGCTATGAGTCACAAGTTCCCAGTCCCAGTTTGCACCTTGCCCTTGCCATCCCCACAACTGGGTTTCTTATTATTTTCTCTGCGGTCCCATTCGTCTCTTTCTTTGTTTGAAAGTGTGCCTTGAACTCAGACCAGGTTTTCTAGAGTTACTTTGTTCCAGGGATGATGTTCCAGCATCCTGTGGACAGTTATACAAATACATGGGAAGCTGGCTTACTCTGACTCAGAAAATACTGGTCCATCTTCCTCAGTATTGAGTGAACCAACTTGCCAGTTGTACCTTATTTCTATGGACAGGACAGTGTCCTCTACCAGGAATGGACACTGGCCTTTCAAATTTCAGCAGCGTCCTGTTACTGGTTTCCTGTTTCTTTGTACAGTTGTTCACTGACTCTCACAGAGAGTAGGTGCATTTCTTTTCTGTCCTGCGTAGTTAGAAATAAACGTAGCAATGTAGTGCACATGTCTCACTCCTTTTGCTGCTGTTTGGATACTCTGTGTAATGAGGGAGCATGCCTGAAGCCTCATTAAAGGCTTAGGTCATTAATCAACGTTGGAGCAGAGGTCGATGGATTCCGAAGATACGACAGGGAGGAGAGCTATTACAGCTCGGTCGTACGGAAGCTCCAACACTCCCCCACCTCTCGCCTTCCGTTCTGTGCATGCACTATGTCATAATTATGATGCCCTGCAACGCCAACCACAGCTCGGCGCCCAGTGTGGTGGAACCAGTTGAGCTGCCCTAAACCCTCCTCTACCACACCCAAGGGCAGCAGGCTAGCTGTGGGAGTTCAGGGCAGGCCATATAGTACACAAGAAGGGCTTGAGAGGAATGGCTGCCTCACTCTGTCTAATGGTAGAGCTGGCCCTGTGACGTAATCTTCTGGTACTGAAGATCAATTAAGAAAAGTGACTACATGGAAGGAGTGTTTCCTCTCCCCCTTGGTGCCCTGCTATTTAATTCTGTTAAATAGATTAGATAAAAAGAATCAGGTTGGCCGCCAGGAGAACAAGATGCTGGAATGAATGGGCTTTTGACCTGGTCCAGCAGCCAGGCTTTTCTTATGCTCTCATCATTTGTCACCTGCCCATCCGTGCTTGAAAATGCTCGGCCTGCACCTCAAAAATCTATTCTGACAGTGAAATAGCAGCAAACCTCAAAGAGAACAAGCTTGCTCAAGATCCTAGATACACAGAAGCTCGCAAAGTGTACAGAAAACTGAAAATTCAGAATATAACAAGGCTCTTGATGCCATGGAATGGGAGAGAAGGAAGGTTCCCATTCTAGGACTGAGGATAGCGTGAAAACACAGACATCTACATCTACAGAGAGCCAGTGTGGTGTAGTGGTTAAGAGCGGTAGTCTCATAATCTGGGGAACCGGGTTCGCTTCCCCGCTCCTCCACATGCAGCTGCTGGGTGACCTTGGGCCAGTCACACTTCTTTGAAGTCTCTCAGCCCCACTCACCTCACAGAGTGTTTGTTGTGGGGGAGGAAGGGAAAGGAGAATTTTAGCCGCTTTGAGACTTCTTAAAGGGAGTGAAAGGCGGGATATCAAATCCAAACTCCTCTTCTTCATCATCATCTACATGGGTCCTGCTAGTTTTTAGAACATTGTTTCTGTACTTTCAGGAATTTTCCCCAAGGCGATGTACTCATGCCTTTGGGATACATGTAAGAATTGCAATGAAAATGCATAAACTGTGATTCCCTTGATTCTGTGGTATTGACATCCGTTGTATGGGCAGCTGCACAATGACAGTCCCATATCCATGGAGCAATAAGGCAAGGCCACATCTTCCTAAGTTCCTTGAGGATGGGACAGTACTGAGTCAATTGAGTATCTGGTTGAACTCTACATAAGCAGGTCTGTGTGCATTGGGCAGATGTCCAGAATTTTGTAATGGGTAAAGAAAAGCAAAATTCTGTTAAATCTCAGCAGTCAAGTTTCCAGCCTCTTTGGACTGTGGAAATGGGCTTGAAAATGCGGAGATCCAGAGCTGCGCTGAAATTTTCTTTTTCTGCTATTGAGGGGGAGTGGGGTGGGGTGGGGTAAGAAACAAAAACTCATGGGAAGATCACGGGAGTGGAAGATATTTCTTGAACATTGTGTGTGTGTGTGTGTAGGGTTACTTGCAGCTTATCTTACTTAAACGTATAAAGGTAGTTGAGATTTCTCCCCCATATTGATTTTAAATTAAAATTTATTTATTTATTAAATCCTTATCCTGCTTTTCATGTGAAGCTCACAGGGCGGTTCACAACATAAAAATACAAAATAAAAGTTTTAAAAGCAAGGGGAAAGCTTTTTTTTTTTAAAAAAAAACAAAAACAAAAAACCCCATCCTTTGCAACCTCATAAGTTTAAGTAAGGTATGCAGAACTCCTTCCTCATATGTGTGTGTGTATGTGTGTGTGTATATGGTGAAATTTCTCTCACCCCAAAGAAAACAGTAGAAAATCAGGATCTGTTTTCCAGGGGAGAGTATTTTTGGGAAACTGGGAAGGAAATCTTGGGCTACATTTAATGAGAAGTGATGCCTGATGACATTTCCGAAGCAGAGAGTGATTTACAGAAGTCAGAGTGTTCTGCACAGCTCCTGGCCTCATCTCGTGACTGGCAGATGCTGAATAAATTACGTCAAATAAGAACATGTATGCAAATAAGCTTAATTTGATTTGCATAATTTATCCACGTTGTAGAATTCAGCTGGGGGGGCCCAGAATTATTTTTATTAAGTGCACAAATATTCCTGTGACTATATTGTTGTGTTTCCCTTTACAATGAATTCCACATTGCACTAACCAGTGAGAAGGTATGGACTCCTACACAAATTGGAACCAATACGCACCTTTTGATGGTTTTAATGTTATGGTAAATGTCTGATATTTGATGATTAATGACATTTACTGGTATGTCTTAAGACAGCGTATGACAGCGTATGGGTGTCACGAGCCTCTTAAAACACACATACACATTTACATCTGTGGTCTGATGAATCTCCTTCACCTGCATATGGTGAAAATGATATCATTCAAGGCTCTACAGATTTGTCAGTAAATGTCAGAATTTGCAGACATTACCTTGCTGACCGTCATACAACCCTAAGACCAATAAACATCAGCATCTTCCAAATCTATCGCAACATATGCAGTTACAGGGAATGCTACATATAATTTTTTTTCTAGCGGAGTAGATGTGATTAGGAAAGCTTAGTCATTAACAGCCGAGAAGACCTATATGGCCACGCCACATGCTTTGCGAGTTAACCTCTTCTTGCTGTTTTCAAATTCCCCCTGGGATCTGTACCACATAAGTTCCCTCCTTGAATTCCGTCTGCAAATTCGCAGCATGGACCAGGCCATATCAGCCAAACACATTTAAACAGTGATGGGCATGCTACATATCTTCAAGCCCTTTACATAGTTTGCTGCATAAAGGCTGGCTCAAAACATTGCCACCACACTCAGTCGAGGGGTGGACAACCTGTGGGCCTGCAGATGTTGTTGGACTATAACAGGCATCCTCAAACTTGGCCCTCCAGATGTTTTTGGCCTACAACTCCCATGATCCCTAGCTAGCAGGACCAGTGGTCAAGGATGATGGGATTTGTAGTCTCAAAACTTCTGGAGGGCTGAGTTGGAGGAAGCCTGGACTATCATATCTGTCAGCCCCAGCCAGGATGGCCAGCGGCCAGGAAAAATGAGTAGTCCAGCCCCGCCTGCAAGTCCACACGCGTTCCCCAGCCCCACGGCTGTCAAGAAACCAAACACAGGGTAGGGCGAAGCAGACAAAGAGGTGCAGATAGGACCAGGCTTGGTTTTCTAAATCTGGAGTCACCAGAGGCAGAGAGCAGGCTTCAGCTGTCCCCAAAGGCACCCTCCTACTTTCTATAGCATTAGAGGAATGGTTGACGTTCACTCCCGTAGAGAAAACTGAACTAGGGGAGAGCATCGCAGTGAAAGCACAACCACCCGCATGAGCTTAGGAGGTGATCTGGGCCCAGAGGCAGGCAGGTGAGCACAATCCATCTGGCCACAGGCATTTCTGCAGTATGAAAGCCGTTCCCTCATGTGCACCCCACCTGTCAGAATGATGGCCATCTAAATTAAAAATATGGGAGAAACGGCCCCTGTGTTGAATCTCTCTCTCCACCTGTCAAAGAGGGCAATGACATGCCTTAATGTACGTTGCCACAGATAACCTCTTGGGCATTATTCTTATTCTTATTATTATTGAGTAAAAGGTGATAATTTCAGCTTCTATTAAAGAATTCGCAGGGGTTCCTCTGTCACATGGCATGCTTCCGAGCATAGCCTCTAGATGCTGACAGTGGCTTCATCTCCCCCGGCCGTGATCTCCAGCTCCAATTAGCACTTAAAAATAATGATAAGAGGGTTTCGTAGGCTTTTCGCACTCACCTCGGCTCAGCCCGTCTGGTCCCCGGAGGATCCGGCATTCTTCTATCTGGCCAAATGGAGAAAACATCACCCTGATATCGTTCTCGTTACACTTCTTCGAAACCATTCCTATGAACAATTTTCTGTCTTCCACAGCTAGGAGATAAAAATAAAAAAAACACACCGAATGAGCAAAGGGCAATTCAAACCCCTCTTTTCCCCCTCCCCGCCCCCACCTTGCCTCATCTGTGATCAATGCTTCATTACCACTTCAAAACGAGAGCTGGTCTTGTGAACATGGCAGCGCTAACTGACGGCAAGCCCTGTGGAAAACATTTCGCTGTACATGCAACCTTCTCTCTTTCCTTTCTGGAGTCACTCTCTGCCTTTCTCTTCCTCTCCTCTCCTCTCCCTTCCTTGACCATCCCTACCCCTCTGGCTCAATCTACTACTACTAAGCGGAGTGCACAGATTCTAATTTAGATGAAATCTACCCTCAACCCTGCTTTCTAATATATGAAAAGAGAAATGACAATGGATGCCTGAAACAAAGCCTATGAACTCAGGGAAGAGTTGTGAGGCATATGGGACACCCCACCCCACCCCAAATCAATTTCAACAAGCTGTATGAAATGGGCAGCAACTATGCCAAAGACAGAATATTGGGGCAGGATTCCCCGCTCTCCTTTACCTACAGCAATACAGTGATCCTCACCCCAAACGGACATTGCTAGATGAGCATCCCCCTATCAGGGCTGAGTCGTTGCAAGATTACTACGGGGGGAAACCTAATCCCCAGAAGGCTTCTAATGCTGTGCTTGCAAAGATTATTATTTTTTCTTAAGGGGGTGCGGTCAAGTTATTGCTAGATGGTTTCCTTTTCTGTATAGGCTCACGCAAAGTAGGTCAAGGCAGCAGCTGTATGCATTGCATTGAGTTTAAGCAAGCTCACATTCAGAAAGCTTTAAAGCGACAGAGCCTGAAATGGCTTAAAGCTGGGTTGGGATGCGTTGACAAATCTGATGCTCCAGAATTTGGACTCAGCAGGCACCCGAAGCAGATTTCTTACTACCGAAATTGTTTGTCCCACTTATTATTATTTTTTTAGAAGAAACATGTTTAGAAAAATTCACAAACCGCTTAATAAAAAAACCTCTGCGTAACATAATGTGAAGCAATTGCCAATAAAGTGCAGATAAAAATCAGCAGATATTTTTAAAGCTTTTTAAAAGTTTGCGCCGTTTTGCTGTGCTAATTAATCTACCTGTTGATAGCTGGTCTGAGTCTCAAACGAAACAGTTGGATTTTTTGAAAAACCGCTTAAAATGTCCGAGAAGGATATGGGCTGCTCATATCTGAAGTTATTTTTGTTCTGTTTGGGTGAATTTCATTTTAAAAAAGCTTAAAAACTTCAATTTGCAAAAAAACACCCCCCCCCCAAACGCAACAGTTTTGTGTCTGGATTCTCATTTTTTTGCAATATGGCTGCCCTAGTGAGTACGGAGGTCCTAAGTTGCCCAGATGACAATAGCTCCCTTCTCAGCCTTGCTGATGTAGTCCAAAGGAAAGCAGAGCAAGAGGTTTGGCACCAGCTGGGCTGCAGGAATTGTCAGGAGGCAGATAAGGTGCCACCAGTGCCGGATTTGCACTTATCCTTCAAGATTCACAGCTTTCCAAATTTTGCAATGCAGTTCTCCAACCAGTGTTTACAAATATGCATGTATTAGAGGGAAATGTGTATAGAAATTGATGTATTACGGTATTTTAATATTTTGTTGGAAGCCTCCCAGAGTGGCTAGGGAAGCCCAGTCAGATGGGCAGGGTATAAATAATTTTATTATTATTATTATTAGTATTATTATTATTATTATTATTATTATTATTATTATTATTTAGAAATGAAGATTTTAGTGAAAATACAGAAATGCATGGTGTTAAGAGAAGTTGCTCGCAAACAGTGCTGGATTTACGTATAAGCTGAACAAGCTATAGCTTAGGGCCCCACTCTCTTGGGGGCCCCCAAAAAAATTAAAAGGGGGGAAAAACTGGATGTACATTTCCAAAATATAAGATAAAAATAAAAAAATAAAACCTACATACAGCAACAATGTTTTGTGTTGTGTAGGCTCCTGTGATGTAAGTATTGGGCCCCGCCTGCTAGCCTGCTCCCTAAAATATCACCGGTTTGCTCATTTCTATATACAGTGGTACCTTATCAACTGTATTTCAGTTCAACAATTACTTTGATAAAATACGTATTTTGTTATGTGCAAATGGCTTTAGATACCTATTAGGTCCACAAATTATCATATAGAATATATTCAACACAAAAAACAGGGACAATTTGTTGCTGACAAAGGACAGCTGGACATATCAAGGGCCCCATTGCCTTCAGTAGCTTAGGGCCTCAGCAAATCTAAATCCAGCCCTGGGTGCCATCCAACAATCTTAGGACTCCGCTCTGGATTTCTGTAGGGTTTACTCATTTGCCTTTTCCCGCAAGCCTTTTCCCATCAAGACTGCCGTAGGGGCAATAGGCCAAGACATTCCTGCCCCTAATCGCCAAGGTCCCCACCTGGAATAGCTCCCTTGCAATTTACTTTTTTAAAAAGCCAGCCACACCCTTGCTGGTGCTATACAGTGGTTAGGCACCAGAGGACCAGTGGTCTGATTCAGTATAAAGCCAGCTTCCTATGCCCCATGTGCATGAACTGAGCATGTGCCAAAAAAGTGTGTTCTCCTTCATGGAGAGCATGTGTTGCGGTGGGGGCTAACAAGACACCCCACTGTTGCTGGGCGGGAAAAGAGTTTGGCCACCATTATCATTGAGCTTCCTGTTACTGGGGAGATTCATATGTTGCCATTTTGTGATTGACAGCCATAGCCTTTAAATACCTTGCACACAGCGTTGAGCTTCCTCTTTTCGCTGTGTGCATCGGATCACCCACCCACCCTCCCTATGTTCAGGGTTGTTTGCTTGACCTTGCTATGCCTGTCATGGGGTCGTCTGCTTTTGGGGCAGGGGCCCGGTAGGAATTTTGTCCATCTGGCTGATTGGCTGGTGCCATTTGGTTTTTGCCTACTGCGTAGCAAATCGTCACAACTTGTAAGGTTGCGGTTAGGCATTGGTTTAGGAACTGGTTGGTGGAGGGGTATCGATTGGCTGTGCCTGCCCCTCCAAATGCTGCTGCTGCACGGGAATTCCATTAAAGGAATCCAGGGGCTCGCCATGTTTTTGTCCAAACCCCTGTCAAGGGGATAGGGCCAGGCAAGAGCCCCTGGGAGCATTTGGGGAGAGGTGAGGGCATGGTACCCAGCTCCATCTCTCTCCCCAAATGTTTGTCCCTTACTGACTTCACATGCATGTGAATGTCAGTCTGTCCCCGTGCGGGGTCAGATATTCTCAACCAATGCCTAAGCAACCACTCACATTTCTTGTATTTTTAATAAAGTTGTGGCCCAAATTATGCCAAAAACCTTAAACTAAAATCAAGTGTCAATGGCGTTTTATTTGGGGGGTGTCTTGGGGACCTCGACACGCAAACATGCCTCCCTGTTCTACAACATGTCTTTGCTCTGTGGCCAAAGGCTCTGCTTCTTCAGCAAACAGGCAGAGGTGGAAAGCATTCCCTGAAGACGGAAGCTTGAAAGCCGCCGATCGACTCTTTCCTTTTATTCCTTCTCCTTCTTTGATCACGTGCAACCCCAGGGGGTGGCGGGAAAAGGGGGTCTTAAGCGACAGGGGACAGATGTCAGATAAGAGACATCCAAGACCAGACCTATACACGATGGATCTGAAAGGCTTGGAAGATTGCCAAGTCACTGTTCTTGTCCATCTTCCTCCAAACCGCAAGTGCTTATTATACAGCAGATATCTCGTTCCTTCCTTAGCTCTGGAAATGTCATGCAAATTCTATGCACTGCTAATGAGCACATAGTCAGCGCTGGTAGGGAAGCGCGGAGAAATCGTTCCTCCAGAGAACCTGCCATTCAGTTATTTATTTCTATTATTGTGCAAATTATTTTAGTAATGAAGGAGTTCTTTCGTTTCCATTCCACTGGGGGACGGATGGGGGAGGAGGGAAAAAAAAATCTTCCTCAAGCCCCCTCCCCTTCTCCCCATCCAGGAGTATTAGCAATCATTTGCTGGGGGGGCAGAGGGGGGGCATGTAGTGCAGCAGAGTACTGTACAGAGAAAACCAGCATATTTTCATTCCGTTTTATGTGTCTCACAGCTTTGATACTTTTTCCCGCGCGCTGTGCATAACTATATAGCGGTGAAAGTGTGTACGTCTGTGTCTTGGGTTAGCTGTATTGAGGCGCTCAACTGTTTATCGCTCCCTAGAGCACCATCAAGTAATTTCCCCCCAAATATTCATGCACAGTTAGCAACATTATTCTGCTATTTTATACTAGCTGGCATATGGAAAACATGCTTCCCAGCCCAGGAAATAAAAAAAGATAGCAACTGAACCATTAAGCAAAGCAAACAAACTGGTGGGTTCCAGTTTGGGCCTCAACCCAAATTTCACGAAGAACAAAGCTTTATTGTAGAGTACAATTCACCAGGTATAAGGTCTCCATTTTGGTCCTCAGAACTGATTCATTAGGGCAAGATCACCAGGCCTGCACTGTTTTGGTTTCTTTGAATAAAGAGTTAACGTCACTGACATTTTATTTTATTTTATTTGCCGACCATTTCCTGACACCAGCTCCTAACAGACCCTTACTCTACCTCAGGGGTAGGCAAACTAAGGCCTGGGGGCCGGATCCAGCCCAATCGCCTGGTCCGGGAATCAGCATGTTTTTACATGAGTAGAATGTGTGCTTTTATTTAAAATGCATCTCTGGATTATTTGTGGGGGATAGGAATTCGTTCATTACCCCCCCCCCAAAAAAATGTAGTCCGGTGTCAGGGAAATGCCATTAGAACAGGGGTGGGAAACAGAGGGGCCGTCGTGTTACAGGGAGCCTCTGAAAATCTTGCGAAGCAGTTCTTCTTCCGGTGATGAGGAAAGCCCCACCTCCAGTGGGGAAGAGGGGAAAGGACGAGAGGATGCTGGTGGAAGCCTCAGGCCAAGCCGGCCAGGAGGGAAGCACGCTTCTTCCTTCGCCCACCCTGCACAGAGGTCTAAAGCGCAAAGAGGGAAGGAAAAGGCTGGGAGTAACGAGACTTCTATGTTGGGGGAGGTCCAGGAAACAACCACTCCCGGATTCTGCTAGCGATTGAGGCAGACATGAACTTGTGGCTCTGCACTGTAAATCGTTGGCACCAAAATAAAACCTGTAAAAGACAGGTTTGAGTCCTGCCTGGTTACTCACGAGCAACCACCACTGCCATCTGACATCTGGCACCCCACAAGGTCTGAGGGACAGTGGACCAGCCCCTGCTGAAAAAGTCTGCCGATCCCTGCTCTACCTCCTAGGTAAAGGTAAAGGTACCCCCCCCCCGTGTCCGACTCTAGGGTTGTGAGCTCATCTCACTTAAGAGGCCGGGAGCCAGCGTTGTCCGGAGACACTTCCGGGTCACATGGCCAGTGTGACGAAGCTGCTCTGGCGAGCCAGCACCAGCGCATCACACGGAAACGCCGTTTACCTTCCCGCTATAAAGCGGTCCCTATTTATCTACTTGCACTTAAGAGTGCTTTCGAACTGCTAGGTGGGCAGGAGCTGGGACCGAATGACGGGAGCTCACCCCACCGTGGGGATTCGAACCGCCAACCATACGATCCAAAAGTCCTAGGCACTGAGGTTTTACCCACAGCGCCACCTGCGTCCCCTGCTCTACCTCCTACTGCTCCCCAAAGGTGAAAAATTTCTTCACCTTACAAAGCTGGGTTGAGATAGAAGGCAATGGAGAGATCTTTGATGACTTTCAAAGAGGCTCAGATGGGCTTCTTCTTAAGTGGAAAATGATGTTCTGAGCATAGGAGCCAACTCCTAGGCCTCCCCCATTAAAATATTTGAGGGGCTTCCACCCCCCCTAGTTGATGGGCATTGCCATGGTGTGCATGCATAATGTCTTGTGACTGATTATTCGGGGTGCAGCTTACCTGCCCCCAATATTTTATTCAAGTTCTGAGCACCCCTGGTTCTGAGCATTTCTCCCAGGGGCAATGAAGATGAATGTTGGAAGATTCAGGACCGGCGAACAAAAGAAATAACCTGTTCACACAGCAGATGGTTAAACTATGGAACTCACCTCTACAAGGCGGCAGAGATGGCCACTAACTTGGATGGTTTTAAGACAGGATTTTTATGCTCTTAAAACTTGCAGTCCAACAGACATGCATTTATAGTCAATTCTGAAGGCCCACATAATTAGGGCTTCGTTAGCTGATGAAAGGTTGTGGCCTTAGTATAACCAAGCACGAATAAAATGCAACTAAAGGCGCAAATAAGTGTGGAATGGCATATTATGGGAAACCACCCAAAATGCTATCTGGGCTGTGTACACACCATACTTAAAGCAGCCCCCTCCCAAGAATCCTGGGAACTATAGTTTGTCAAGGGTGTTGGGAATCATAGCTCTGTGAAGTCGAAAGCACAGTTCCCAGGATTCTTCGGGAAGGAAGGGAATGTGCTTAAATGTATGGTGTGATTGGCAGATGAAGATGATGGACTTTTCGGAGCTGGCTGACCTGACTGGAAGAATCCGCGACCAGAAAGAAGAGGAATACCAAGAAGACTGGAAGAAATTTAAGGACTATTTGAACAAATATTGTAATATAAAAAATTAGAAAACACTTGAAAGTACCAAATAGGCCTAGGATTAAACTAGGATTTATTTAAATAAATTGGATTCAGAACAATAAGAAAAGTGAACAAATTAGATTATAATTGGAAGTATTCTTGTTTAATAATGATATTGGAAAGCTGTTACAATCAGATACAAGGAAGTTCAGAAGGGAGGGACTAGAGGAAGTCAATTAATATGTACACAAAGTTGGATTTTTAAAGGATTAAGTTTGTTTTTATTGTGTATTTGTTATGGTGGTGGGTGGGAGTGATTTTGTATTGTATGGTTGTTTTTCTCTGATGTATCTTTTCTTTTTATGTCATTGTTTTTGTTTGTTGTTTTGTTATGTGATATTCGTTATAATTCTGGAAAATCTAATAAAAATTTAAAAAATAAAAATAAATGTATGGTGTGAACACAGTCCTTGAGTAAAGCATGCCACTCCGTCCCGCCATGTAACAATGTCAAAAAACTTAAGTCACCCCAGGTGGCAGACAATGATGTGGCGCGTGGGCGCGGAAATGCAGCGAACGATGTCATTAGAATATAGCTTATGCTTTACAACATTTCCAAGGAGGAAGGACCTGTGTTTTATCGCAACCTATTTACATATCAAGGAGGGCTCTTAGGAGTGGTCCATCAGCTCGTAAGGTATTTCGGATGCGATGTTCAGCATTAAATAACTTGTCTGAAAGGGGCAGGCATTGTGACAAGTTAAATTAAAACTGAGTGTACGTGGAAGGCGGCAGAAGAACTTTGTAAAGCCAGACACCTTTCCCTTCTCTCCCTGTAGATGTACAAGGGAAGGCGGCGATCTAAGCAGCCGCTGCTTCAACTTCCCTTTCTCCTCCGCCACCCCGAGAAAAACAACAACAACAACAAAGGTTTTGTTTTTAATTTTCCAAACTGCTGCAGATGATGAATTCCCTACTGGCCTGCTCAAGTTTCGCTGGTAAACTGATAAATACGGCAAATTAACTAAAATGATTTCACAGGTTTTCAGCTGGAGGCTGATTTTATAGTAAATTAAACACCCAGCTCATGTATACTGTATATCTTTTACAAAACACTGCATTCAAGAGAACCGACTCAAGAGTAAAAAAACAACACCACACGCACGCACACACAAACCAATACATAGCTATGGATCAGCACTGCTGTTTTGCAATTGCTGCTGATAGATCTTCGGAAGGAACCAGACGCGTTGACTCTAAAGGAACAAAGCACAAACTGACCGGGTTTTCAGCAAAGGAGAAGCAGCACCTTTCGCACAGGATCTAACCCTGCTGATACCTACTGCTTTTTAAAGTGGTGACCGAGGGGCTGGGCAACGTTTTTTTCTACCTCAAACACCACATTCTGAGCTGGCATGATACTTCTTAATCTCAGGGTTGTGAGTTCAGGTCTTGTGGAGAATTTCCCCCCAGCCTGGGCAGGTGCCCCAAAAGAAAAAAGCGTGTGGAGCAATGGATGTGACTCATTTAAAATTACTTACTAATCTTCATTACATTTTGAATGTAACACTCCCAGAGCCCTGCTGGCTCAGGCCAAAGACCTACCTTGACCAGCAACCTGTTCCCTTCATTAGCCAACCAGAAGCTTGCCCAGCAACTAATATTCAGAGGCATGCTGTCCCCAAGACTGGAAGCAATCTACAGCCATCACTACAGACCTGCACCAACAGCCTTATCCTCCATTAATTTGCCTACTTGTCATTTTGAGTAGATATGAATACCCTATAAACCAACCCAGACTTTGTGTTCATCATCTAAAGCCCGTCTTCATGTGCCTGCTCCATATGTCGTCTGGAGGGTGGCAACATGAGACCGGGGCCTTCTTTGTAGTGGCTCCCCATTTGTGGAATGCTCTCCCCAGGGAGGTTTGCCTGGCGCCTTCATTATACACCTTTAGGTGCCTGGCAAAAATGTTCCTCTTAAACCAGGCCTTAGGCGGATTCATATTCTACGGCCTTTTAAATGTGTTTGTGGGAGGCGGGGTACAGCTTTGTTTTTTTAACTATGTATTCTTTTTATCCTGCATTTTTATCTCATGAACCGCCATAATAATAATAATAATAATAATAATAATAATAATAATAATGCCTACTCCTTGGTCAAAACACCAGCCAGTGGAAGCCATGCTACTGAATCAAGCTCACTTACCAGTAGGGCCAGCTCAAGCCATTTTGCTGCCTGAGGCAAACATCAAGATGGCTACCCCCTCACATTTCATGTACAAAAACTAACCAGATTGGCAGCAACTGAACCTTCCTTAAGCACTGGTGATGGGACAGTGTCTTCTAGTACATCTGAGTAGCTCACACAAAGCTGTCTTCCACCATTGGCCACCCAAGGCAGCCGCCTCACTCTGCCTCATGGTAGGGTCGGCATTGTTTAACCTGCTCAATGCCAATTTAAATGCATCACAATAAGAGTCCTAATTCCTTTCTCCCAGCTGGTGGGCACCCGTCCGCCTTGAGGGACAATGTACCGCACCTCTGCTGGTGAAGTCAAACCGCTAGCGGCACGTCAACACCAGTTTCAAGTCTCTGTTCCTCAACAGACAAAAGCCCGCCCTCGCTGGTAGGACCCGCCATGTTCCGACTTCACAGAAGAAAAGATTTCAAAATTCTAAAAGGAACAAAGTGCTGAATTGAAAGTAGTAATTAAATGCCATATGTTAGCACTAACACGTAGGGGAAAGAAGTTGCTAATTAATTCAGGCAGATTTAGATCCAGGTGTGACACGGACAGATTGCACGCTTGGGGTTTTTGCAGGGATTTGAAATTTCTCCCTTTCTTCCTCCCCCTCGTCCACACGCTTGGAATATATTATTAAAAAACACACACACAAAAAACAACCCTTTGATTTATAGAAAAGCTGTTAACTCTTTCCATATGAGTAAAAGCGGCTTATACATCAGCACCCATGTTTACAAATAGATTTCAAGATCTGTTTAGGCCAGCAGGCTAGTGATTCTTCCTCTGACCGCCCCAGCTTGAATGCAAGCATGTCTTGAGTTGCACCTGTGGGGAAAGATGTTCTTTGGGGTCATCTGGTTTCATGGTGACATCAGGTGATGGACAGCTTCACCCACCTGCCAGGAGGGCCACTGCGGGTGGGGGGAGCTCAGAATAAAGCATGCTGGCCAAATCCTGTTCCTCATTCCCAAACTGGGAGTACATCCTGAGAAAAGAAGGAAGGAGGGTGCAAGACAGCCCTGCCTTCTGCAGCTACAGTTTCAGGCTTTCGCGGTGATAGACTATATGGGACTGGCAGAAATGACTGGCAGAATCCGAGGCCAGGGAAGAGAGACGGTGGAAGAAGATTGGAAGAAATTTAAGGACTATCTTGGGAAATACTGCAAAATTAATGAATGTTAGAATGAGGTTGGTTTAGAAATTAAGTGGTTTTCAGCTGTAATGATTAAGTAAAAAGAAAAGAAAGGTTGAAAATTAAAGGAAAACTAAGGGTGAGGATTTGCTGAATTAATAATTAGAACTGGAATACAAAAAGGGGAGGTATGAGGAGGTCTGGGAAGTAAGTTATAAGAAAATAAGGGAATGAAATTTTACTTGTTTTTAAATTGTTTTTAGTTTTGCATTTTTCTATGTTTGTTACTTTTTGTGTTTGTGTTTTGTTTTTATTGTTGTGTTTTTTTTTGTATAACCTTTGAAATTTTAATAAATATCTTTTTTAAAAAAAAACAGTTTCAGGCTTTCGCACATGTGGAATACTAGTAGTAGTAGTAGTAGTAGTAGTAGTAATAATAATAATAATAAAATAAAAATCATCATCATCTTTATACCCTGCCCATCTGACTGGGTTGCCCCAGACACTCAGGGCAGCTTCCAACAAATATGAAAACATAAAAGGACCCCTGGACGGTTAAATCCAGTCAAAGGAGACTATGGGGTTGTATTGCTCAATTCGCTTTCAGGCCGAGGGAGCTGGCGTTTGTCCACAGACAGCTTTCTGGGTCACGTGGCCAGCATGACTAAGCTGCTTCTGGCGCAACGGAACACTGTGACGGAAACCAGAGCGCACAGAAACACCGTTTACCTTCCCTCCACAGCGGTACCTATTTATCTACTTGCACTGCGGTGCTTTCGAACTGCTAGGTTGGCAGGAGCAGGGACCAAGCAACAGGAGTTCACCCCGTTGCAGGGATTCGAACCACCAAACCGTCCGATCGACAAGCCCAAGAGGCTCAGTGATTTAGACCACAGTGCCACCCGCGTCCAACAAATACAATAACACAATGAAACATTAAAAGGCTTCCCTATACAGAGCTGCCTTCAGATGTCTTCCAAAGGTTATATAGTTACTCATCCCCTTGACATCTGATGGGAAGGCAATCCACAGGGTGGACACCACTACCAAGAAGGCCCTTTGCCTGCTTCCCCATAACTTCACTTCTCGCAGTGAGGGAACCGCCAGAAGGCCCTCGGAGCTGGATCTCAGTGCCTGGGTTGAACAATTAGTGGGCGGGGGGGGGGGAGACGCTCCTTCAGGTATACAGGCCTGAGGCTGTTTAGGAAATACTATCAGCAGACTATGGTGCTGGAGGAGACTCTTGAGAGTCCCATGGACTGCAAGAAAATCAAACCTATCCATTCTGAAGGAAATCAGCCCTGAGTGCTCACTGGAAGGACAGATCCTGAAGCTGAGGCTCCAATACTTTGGCCACCTCATGAGAAGAGAAGACTCCCTGGAAAAGACCCTGATGTTGGGAAAGATGGAGGGCACAAGGAGAAGGGGACGAAAGAGGACGAGATGGTTGGACAATGTTCTCGAAGCTACCAACTTGAGTTTGACCAAACTGCGGGAGGCAGTGGAAGACAGGAGTGCCTGGCGTGCTCTGGTCCATGTGGTCACAAAGAGTTGAACATGACTAAATGGCTAAACAACAATAATCAACAGTTACCAGGCATGATGGCTGTTTCTTACTTATACTATTGAAGGCAGTCTGCTGGCTTCCATCCCTTCTCCTCCCGTTGCACTTGCCCCAAATCTTGAGTGGAGGCGATTTCCCCAAATGTGGGAAACTCAACTGCATAATTTATGGACCCTCAAGGAGAGGAAAAGGAAATTCCGTTGCCTACAAAAAAGCTCATTGTGTAGGGAGATCTGGAGCATGGGCTAGGGCTCATCCTGTCAAGCTGCACTTTCAGATAGCACAAATGTGTGTTTGAGGGGTGGGGCTAGATTAATTGGCGGTTGGCATGCCTGGAGGAAGCCCGCCCCCAAGATCATTCCCCCTGCCCACAGCTGGAGTTACACCTGGAGCAACTTTACGAAATACTTGCCAATATTTCACCAATGCCAACAACAATAAAAACAAGGCAGACAATTTACAATCTTTGGCGGGTCAGCGAGCCAGCGTTGCAAACACGCTAGCCACAATACGGTTAAAAAACAAACATTTTTGCATTTTTTGTGCTGTCAAAACGGACAGCACAAAGACTTAATATTCTTCTGAACTTCACAGGATCCATGGAGAAATGGGGAAATGGGAAGCACCATAATTAACCCCCCCCAAAAAAAAAGAGAAAGAAAAAGAAAGAAAGAACCCCTCTCTTAACTCTGCAGAGAGATTTAGGGCCCAGTCATCATTTACATTTGCAGGTATTTAAATCTCTAAGTGCATGGCTTCTGCCCTGATTACTAATTAATGAAGAGCAAAGTTGCCTGCTGGAAGGAAGCGGCTATGATTATTTCTGCCATGAGGGAAAAGCAAAGTTCTTGCAATCTAAGAAGGCAGGAGATTTCTTTGACATGCCTCTTAGCAAATTATAGGAATCAAGGGGCCAAGCAAGGCTAGATTAAAAACCAAACACGCCACGGCGGCCGTGCCGCTCCTTGCAGAGGCCTGCTTGGCACAATTCAGACTCATTTAAGCTCGCTGCATGTTTTGCATGTCACAGAGATGCCTCCCAATCAAAAGGGCTGCCTTTGACCTGATTTCTGCCCTGCCTTGTGCAACCTGAAGGATGGAGAGCCAAGGCAAGGTGAATCTGTACAGTGGAGGCTGGTCTCTGAGGAAAATAAAAATCTGGCATTGCCTCACCAAGCTCAGTTCTTACAGTCAGCCAGGGCATGGCTCAGCCTGACATTGGCTCTGGAGCCATCTACTGTTGGTCTCCCTGCCTTCCAACCTTGTTGTTGTTGTTTAGTTGTTTAGTTGTGTAAAACAACTTTCCCCAACCTGGTGCCCTCCAGCTGCTGTTGGGCTCCAGCTCCCATCAGCACCAGGCAGCATGGTTACTGGTCGTGATGATGGGAGTTGTACAAAAACATGGGGAGGGCACCAGGCTAGAGGAATCACTAGGGAGATCAGCCATGAAAAACTGCCCAACTGCCTAGGAAGCAACAGAAGATATTCTTGCCAGTAAGAGCCGTAAGTCTGAACCCACTTTTTTGGTCTAAACCAGAAAGGGATTCTGCTCTCTGCTGTTTTACTCCTATGGAGAGAAGGTTGACTGGTACCATCTTAAAAAGCAGAGACACCACCTTGCCAACAAAGGTCCATATAGTTAAAGCTATGGTTTTCCCAGTAGTCATGTATGGAAGTGAGAGCTGGACCATAAAGAAGGCTGATTGCCAAAGAATTGATGCTTTCAAATTATGGTGCTCTGGTCCATGGGGACACGAAGAGTCGGACACGACTAAACAACAACATCAAGTAGTCAGTACTGGAGTTTAGAAAGCCAATGAATTCTGAATTCTTTGTTCATAGGAAGAGCCAGTTGGAGAGCGTTGCCCACCCCCAGTTTTTAAAAAATATTACATATCACCCACAGGCACCAACTCTATGGGGCCCTGGTCCCTTCAGCCCCCTCCTTAAAAGATTTGGATACTTGAGAAATCATTTTATATTTTAATTTTAGCAGACTTTGAACTTACCTTATTTATGAGGTGGCCAAGTGTTTATGAAGTGCTTGTGATCAGGTGTACAATAATTTCCCAGGGGTCTGCAGCCTGCCCATCCCACACTTTATCAAAGCCTTGTGATCTCCTTAGCTGGGCTTTACCATAAATGTGGGCCTCCAGGAAGGCTACTGTACGCAGACCACTGGAGGGATGATTTGTAGAATGTAAGGAAAGACACTCACAAGCATCCTTTGGCCACTTCAAAGGTAAGGGAAGTGCAACAACAGCAACAACATAAACCCCACATTCTACCCATGAGATTTTTTCCAAAACTCCACCTCTTGCTGATTCCCAAATGCAGTGTTTCATTATTAGAATCATAGAATCATAGAGTTGGAAGAGACCACAAGGGCCATCGAGTCCAACCCCCTGCCAAGCAGGAAACACCATCAGAGCACTCCTGACATATGGTTGTCAAGCCTCTGCTTAAAGACCTCCAAAGAAGGAGACTCCACCACACTCCTTGGCAGCAAATTCCACTGTCGAACAGCTTTTACTGTCAGGAAGTTCTTCCTAATGTTTAGGTGGAATCTTCTTTCTTGTAGTTTGGATCCATTGCTCCGTGTCTGCTTCTCTGGAGCAGCAGAAAACAACCTTTCTCCCTCCTCTATGTGACATCCTTTTATATATTTGAACATGGCTATCATATCACCCCTTAACCTCCTCTTCTCCAGGCTAAACATGCCCAGCTCCCTTAGCCGTTCCTCATAAGGCATCGTTTCCAGGTCTTTGACCATTTTGGCTGCCCTCCTCTGGACACGTTCCAGTTTGTCAGTGTCCTTCTTGAACTGTGGTGCCCACAACTGGACACAGTACTCCAGGTGAGGTCTGACCAGAGCAGAATACAGTGGCACTATTACTTCCCTTGATCTAGATGCTATACTCCTATTGATGCAGCCCAGAAATGCATTGGCTTTTTTAGCTGCCGCGTCACACTGTTGGCTCATGTCAAGTTTGTGGTCAACCAAGACTCCTAGATCCTTTTCACATGTACTGCTCTCAAGCCAGGTGTCACCCATCTTGTATTTGTGCCTCTCATTTTTTTTTGCCCAAGTGCAATGAAAGATGAAAGATGTGCCAGCTTCCCCATGGAACACTTGCAGCAATACTTCAAACACACACATACTCAATATATATGCTATACTTGATATATATATTGATGGGAAATGGTCAAAAGGAGACAGAGAAATTTTCTCAGGGAAGCAATTGACTAGAGAACAATTGTATCAACACTCATATTGCCATAGCATACGGGTCATCCTGGTGATTCCTTCCTTTGGATCTTTCCTTCTTCTTTGTGGATGCAAACGGGAGTTCAAGAGAGGCCTGTGTTTTCTCTAGGCCTGATACAGTGTCATGAATGGGGCCACCAAGTGTGTAATGAGAACATAACAAGAACGTAATAAGAGTCCTCCTGGATTGGGCCAAAGGTCCATCTAGTCCAACATCCTCTTTTCACAGTGACCAACCAGATGCCTATGGGAAGGTCACACGTAGGACCTGAGCCCAACAGTGCTCTCCCCACTTATGACTGCCAGCAGAGGCCAAGGGCAGCCATCATAGCTAGTAGCCATTGACAAACTTGTGCTTCATGAACTTGTCTAACTGTCTTGGAAAGCCATTCAAGTTGGAGAGCATCGCTACCACTTGTGGAAGCAAATCCCATAGTTTAACAAACAACACAATCTGTTCTTCCCAACCCCCAAGGATAAGGAGGAGAAGGAGAAGAAGAAGGAGAAGGAGAAGGAGAAGGAGAAGAAGAAGAAGAAGAAGAAGAAGAAGAAGAAGAAGAAGAAGAAGAAGAGGAGGAGGCAACGTTTAAGTATGAAACAGGTTGACCACCTACCGTTGGATTTTTCACTATCTGCCGGTTTCATCTGAATGGGATGATGCATCTAGAAACAACAGACAACAAAAAGAAAAAAGAAAGTAAAGCAGGTTGGAGTGCCACAAGTCAAACATGCTTAATTTTTCATTTGCTTTGGACGTGTTGTAGCCATTGGGGGGAGTTACGTGGGAGGCACGATCAATACTTAGTAGGGAGCAGTTGTAGCTCACTGGCAGAACACATCTCGACCGTGTCAGACAGTCCTCGATCCAAACCATGGCATCGCCTAAACATACTGGGTAGAACAGCTAGGAAAGAAGCCTGTGTGATACTCTAATCAGCTTGTGCCTGTCAGCATAAACATTATTTAGCTAGATAGGACAGAGATTCAATCCACAGTATATTATTTAACAGGCTAGCAATCCAAAAGGCATCAGTTCCAAGCACCGTCGGTTTTTCTGCTAAAAGGAAACATTAACAGATTGGTTTAACAGCTAGCAAGCTTTTAAAAAGCTCAAATTATCATGCCCACAAGACTCATCCTAACAGATCGGGTTTCAATACTCTGATTATTGTTATTATTACCCACTGAGGGTCAATACCGGGCTTATTTGCACAAGCAAATTGGCATGTTAGGAATGCAGATTGAGTGGTTCTGAACAGATTTTGGTATGTACCTAAGCGGCATTGTGATTCATTGTTTTATCGCCCATTCAATGATCCATTGACTACTTTGGTTCATATGTTTTGGAGCAGTCCCAAAATAGGCCCATTTTGTAAGGAAGGAAAATGTACAGTCATATTATCTTGGTTTTATAATCCAAGCTGTCCTATACATTTTTTTAAAGCAAAGAACAACCACCCTAATTTTAGAACAAACACCACCATCTTTCCTCTTTTAAAGGGAAGTAAAGTTAGGGTTGCCATATTTTAAGAAGTATTTTGCTTTTGGGAGGCTAAACTCACACTTGAAATAAATACACAGCTGGTGTCTGGGGTCAGCAGTGCAGTGCACTTGCTGAAGCCTGCACCCAACAGAGGACCCATCTCTGCCATCTCCTGCAGCCTCCTTGCCCTGCTCCCTCTTCTACCTCCTTGGTGTTGCTGCATGCCCACTTCTCCCTTCTAAGCCTGGGAGGAGCATCAGAATCAGGGAGCATCAGCAGCAACATCGCCTCTCTTCCCCCCTTCTCTGGGCAACAGTGCAGGTTGGGTTCAAAGAAAGAGCAACAGAAAGGAGAAGTAATGTTCATGCAACGAGGGCGGCCACCTAAAACCTGGAGCTGGCAGTAGAAATTATTTGGTGGATCTGACAACTGAAAGGACACACAAAAAAAGGAAGGAAGCAATTATAATAGAAGAGGTTCTCCAAGTTCTGATATGGAAGCCATTCTTAAGGGATGATAGCCAGTAATAACATAACAGTCCATGCTCATGGTGGAGAAACAGGATGCTCAAGCAGCAAGCTCACAAATCGGACCAGAGTGCAACAGCACTCTCCTCACTTGCAGCTCCCAGCCATGGTCCTACTCAGAGAAGGACTTGCTTGGGTGTCAACCTATGCCTGCAAGGATTTATGGAGCTGGTACTTTTTCCTTCTTTACTCTCTTTTGTTAATTTCTTTCTTTTAGATGGAGGAACATGAATTAGGTTTTGATTGGGAGAGGGATCAGGGGCGGAGGATGGGGTGCGTGTTGGCATGCAACCAAGGAAACGGGGGCAATTCGCAGGCCCCCAGCTGGCTCCAGCCCACTGGCCAGTGTGATCTCCAGTCCTTGGTGCAAACGCTGGAACACGCTACTCAGCAGAGTAAACACTACGCAACATAAGTGGCAGGAGATGGTTGTGTGAACATATTCAGAAGCAGTTTATTCAGCATACATCAGGACAAAAGGAAACATGTCCGATCCCCTTCGTGTCCAAAAGCAAAACAGCATAAGCAAAAGCTATACACAAACGGAAATTCCCAGCAAGCTGTGCTGGAGTGTAAACAGACATGTGACACACAACAGTCATGCTTGTTCCTTAAGGTGGAACGGAATATCCCAACAGTGTGGTGGGGGCGGTCTAGCCAGGTGTTTTCACTGGAGGGGGGTGACATTGGGCGTGCTGCCCGCCCGCAACTCCCAAGCCTACTCTGAGCTGTCAGGGGGAGCTGTGCTGCTTTGCCGGTGGCATTCCCCCCTTCCCCCTTTGTTTTGACAGCTGGGGGGAGTTTCAGAGTTGAAGGCGGACAGTGCGCTGAATGTCCGCCATTGGCGGCTTGCTCCACCCCTGGCTGCAGGGTGTGCGTGCCTCTCTGTGCACCTGAGCAGCTATCCCACACCTGGGAGGGCACCCTCTGCCCCTGCCCCCCTTGGGAGTGCGCCCGCCCTGGGCAGCACGGGCATATACTCCGCCACTGAGAGGGATGTTGGCTTGTGATAGGCTCCTCACTGGATTCAAATGGGCGTTCCAGGCACCCAGATGCCCAGTGTGTTGTTGGCCACAACCAACACGTTTGAATGAAGTTAGCATTTAACAAAGTTTGCTGGTGTTTTGATAGCATAGCTGTGAACGTTTCCCTTTTCTTAAGGGAAATTCTCTTATTCCGAATAGGATTCCTCGCAAGAAAAGGGAAAAGTTGACAGCTATGTTTGATAGTTAGCACCAATCGCAATCATCACCCTGATGAGGAATGGCAGGTCATTTCCGATACCAAAATGATAATTTACAGAAACTGACAAGGAACAAATGAAAGATGATTATGATAAGCGGAGAAATGAACTTGACAACTTAGACAAGAAGAGATCTGGGAGGATAACAACAAATGTGGATAATTGCAACAAATGTGATTAAGAATGTAGAGGTTTACACTTTGAAAATAAGAAAGTAGTTGTCATTTTGTAAATTTAAAAGATAAGATGAGATCTTGCTGGAGTTGACCAAACTGAGGCAGGCATAGCTTACTGTTTGTATTGGCTAAATGCATGAAGCAGGGTGTGTCCTCTAAAAAGTGGCTACCCAGCCAATGTTCTGCCCCACCTATTTATTGATAAACTCCTCAAATATTCTTGGAACCGCACAGGCTAATTTGCAAGAGACAATCCAGCCAATAATATGGTGAAGTCTAACTTTAGCTTGGCCTTGAACCTATGTTTAGATGCACTTATAGTTGTAGGTAAATCTACATGGGCTGATGAACTGAGTCAACATTTCTCAAAGATGTCTTTTCTTCCTCAGAAAATGTCAGAGAGTTTCCTTTTTTTCTTGCCCACTGAGAAAAAGAAGGTTGCTTTACAGAATTTCCTCCAGGTATTCTCCACCATTTTTGGTGTGTCAGTTGCCATTTTCTTCCCATAATGCCCTGGAATGGCACTAGTTAGGGACACAGTGGAGGAAGTAATATGGTGGCCAGTCTGTCATTTGCGGCATCAGCAAAGGGAAAGAAACCATCTTGGGAAAAGATGGCCATTTTAGTCAATTCTACCAAGTTCCGTAGTTTGATTTCCACCCTCCTCCCTCCCAGTCCATTTTTTCCTTTTGTGTTGTTTTTTTAAATTGTATGCCTGAGGGCAAGGAGTGTCTTATAATCAATCTTTGTAAACCAGTCGGGGAGCTGAAAAGCAAGAAAAAAATGCTTCAAATCAGTGAATAAGAAATAACGTGTCCTAAAATTTGCTTCCCCCATCTTCAATAAGGCTCCTGGACCATTTTCTGCCAAGGCACTTGGTGTGGCTTAAATATGATTCCTCCTAGGTGCTGCAGCGTGGGACGCGGGTGGTGCTGTGGATTAAACCACAGAGCCTAGAACTTGCTGATCAGAAGGTCGGCGGTTCGAATCCCCGTGACGGGGTAAGCTCCCGTTGCTTGGTCCCTGCTCCTGCCAACCTAGCAGTTCGAAAGCACATCAAAGTGCAAGTAGATAAATAGGTACCGCTCTGGTGGGAAGGTAAACGCTGTTTCTGTGCGCTGCTCTGGTTCACTAGAAGCGGCTTCGTCATGCTGGCCACATGACCCAGAAGCTGTACGCTGGCTCCCTCGGCCAATAAAGCGAGACGAGCGCCACAACCCCAGAGTCGGTCACGACTGGATGTAATGGTCAGGGGTCCCTTCACCTTTACCTTTAGGTGCTGCAGCAATGCACCACAGGTGAGCAGAACAGGGGCACTGACATGGCTGCTGCCTGCACCACAGTATACTTGAGTGCAGAAGTGCTGCCTGCGCACGAGGCAGCACATGGCACGCTGAAGGGAGTTTCTTTATGGCTCCCCCTTCCCCCCACAGTGCAACACCTAAATTGGCCCTCTTTTCCTTTACATAAGAGGATTCGTGTTACAAGCTCCCTTAACCTTTGCAATCACCAATTGATAAGTTAACTGTCTTTAACATTGGATTCAATAAAACATGCACCACTGAGAACCCAAAGTGGGTTTTTACAGAGTCACTGGTTCACATCTTATTATTAAACCCGCAGCTGACCTCCAGAGACTGCAACCATGACAGTACATATTCTGAGCGCTCTGCCAATAAAATATTTAAGAGCGCAAAGGAAGGGGGCGGGCAGGCGGAGAGAAGAGGTGGGTCAGAGGAATCCGAGAAAGGTGTGCAATGAATAAGAAAATTAACGGGACAGAGCGCAAGGAGGGAAAAGCCTTTGCTTTCCTTCTGCTCCACGCTGAGCAATGGGGAAATAAGCCAAGCATTTTATATCCTTCCTGTCTTACTGCAGGCTATAAAATAATAAAATAGTTCTCGGCTTTCAAAAAGGAAAGAAAGAGAAAAAGCGATTACAGATGATATATAACTGACTTCAGATTAGATACCTCCAACCTGAAGCATGTCACCGAGATATCATGCCTTATCAAAAAAGCAGTTATTGTAGTTCTACACCATAAAGCAATACACTTATGGTTATCTCTCCAGGTAAGTGGTTTTTGCAATATGTGACACTGGCGTGCTGAAAACAGGGAGGGGTGTGTGTGTGTGTGTGTGTCATCCCACCTGACCAAAGCTTGCCGATGAATTCTCCAAGAGTGCTTCCCTTGCAGGCAGCGCAGACCCTGTGAGAATGACCCCTAAATGTACTTTCTGGAATAAATAGCCTACTAGGGAAGTGGAAGCAAATGTGGCACCCTCTGAGTATTGTAGATTACAATGGTTCCTGGCATTTATGCATGCTGGCTGGGACTGATGGGAGCTGCTGTTAGGATTCTTGCTCCGTGCTTGCAGTCATGAGATTGTTGTCTATCACATGACGGTGTATGTTTTCATTCCACAGTGTGGGAAGTGACAGAGACAGGATGTTTTGTACTACTGTGTTCCGGAATGTAGGACTATTGTTTCTTTCTCTTTGCTGTCTGATGAGAAAGAGGAAGGAGCTAAGGCAGAATGCGCCAAGTGTATTATATGTGAATAAAGTAGATTAGCCAAAATGCTGTGCTACTGAGTTCTGTTACGCGAACCACAAATACTCTGCAGGATCCGTAAGCGTGCTAATGCCTTTTGGTATCAGTTGCTATGATGTTCAGGCTAGAAAAGCTTTTGAAGCTCCTGAATGATTAACCAGGAGGGAGAGAACATGCAGTATTTTATGTCACAATGCCCTGTGTGGTGATATTGATGAGGAACCCAGGAAGAAATTAACTTGCCTTCTCTTGTTGAGTTGATGTATCTGAAGTGAGTTATTAAGTGAAATATGCTACATCACCAAATTTGCAGCCGTTCTACCTTGCGGCAGAAGGAATATATTGATGCTAAGGTAAAGGTAAAGGACCCCTGGACGGTTAAGTCCAGTCAAAGGCGACTATGGGGTTGTGGCGCTCATCTCACTTTCAGGCCGAGGGAGCCAGTGTTTGTCCACAGACAGCTTTCTGGGTCATGTGGCCAGCAGGACTAAACCACTTTCTGGTGCAACGGAACACCATGACAGAATCCAGAGAGCACGGAAAGAACGTTTACCTTCCCGCCACAGTGGCACCTATTTATCTACTTGCACTGGTGTGCTTTCAAACTGCTAGGTAGGCAGGAGCTGGGACAGAGCAATGGGAGCTCACCCCACCATGCGGATTCGAACTGCCAACCTTTTGATGGGCAAGCCCAAGAGGCTCAGTGGTTTAGACCACAGTACCACCTGCATCCATTAATGCTAATGTTACGTGGACTGTAAAGATTTGTAGAAATTTTAACACCTGGACCTTTGTGTTATGTGCTAACTGGCTTCTTTTAGATAATGAACAATTGCGGTTGGCTTTGATGTCTTGATCTCTGTAATCTGATTGCACTGGTTGTGGTCATTATCCATTCTGTGATTTGTAGTTGTTGTAACAGTTGCGTTTTTTTGTAATAGTTGCATTTCCATTTTTCTTTGGTTGACACTAGGAATGCTCAGCATGGAATTCCAAAAGAAGGAAATAGTCACAGGAAAAAGCTCTATTTTCTTACTGCCATTAGCTGAGCCTCTGGAGCGTTAAATAGATGAAGCAAGGCCCTATCAGATTATGTTCTAAACTTCTAAGGTGCTTCTTTTTCTGCTTCCTAAGCAGAAGATTGATTTGTGGGTGAGTCACCACATGGTGGCAGCATATGGCTGAGTGGGCCTGGGGAAAGGCATTCAGGGGCTGGATTGAACCTATGGGCTGTAAGTTGCCGAACTTGGCTTTGAAGCTGAAAAGCACTCGCTTTGCATAGCAATATCATGTGTTTGTTGATATGACAGAAAGCAAGTTGGGTGAGTAGTTTATTTCAGGAACAAACACACAAAGAAAAAAAACCTAACAACACAAAAATCAGATTAACCTGGTGGAATTCTATCTGGGAATTTGGCGTCTGTTCTAGTGATTAAGTCATCATTTCCATCAGATTGCTCTAATCAGCTGTCAAATAACATTCTGCAGCCCCATCTGTAACTTGGCATCTGAGATATTCAGTCTTCGGTATGCAAAACAAACACTGCACACAGAGGTCTGCAGACTGGCATTGATCAGAGCCATTAGGTTTGAGTATATTCTGTGTTTCCACAAGGTGCAGCGGTGAGGACTAATTTTTGCCTCTTGTCCCCCACCCCACTTTTTTTTTTAAAGCAAGCTTTGGAAAATAATAATAATAATAATAATAATAATAATAATAATAATAATAAAAATATTACGTATACGGCTTCCAACAAGAGATAAAAAATACATTAAAACATCAATCATTAAAAACTTCCCTGCCTTCAGATGTCTGCTAAACGTCAGATAGTTGTTTATCTCTTTGACATCTGAAGGGAGGGTGTTCCACAGGGCAGGTGCCACTACCAAGAAGACTCTCTGCCTGGTTCCCTGCAACCTCACTTCTCACAGTAAGGGAACCACCCAGAAGGCCCTTGGAGTTTCTGTGTCTGGGCTGAGCGAAGGGGGTGGAGACACTCCTTCAGGTATACAAGGCCGAGGCCATTTAGAACAGGCGTAGGCAAACTCGGCCCTCCAGATGTTTTGGGACTACAACTCCCATGATACCTAGCTAACAGGACCAGTGGTCAGGGATGATGGGAATTGTAGTCCCAAAACATCTGGAGGGCCGATTTTGCCTATGCCTGGTTTTGGGCTTTAAAGGTCAACACCAACACTTTGAATTGTGCTTGGAAACTTACTGGGAGAACAACATGCCAACGTCAGATTTGCTAGTTTAAATCGGATGTTGCTCATGGGGGCTTTTTTAAATAAAAAAATCGGGAAACAAAAACATGCTGATAGTGGTGCAGGAACACCGCCAGAAGAGTGACAGCTGACCTTTCTTTATTAAGCGTATTGTTAACAAATGTCGTGGTTCCTGTAGTTTCTTACACCAAGGAAGAAGCAAGACCCAGCATCCTGTTCTCACAGTGGCTAACCAGCTGCTCCAATGGGAAGCCTGTATAGTGGTACCTTGGTTCTCAAACGCCTTGGTACTCATACAATTTGGAACCCAAACACTGCAAACCCTGAAGTAAGTGTTCTGGTTTGCAAACTCATTTCGGAAGCTGAACGTGCTCCGTTTTGAGTGCCACACTTCCGTTTTGAGTGTTACAGTAACCCTGACTCTGACCCTAACCCTAACCCTAACCCTAGTGTTTTTGCTATTCATTTTGCATTTTTGTTTTTGCGACTCTTTTTTGTTTTGTTTTTGTGACTGTGTGGAACCCAGTTCAGCTACTGATTGATTGATGGTATGATGGTATGACTGCGGTACATTGTTTATTGCTTCCATTTGATGGATCAATGGTCTTGTTAGTAAAATTCATGGTAAATTGCTGCTTTAGGGGTTGTTTTTAAAAGTCTGGAATGGATTAACGCATTTTGCATTACTTTCTATGGGAAAGCACGCCTTGGTTTTGGAACGCTTTGGTTTTGGAACAGACTTCCAGACTTCTTGGTTCCAAAACCAAGGATTAAGTTTGAGAACCAAGCCCTCTTCCCCTGGCTTGAGATTCTCAGCCACTAGTATTCAGAGGAGAAAGGATCACAAACTGCTTTGCTATGGACACCGAACTCAAAACACTATGGTTTGTTTAGCATCATCCGCTCTGCCAGTCTTTGGAGATTATTAAGTACCAGCCCCCCCCCCCCGCCACAACAGAGCATCATTATTTTCTAGCCAGAACAAGCTTACAGCACAATTGAACAAGGTGCTTCTTTTAGATTTAAGGGGTGGTGGGGGGAGAATGAGCTGAAAAACTGCTGAAACTGCGTTTGGAAACGTTCCAAGTCTGCCATTTGCTGCACTCTGTATTTCCATTTGGTTCTAATTTGAATTAAATTGAACATTAATTCGGCTGACTAAAAAAGCAAAACCAAAAAACAACAACAACAAAAACCCAACAACAAAAACCCCACATCGGCAGCATCGCAATGCTGCACTTTAAAATAAAGGTGCTATCCAATTCAAGCGCACATTTTCTGGTAAACATCATCGGTCGCTCCTCGTCTATTTGCTGATGTTTCTCGTTTGATAAACATCCCCACTATCTCATTAACCATCTTGTTATGCTTTTTAAAAGAACTTTCCTTTTTTAAAAAAACAACAACCACCAAGTACATACAGTGGTACCTCGGGTTAAGTACTTAATTCGTTCTGGAGGTCTGTTCTTAACCTGAAACTGTTCTTAACCTGAAGCACCACTTTAGCTAATGGGGCCTCCTGATGCCGCTGCACCACTGCTGCACGATTTATGTTCTCATCCTGAAGCAAAGTTCTTAACCCGAGGTACTATTTCTGGGTTAGCGGAGTCTGTAACCTGAAGCGTATGTAACCCGAGGTACCACTGTATTAGAGCTAATGCCAGTCTGCAGCATTCGAAATGGGGTCAGGCTCAGAATTGACCCATCAGTGTTCACAAGGCACCTTTGGAAAGATTTCATAATTTGGAAGACCAAATACCCAGAGCACAATGCCCTAAAAAGTTGCATGCTGTTGAAATTCTGCAGCAAGGAATCTAAATTCTGTGGCAAGAATTTACATAAGAAGTTCACATAAAAACTTCTACAATTTCTATAATTTAACAGTTCTATAATCGTACAGGGAAATCAATCCCTAGTGACTGAAACTCTTTTTCAGCACCCCTTGTAGGTCTTCTGTAATTTCCTCAAGCAATTTCATGCATGCTTCCTACACCATAGGGTCTAGAACCCAGATTTCCCACTTGAAACAAAGGAAAACGTTACATGAACTATACTAGCAGGACAAAAAAAATCCCTTCCAGTAGCACCTTAAAGACCAACTAAGTTATTTCTTGGTATGAGCTTTCGTGTGCTACTGGAAGGAATTTTTTTTGTTTTGACTATGGCAGACCAACACGGCTACCTATCTGTAACTATACTAGCAGGGTCACTGCAAGAGGCCTGCTCTCTGCTGCATTTCAGCATGACTGTGATTATAGCATACCCCGCAAGTGTCCCAGAAAAAAACCGGGGCACCCCATTTTCTCATGCGAGTGCACAATGGCCATTTTGAGTGCCACGATGTCATGCGATTTCACACAAAAATCCCGACCTAAAAAAATGCTTCCCTCCTAAAACACATTTTTTTGGGGGGGGGGGCCTGATCAGGCACGGTGTCCCAAAAGATGTGGTTTGGGGCACCATGCAAGCACAGCCCTGACAAAAGCACAGTTTTTGGGCTCCGTGATCTTGTGCAGGTCACACGACTTGCGTGGGAGCATGGGCAGGAAGACACATGTCTCAATTTGGAGGCTCAAGATGTTGGAGAGTATGAGACATAGCCATAGCATAGGACTGCGGATAACTGTACAGCAGGGTTCAGGTGACATACGGCAGGTGGTGGGGGTGGAGAGATCAGTTTCCACCTGCTCAAGTTGAGCTGGTTCCACTGGCTTGGCCTGCTATGGAATTTACAAAGCCCAGTCTCCTTCCTCCTCTAGGCAGGGCGGGGAGAAACCAGGAGGGAGGGAGGGAGGGAGGGAGGGAGGGAGGGAGGGAGGGAGGAGGCGCTGCCGCCACCGTGTAAAGGAGAGGGAGGGAGAAGGAAAGAACGTGCGTGCTGGCGATCCACACAGCGATTCCCAGACCGTCTGTGGGCCGGATCCAGAAGGCAATTGGGCCTGATCCGGCCCATGGGCCTTAGTTGGCCAGCCCATGGTTTAAACATACCAGTAGTTCTGAGGATAACCTGCAGCCTTTTGCAAAGAGTTGGGAGGAAGCCCCTGAAATGCAACCCTGCACCGTCCAGTCGGCCTGAGCGATACAGTACGCGTACCTCTCTACTGTACCTTTAACATCATGTCACCGGGCAGAGGAGATCCACCTATCCCAGCTGACAGGTGGATCTCTAAAGACTGCCTTACTATCAGACATATGCCAGAATGGTAGCTCATTTAGGGTTGTCAATGTCCAACACCTCAGGCCTATTTTCACTGGGAAGAGATCAGCGGGGAGTTTTGGCAACTGCCTTCTGCTCATTAGGTAACAAGCTGTGGAGAACGTTAACAGCAAGCGAGGGTCTGCTAAATCTCGATCAGGCCTTTTGCCTGCCAGAGGGCTCCAGGTTCAAAACTGACGGTAAACACGGTGACCTGCATCACCACTTGGTATAAGGAACGGGTGTCTGAACACACCACTGCTTCTCAACAGAGCAGGTAATTGACCCCATGGGCCCTGATTGAGAAAGCAACAGGCAACCATGGCAGCTTCACTTGCAGAGAAGTGTTGCAATTCAAAATCAGCTGTACCAAATGCCAGCCACTTTGCTTTTGTGGGCTGCCTTTTAACAACAACCATTTCTTTAAGCACACGAATAAACTTTTGGCCTCATCCTGACTGTGAGCAGGAGCCAGCGGGACTCAGCCACACACCAGAAAATTCAGGCTGGATGACTACAACTGGCTTGCACAAAGAACCCGCTTCCCAAAAGAGAGGGTTTTTCCATAAGGAAAGCGATGGGCAAGTGCACTGGATAGGGTGGGATAACATGCGCTCAATACAGTGTCACCTTACCTCTTTGCATATTAATATTAATATTAATATTAATAATTTATTATTTATACCCTGCCCATCTGGCTGGGCTTCCCCAGCCACTCTGGGCGGCTTCCAATAAAATATTAAAATACAGTAATGCATCAAACGTTAAAAGCTTCCCTAAACAGGGCTGCCTTCAAATGTCTTCTAAAAGTCTGGTAGTTGTTGTTTTCTTTGACATCTGGTGGGAGGGCGTTCCACAGGGCAGGTGCCACCACCGAGAAGGCCCTCTGCCTGCTTCCCTGTAACTTTTCCAATCTGCCTCACCCCACCCTCCAGCCCTGGGAGCCATCATAAGAGAGCTGTTTCCAGAGGAAGAACTGAGGAGTAAGAGATTCTGTTTGCCATTGGGGGAGCTCGAGTTCACCTCCAGCCCAAGGAACCTCCAGAAGGAATTTGCTGCCACGGGCATGATATGTATGTGTCTTTTCATAAACTGAATAGAGGGGGAGATTATGTGTACGAATTCAGCAGCGCTAACTTATCTTTTGGCTGCTATTTTGTTAATGTTGTTAATATCGTTTTATAGATCATGAATGCTATAGCACTTTGTGAATCCTATAATGACTTCTGCTGTAATTGTGATGTTTAGCTTATTTTTTCTAGCTACTGCTTTGTTAACAGTGCTTTATAGATTGTAGTTGTTTCACTGACGGTCTGTTAATTATTCAATTTGATTTATGCTGTATTTGTGACATTGTATTATATTTGTTCATGTTCATGTTATTTATTGTTTCTAAGCTGCTCTGGGATTCATTTGAATGAAAAGCAGCATAGAAATATAATAAATCAAATCTTGGGCAACCAAGATGGAAACCAGACCTGATGAGGAACAGTTGAGGGAGCTGGGTATGTTTAGCCTGCAAAAGAAGAGACCGAGAGTAGATATGATAGCCATCTTCAACTGTCGTAAGGGCTGCCACATGGATAATGGAGCAAGCTTGTTTTCTTTTGTTCTAGAGCAGTGGTTCTCAACCTGTGGATCCCCAGATATTGTTGGACTACAACTCCCATCATCCCTGAGCTCTGGCCTTGCTAGCTAGGGGTGATGGGAGTTGTAGTTCAACAACATCTGGGGACCCACAGGTTGAGAAAGGCTGTTCTAGAGGGTAGGGTTCAAATTACAAGGAAGTAGATTCCAAATGTAGAGACTTCACCTTGCCAACAAAGGTCCGTATAGTAAAAGCTATGGTTTTACTGATGTATGGAAGTGAAAGCTGGACCATAAAGAAGGCTTATCGCCGAAGAATTGATGCTTTTGAATTATGGTGCTGGAGGAGACTCTTGAGAGTCCCATGGACTGCAAGAAGATCAAACCTCTCCATTCTGAAGCAAATCAGCCCTGAGTGCTCACTGGAAGTACAGATCCTGAAGCTGAGGCTCCAATACTATGACCACCTCATGAGAAGAGAAGACTCCCTGGAAAAGACCCTGATGCTGGGAAAGATGGAGGGCACAAGGAGAAAGGGGCGACAGAGGACGAGATGGTTGGACAGTGTTCTCGAAGCTACCACATGAGTTTGACCAAACTGCGGGAGGCAGTGGAAGACAGGAGTGCCTGGCATGCTCTGGTCCATGGGGTCATGAAGAGTCGGACACAACTAAACAACTAAAAAACAACAACAGATTCCAACTGAACATCAGGAATAACTTTCTGACAGTAAGAGCTGCTTGACAGTGGGATGGAAGATGGTGGGCTTTCCTTCCTGGAAGTTTTTAAGCAGAGGTTGGATGGCAATCTGTCATGGATACTTTAGTTGAGATTCCTGCATTGCAGGGAGTTAACAGGCAGATGAACTGACCCATTGCACTTGGGACCAGATGACCCTCCAGCGCTATGATTTTATGATTCTATGAAATCAACTCAAACAAATCAGGATGAATGCTAAATAATCCAGTCCTTTGGAAGGTCCCTCTGCGGCTCTTGCTCATTGCCACCCAATACTCCTGCTTTCTCTACAAGTGAAACAGCCATTCTTTCTTTTCTAATAAACGCCCTGACTTTGAGAAATGACAACCTCATTTAATGATTTACACTGCTCTATTAAGCAAACACATTTGAGGCATTTAATCTTCTCTTTGCTTCCTACCCAAACAGTTTTGGCTCTGGGGCACAAGGGAGGTCAGGTACAACAGAGGTATGGAAAGGAGGGGGGGTTGATACTGTGATGGAAAATTCCCCCACTTCACATTCATGTGTAAACACCCATGATTAAGTATCACTTCTTCAAACAAATGAGCCTTTACAAAAATTCATTTAATCCTAAAATAGATATTCACTCGGATTCGACAGTCGCACTGCAGATATTGCCCCCAGGCGACTTCATATTATCCATGCAAAATGCAAACCCTTTTAAAAAAAACAGGGGAGGTAAATGCAAGTGAGTTAAGCCCAGAAGAAACTGGATCATGTCATCTGCTGCGGCAACAACTTTTGACAATATATTTCACTGGCTGTTTTGGCACTTCTTTTGTGGTTTTCTGGTGTGCCGTGGCCAGAAATAGCTTGATGGTCCATTATAGTGAATGGGGAACTGTCTCACCAATCATAACCTGCCCTCAGCCAACCCGTGCCTGCCTGCCTGCCTGTGCTGCCTGCGCTGAGGTCCAGTGCCGAGGGCCTTCTGGCGGTTCCCTCACTGCAAGAAGCCAAGTTACAGGGAACCAGGCAGAGGGCCTTCTCGGTAGTGGCACCTGCCCTGTGGAACGCCCTCCCATCAGATGTCAAAGAGATAAACAACTACCTGACATTTAGAAAAAATCTGAAGGCAGCCCTGCTTCAAGGAAGTTTTTAATGTGTGACATTTTGATGTATTTTTAATCTTTGTTGGAAGCCGCCCAGAGTGGTTGGAGAAACCCAGCCAGATGGGCGGGGTACAAATAATAAATGGTGATGATTATGATGATTCTGACTTAGGAGGTGGTTCTGGCTGTCATCTTCTTGCTCCTTAGTCTCTGTTTTGCCCCTGTTGAACTAGCAGGGATGGGGACAAACTGTTTTGCCCCTGCTGAACTAGCAGGGATGGGGACAAACTAGCTCTGGCTCCACTAGCTGTAGGTCTTGTCTTCCAGTCATAATCATCATCATCCATCCATTACTTACTTATACCCCGCCCATCTGACCCCCTCTCAGTTTATTAAAATACGGTTTAAAATACAATTTAAAATGCAGACTCATTTTAATAGTAGCCCATAAATCAAAACCATAAGGGGAGGGAAACATAAGGGTCAGACTGAGTCCAAACCAAAGGCCAGGTGGAACAGCTCTGTCTTGCAGGCTGCGGAAAGATGTCAAGTCCCTCTGTCTCTTGTGACAGAGCATTCCACCAAGTTGGGGCCAGTACTGAAAAGGCCCTGGCCCTAGTTGAGACGTAGCTAACCCCCCTTGCGGCTTGGGACCTCCAAAGTGCTGTTATTTGTGGACCTTAAGGTCCTCCACGGGGCATACCAGGAGAGGTGGTCCCGTATCTGATTTATATCCCAGTCCGCCTCTAAAGCCCTATTTTCATTGGAGAAATTTTGGAGGGTATGAATTTATCCAAACCCCGAACCGTATGAAGGCAATCCTGTATAGGGAAGTCTTTTTAAATGTTTAATGTTTTATTATGCTTTTATATATGTTGGAAGCTGCCCCGACTGGGGCAAACCAAAAAGATGGGTGGGGTATAAATAGTAAAATTATCTTAATGGAATGGGCTCTCCCTATTTTCATCGGAGAAATGTTGGTGGGCATGCAATATACACTCACCCAATAAATACACTTTATATACATTTTATTTTTTCTTAAAAATAGGAATGGTGTCATTATACCTCAAGGCCATAGAATAACTCATACTCGTAAGACAGGAACTGAGTTCTGGTCTGTTTGTCCTTGGCCTATGCCTTTTCCAAATCAAGAACTCTCTAGCTCGATTATATTGTAGTGCTTTTTTGTTTGTTTGACATTTCTTCATCTTTTCAATAGATTTTTTTCTGCTTCATGCACTCTCCTCACAATCAAGGTCACCTTGGACCACTGAGTCACTTAGTTCATTCATTGTGAATAAGGTGCCATGCTAACAACAACATTGTAGGTTTTCTGCCCCAGTTATAAAATTGCAATTTATCTGCTCTTTCTATATAATAGCAAAAGGCATCAAAGATATTTAAGGAGCATAATCAAGCTTAGCCTGTAATAAGGAAAAAAATAAATACCCAACTTGTCACATCCTCTGAAACGTTTCAAGTGTGAAGTTGAGGCCGTGAACTATGGAGAATTTCAAGCTGCTGAGGCCTACGCCCATTCCATTTGGATAATTAACAGAAGTGTTACACCTTTAAATCACAGACCCTCCAAGTGTCCCTATTTTCCAGGGACATCCCTGATTTAGAGAAACCATCCCAGTTTCTCAGAATGTCCTGCTTTTCCTTAGGATGTCCTCATTTTCATTGGAGAAATGTTGGAGGGTATGGAGTTGTCTGACCCCTGACCTGTCTGATGGCGATCCTGTATAGGGAAGGTTTTTTTTAAAAAAAGTTCAATGTTTTATTATGTTTTTATACATATTGGAAGCCGCTCAGAGTGCTGGGGCAGCCCAGTAAGATGTGTGGGTTTTAAATAGCAAAATTATCATTGTGGAATGGGACGTCCCTATTTTCATCGGAGAAATGTTGGAGTGTATGAAATCAAAGGAGTTTATAAAATCTGCGTTGCATTGTGCTTGTGGCAGTGGCAGAGGGATCTGACACTGATCGCTGAGCCGGCACAGAGTATTCTGTGACAACATGTGGAACAAGGCACCCAGCTACAAAGGGTCCACAGTCCAGATTCTGTTGGAAGGGGTAGTTGTCAGTTTGGCGGAGATGAAAACTTCACAGAGGAAGAGTTGTGAGGGGCAGATTAATGACTCACTCAGTGCTGAATTCTATCTCAATGCAACCTAACTTCCTCTCCTTTTCCCTTTTCATTCTGGAATGGCATTGAGGATATGAAGATGTAAAACCACAGAATTGGAAGGGACCCCAAGGGTCATCTTGTCCAATCCCCGCGCAATTCAGGAATCCTGCCCACAGTCATCCCTGGGTGGGCTCGAACCACCAACCTTCCGGTTAACAGACAGACCCACTGTGCTATTGCGCCACATGAAGCTGCCTGGGTGCTGAGTCAGATCATTTGTACAGTGGTACCTTGGTTTAGGACTTGCCGATCAGAAGGTTGGCGGTTTGAATCCCTGCGATAGGGTGAGCTCCCGTTGCTCGGTCCCTGCTCCTGCCAACCTAGCAATTTGAAAGCACGTCAAAGTTCAAGTAGATAAATAGGTACTGCTCCAGCGGGAAGGTAAACGGCGTTTCCGTGCGCTGCTCTGGTTCGCCAGAAGTGGCATGGTCATGGTGGCCACACGACCCAAAAGCTGTACGCTGGCTCCCTCGGCCAATAAAGCGAGATGAGCGCCGCAACCCCAGAGTCGGCCATGACTGGACCTAATGGTCAGGGGTCCTTTACCTTTACTTTGGTTTACAACCACAATCTGTTCTGGAGGTCCAGTTGTAAAACAAAGCAGGTTGTAACCCAAGGCGCGCTTTCACCAATGGGGTCTCCCCCCCAAAAAAGGGTTGTAATCCAAAAGAAATGGGTTCTAATAAAAAAAAAGGGATACCCCACCCAGTGGGAATGTTAAGGCCTTTCACTCAGCTTGGTGAAATTCTTCAGATCACACCTTCCTTTGTACTCTCAGGTGGAATGGCTTGCTCACTTTCATCCAGAACTTTTAAATAATGGCATATCAGCCGAGCACAGTCAAATACAATTCCTGCCTCTCGCCGGTGTGACTGTGCGCCACAAATGCACGGCCCTGGAGGAAATGGATATTTCATCAAACACCTTTGCTGCCGTGAAGCTAAGTTGCTCCCCGGAAGACGTTTCATCACTTTGGTTTTAATAAAATCTCAGGACTAAACACACGACGCCGCGCAATATTCCAGCAACACCTTGGCTCTGAGGGATTGTCAGGATTTGGCAACAAAACAATTCAGTGGACCTCTAGAGGACAGCGGCTCATGTGATGGGCAAGAGCAGAACTCAAAGCTGGTCTTAGTCATTCAGATCACTCACAGGTAAGAGAAAGGAAAAAGGGTTGTCGAGCCTCGCAATTCCGTCTGGGAACAGAGACGAAGGATTTGTATTAAGAATAAATGAGGAGTAAATGGCAGCTGGTGCCCATGGAACAGAGAGGGTAGGTGACAGTTGGGACCAATAAGAAGTGAGACCAATGGCTGGTTGTAAGTAAGGAGGTAGCCAGGTGGGGGCTGGCTGAGAGAAGATAGAGGTTGAGGGCGCAGTGTCCCATTTGCCGCAGTGGGCCATTCTCCACAGATGAGGGGCAATTGTTGTCAAGATTCATCTATTTCTGGTGGGGTGTTTTGGCCATTCTCCCCTGGCTCCATGGTGCACTGATGGTGCTTGCATTGTGCAAATATGTGGGAGAGACAGATCATGTGAGTACAGCGGTACCTCTGGTTGCGAATGGGATCCATTCTGGAGGCCCGTTCGCAACATGAAAGGAACGCAATCCATGTCTGCGCACGCGCGGGTCACGATTTGCTGTTTCTGCACACACACGTGACATCATTTTGCACATCTGCGCATGCGGTGAAACCCGGAAGTCACCCTTTCTGGTACTTCCAGGTTACTGCGAGATGCAACATGAAAGCATGTAACCTGAAGCAAACGCAACAAGAGGTATGACTGTACTTGGAGTATAATCTCCCATACTCCCAGCTGCTAAGATTTCAGAGAAACTGCAGCCATTTGAAAGGAAGGTTTTCTAATTACGGCTAATTGCTGATGAAGCAAAGTCACTAAGATGGTTGGATGGCGCCAGGTATGCCTCCTTCCAGCAACTCCTGCAGCCAAGCCAGTGCTAAACATCTTGCTCTGCTTTCCTTTGGACCACTTCTGTGAGGTCGAGAGGTGGGTCCTGTCCTCTGGGCAGCCCCGGACCTCCAGACACACACACTGCAAGGCTTGCACCCCAGAGAGGTCACTTCAAGTGCTGCTAATGCAGCAAAGACAACATTTTCTTGTGAATACAGTGGTACCTTGGGTTAAGTTCTTAATTCGTTCCAGAGGTCCGTTCTTAACCTGAAACTGTTCTTAACCTGAAGCACCACTTTAGCTAATGGGGCCTTGCTCTGCTGCCGCACCGCCGGAGGACAATTTCTGTTACCATCCTGAAGCAAAGTTCTTAACCTGAGGTACTATTTCTGGGTTAGCGGAGTCTGTAACCTGAAGTGAATGTAACCCGAGGTACCACTGTACACACAAAAGTTTGACATGCTCCTCATGTCAGCATCTCATCCTCTCTGGAGGCTGGCAGCACTGATTTGGGTATATCTAATATGATTCCACCATCCAAAGTTTTGGTATGGGGATAGAGCTCTGCATTCATTTTTTAAAAAATACAAGAACACGTGAAACAATTAGACCCTCCATTTTTTGTTCTTTTACATTTATTTCAAAGACAAGCGAATGTAAAAGCAAACAAAAAACTGACTTGGAAAACTAATGCAAGTATATTCCTGTTTGTTTTGTTCCTGCAGGTGAGGGCAGTGGAGGCCGATCCATTTGGGAAACTGCACCACTAAGCTCAGTCTCTCCCCTGCTAGGTCCCACCTACCTAACAACCCTTCTAGGGGTAGGCACTGGGTGTCAGCCTCCCCCTCCTTAGTTTCAGTGTTGACTTTGTAGAGTTCAGCAGGCAGGAAGATGGGGACAAAACCAGAGCTAGTTGACTACAGTGGTGCCAACTCTGGTGGGCCCATATTTGGGGCTGGGGTTAGCCCCAACTGTTCCCTACTGTCAGGGGGTGGAGGAGGCTGAGCGTGGAGCTGAGTGTGGCTTCAGTGGCTGGCTCCTCCTCCTCCTGTGGAAGGCTGCCAAGCGCGAGAGAGGAGGAGCTGCCAGCCAATGTATTCGGCTCTTTCCTCTGGCTCCTCCCAAAACATCACACATGTGACAAGAACCCTTCACTCCTCAATGCATGTTGGTGCCTCTGGTTGGCTGCATCTGTCATTGGTTCTGTCTCCACCTATTGTCATTGGTTCTGTCTCCACCTATTGTCATTGGTTCTGACTCCACCTATGGTCATTGGTTCTGTCTCAACCTATGGTCATTGGTTCTGTCTCCATCTATGTCATTGGTTCTGTCTCCATCTATGTCATTGGTTCTGTCTCCACCTATTGTCATTGGTTCTGTCTCCATCTATGGTCATTGGTTCTGGCTCCATCTATGTCATTGGTTCTGGCTCCAACCTATTGTCATTGGTTCTGTCTCCATCTATGTCATTGGTTCTGGCTCCACCTATTGTCATTGGTTCTGGCCCCACCTACTGTTGACCTCCTTGCCTTCAACTCTACCAACCCCAATGGATGCCAGCCTCCACTGGGTGGAGTTCATGGCACACAAATTATTTCCCCCCAAAATAAAAATCCCTGTGGAAATCTCCATATGTAAGTTACCATTGACAATGGGTGTAGGGATTTCCCCTGAGATCTTGGCCTGCCACAGGGTTGACCTTGATTGGAATCAGGGAAAGGAGCTGTGTCTGCTTTTTTGAAACTAAAAGTTACGTTTAAAGGACACACCACATCTAACACGGTCCTCATTCTTCTGCTTCCCAAGCCTTCTGCTGGCATTTTACAAGGAACTTAATCCCTTTTTTATCATAAAGTGGGGAGGCAGTTCTGATCTGCTCTCCTCCAGCGGAAATGACAGAGACCAATCAGTTCGTAAGATGCACTGACAAATTGTTTGTGCCACACGTACATTCTTCTCCCGGAAGGGAAAACACATATGGATTCTCTTTTCTTCCTTCCTCACGCTTCTCGATAGCCCATCTCCGAGTTACAACAGGGACAACAATGCAGGATTAATTGCCGGCAGATTTAATGCCATTCTTAATGACATCTTGTGAAGATTAGGAAGTTGTTGGAATCAGATATCAGTAAATACCTGGGATTGCTTTGTGGAGCTGGTCTGAATTAATTAATGGGTAGCTTTCCTTTGATATTGCTTTGATATTCGGCTTGATGCCAGTTAAGTCTCAAATACAAAGGAAACTTCACTTTGTTTATGCCTTCTTAGGATTTTGTTTTTAGCCTGGAGTTTTCTGACTGGTGGTCTTTTCCCTCTGTCTTTTTAAGTCTGTCTATCCTGTGCATTTACAAGATGCTTAAAAGCAGAGCAATGTAGGAACAGGTTCTTTTTTTAATGACTGCCCTGTTCACAATAATCACAAATTAGATTCCTTAAGGCCACCTTGCCAACAGCTCACAATAAGTTAGGGGCTTTCTGGCTCTTGCTATTTTCAGGTGAGATTTCAGGCAGGATTCAAGACCTATAAATTCAAATTGATTCGAAGCTCTTCTGCAACAAATAAGCATCCCCACCCCCCTCAAAAAGGACCAGTCTTTTTGTGGTAATGAAAGTGACAGGGACATGTACTGGAAAATGTGAGATAACATTTGCTTGTGCAACGTCATCTAACCAATCAGGATGAATGCTTAAAAAACAGGTCATCTGAAAGTAGGGGTGGATGAAATTGTAAATTTCGGTTTCACTCCATTTCTCATTTTTTTTCCAATCTAAAGTTCAGCTCTCCATATTTCCACATTTTGTGATACTTTTTTTTCCTAAAAAAGAAGTCCTTGTAAACATTCATCAGCATTTAAGTTTCCTTTTTCCTAATATACACGTTTGTAACAGAATTTTGCCTAAGAAACACATTTTTGCAAAACTGTTTTTGCCTAATACAATGCATTTTCTGTATGTTCACTTGGTAGAGTATAAGACTCTTAATCCCAGGGTTCGAGTCCCAGGTTGAGTGAAAGATTCCTTCATTGCAGGGGGTTGGACTAGATGACCCTTGTGACCCCTGCCAACTCTACAATCCTCTAATTCTACTATATTTATGCACACTTTGCTTTAGCACATGCGTGAGGAATCTCTGGCCTGTGGGCCAAACTTGGCACACCAGACATCCCTGTTTGGCCTGTGAGGCTGTTTTGGAGAAGCCATCACCCACCCATCAAACACACTCCCAACTCCCCATCAGGAAGGACGCAGGTGAAGGGGGAGGGAAGCAGTTTCCATTCAATGGGTCTCTGAAATTTAAAAGAGCTGTGTGGGGTGGCCTGCAAAACCATTTAGAAGCTGATTTGTGTGTCTTCTTTAAAGTTCTGAAAGGGGAGGTATACGAAGCAGAATAGGGAGGGACGCGGGTGGTGCTGTGGTCTAAACCACTGAGCCTAGGGCTTGCCGACTGGAAGGTCAGCAGTTCGGATCTCCGCAACAGGGTGAGTTCCTGTTGCTCTGTCCCTGCTCCTGCCAACCTAGCAGTTCGAAAGCACATCAAAGTGCAAGTAGATAAATAGGTACCGCTCCGGCGGGAAGGTAAATGGCGTTTCCATGCGCTGCTCTGGTTTCTCCAGAAGCGGCTTAGTCATGCTGGCCACATGACCCAGAAAAACTGCCTGCGGACAAATGCTGGCTCCCTCGGCCAGTAAAGCGAAATGAGCGCCGCAACCCCAGAGTCATTCACGACTGGACTTGACTGTCAGGGGTCCTTTACCTTTAAGGAGGCAGAAGTGTTTACTTCACCATCACAAGGCACAAAGCTACTCCCAAAGGGATTTCAAACACTGTGCTTTGAAGTCCCAGCAACCGGGGCTCTAAAGCGCAGCAACCCCTGACACCACTATAGGTGGCCCCGCCCACCTGCCAATGAGTCAGGAGAAAATGATTTGACCCACCAGCCAGAAAAGGGTTCCTACCCCTGCCCTAGTATAGACAATTTTTGTACTCTTTTTTTTTTTTTTGGCACAGGAACACCATTAAAAAATGTGAAGTGTAAATTTTGAAGGATGGCTGTGCTTCGTTTTGCCAATTGATTAGGAAAGTGCAGATTAGGAAAATGCATGACAGCCAAAACCCAGAAGTAACCAGTTCTGGTACTTCCGGGTTTCGGTGGGTCCGTAACCTGAAAAAATGCAACCTGAAGCGTCTGTAACCCGAGGTATGACTGTACCTTTAAATGCCAGCTGAATCAAATTTCTCCCACATCCCTTTCTAGAAACAGTGTCACAGCTTTAAATGCAAACAGCCTCCCTATACAATGTATGTACATTCCCAATAAACTGCTTGCCATCCCATTATCAAACTTTCTTTGGGGACATAGAATCATAGAGTTGGAAGGGAACCTTTTGCCCATTGTGCGAATCAAAACCCGGAGATTAAGTGTCTCATGCTCTACCAACTGAGCTATCCCAGGAACGAGCTATGGACGCTTACCGTTTCTTTAAAAGAAAACCTTAAGACTCTTTGGTTTCCATCAAGAACACACAAGACACGTTGCAGTTCTCTATGACCTGCAAGTGCCCACACCCAATAGGGGTCAAATGTGGCTTGCTGCAATCAAAGAAGCACAATTTTGCACCGGTTTTTAGGAGTTGGAGCTGAGGCACACATCCTCGACATATCGGAGAGCACAAGGAAGCTGAATTTAATTACCCCCAAATAGAATTTAAAGCAGGAGTTTGGGATTAACACCTCTGCCCTTTCAGAAAGCACCAGGGGATCTTAAACAACTACTAACAAATGAACGCGAACAAGACTCTATTTCTCATCCAGCGTATGGCACCTCCGGCAGCACAGCACTCCTTCAACACCATGCTGCGGCGCTGGTTCATTGCCGATGCACATGGCAGCGTGCCAGCTCCCGACTTGCTCACGCTACAGCTGGCAGCAACCTGGCTTGCCCTCGGAAGCCTCCTGTCCAAGTAGCAATTAGACTTTGCTACCACAGACCCGAGAATTATTCAGCCTAAAGCAGCAAAGCTACAGACCACTTAGAACAGACTTTCAGGAGGAGAAAGGGTAGAGGCGGAGGCGACGACGAAACAATCTGCACCAAACAGCCAGGGCCGGCCCTGCTATTAGGCAAGAGTGACGTGTGACCTCCTCCAGTGGCAGATGCTGAGGAGCAATGGCAGCACCTCCCTGGCTGTTCCTCCTGAGCTTCCTGGCTGTGATCCCTTCTGTTGGGAAGACCGAGCTGTGTGCGCACCATGCAGCCTGCCCTAAATGGCCTGCTGCCGTCAGGTGTGGCAGAGGGTGCTATCCTATGACCAGTATTGAAGTAAGATTAATCTGCTAGTCCAGTTGGCTCCTGCTCGTGGGCCCCTACCTTGTCCTTCATCTCAGGCAGCAAAATACCTTGAGCTGGAATTATAAACATCACTTTCCCATTGTGTAGCTGCTTAATGACACAGCAGTCTCCTTGACCTTAGAAGTGGCCACTTGATGGTAGCCCAAGTCATCCTTGGCACTGCTAGAGTGGAGACATGCGTTATATCAGGGTAGCCAATCTGACATGCTCCAGAGGCTGTTGGGCTACAACTGCCATCATCCCTGGCCATTGGCCACGCTGGCTGGGGCTGATGGGGATTTTAGTCCAACAATGTCTGGAGTGCACCATGTTGGCTACATCGGCTATACAGGGTGAAGGTTCCCCAAGCTGCATTTGTCACATATTGTGTGTGTGTGTGTGTATCTGTGCTTGTGCGCATGCGGACCATGAGCAGGAGAGAATCAGCAAGCAGGAGAAATCCCCCTCCTGTAGATTCTGTCCTGCAATGCCTTCATGGCAGCCATTTTGTCTGTGTTTGCCCTAGGCAGGTTGTAATCCCTGCTAGGAAGGGAAATGACTTGGGAGGAGATATTGCGGGGATAACTGAAGCTTGCCTCCACCACGTTGGTGTCCAGATGTTTTCGACAGTTTGTTAGACAGCTGTGCCGGATGAAGCTGATGGGAGTTGTAGTCCAAAACATGCCAAGTTGCTGAATTTACATTTATCTACACGCCCATCTGCTGCTCCAGCATTAGCAGTGCCTGGTAATCATGTTTGGATGTTTACCGAGATAACATGCTCTTCTGCCCTGACTTTCCTCAGCTATTTACAGAAATAGATGCCAGATATGTAACTGGAATAGAGATGATAAACTCCGGAAAGGTCTAGAGTTTGAGGCTTCTGTAGGTCAGGGTCTTGTGGAAGCATTTAAGATCCCTCAGAATCCTTATTAGATAAGGACTGAAGTGGATGGGCAGGGGGTTATGGGAGTTAGATGCTATTTCAGACCTCCTAAATGCTGGTTTGGACTTCTGACATGGGAGTAAATAGCCCAGCCTGAACTATTTCTAAACTGAATTCTGAGAACTTGATGATGAATTGCGTCTGCTGATAACCCTCCCCTACAGCTCAGCCAGTTCTGGGTCAAGCAGCATCTTCTGGCATTGAAATCAGATATTTTGTTTTATGCTGGTGTACAGGGAGGTCAGGGATGAGGTGTAAGTAAGGTCGCTGGATCAAAACCCTAACAATAAAATATTCTTTCTCCCTCCACATCTCCGTGTCTCGCATCGAGACCTTGCAGCTCGGAAGCATCAGTTTATGTGGCATATAAACACACTTGTAAAAGATTTTTATGAGATGTTTATGGTTCCCAGCTGCTATCACCACCCTTCATGCCTCTCATCATTAAATCCTTCTCCAAAACGGCATTGGCAGCCCAGTATAGGTTTCTTTTCTCCACACCCTAATTTGCGGCCAGCATCATTAAAGGAGGTTAATGCCGGCCGTGAGCGGTTCCCGTTTGCCGCCTCCATTTCTGAGGCCTGCAACGTTGTTTACCATTTGCCTTCCTAATCTCATTGATGTTGCAAAGGCATCCGAGGCAGCGTCAGGGGTGGCTGTCTCACAAACACCCGCTCATTAGCCAGGCCAGTTTTAATAGCATGTGTCGTGATGCTAATGAGGCTGCTGGAAAAGTTCTGTACTTTCCACTTTCGGGTGTCAGCAAAGTGGCTGATAGCAGCCCAGTGGGCAGAGATGCGTTTAAAGACCTTCACCCATCGCCGGCTCGCTTTGGCTAAGCGCCACCGCAGACCAAGGCCGGGCTTTTAAACTGTGATGGCCTGGGACTCGGAACCAGGGCAGTCTCAGTCTGCACCAGATCCTTTGCCTCAGGCATCATCTGAACCAAGTCTGGGGCCTGATCCTGAAGAGTCCCAGTCTGCACAGGTTCTCCTGCAACAAGCACTAGCTGGGCCGAGTCAGGGACCTGAGCATGCCCTGGCTCCAGATATGGGGATTACCTCGTTGCCTTCAGCTGGGACATCACTTACAGCTGCTCCACTACCGTTTGGGTCAGGGGAGGTTGAGGCAGCCCCTGGTCTAGTAACCCACCGAAGTCTCCTGAGCTGCAGAGACTAAGGTCTGAGAGAAGGAGAGACCTGAGTACTCGCAGGAGGAGTGCTCGACTTCGGGCAAGACAGGGAGGTGAGTCGCCAGGGGATCACGGATATTAGCCTGTTTCTAGGTAAGCTGCGGGCTTTCAGTTTATGGTGAAGCAATCTCAGCCACATGCCTGGATAATCTGCAATAACTGGGAACAATCAGACTAAATTTTAACTTCTGAATTTTTTAAAATAGATACTAATAAGCTCTTGCACTCTGATTAAGGGCCTCCATGAAACAGCTCAGGGTGATGTTGTGGGCAGCGTGTTGGACTTGGCCTGGCCCTCGTCACATGATATGGATGTTTTTTTTTAACCTCGAGATTATATTTGCTTGAAACTGTTTTTAATGTTGTGTTTTAAAATTGCTGTGACCCGTCCTGAGACAGTGGGGATGAAGAGCAAGTAAAAAAAAATAAAAATCAAATTTATTATTGTTATTGTTATTGTTATTAAATCAGTTTGCAGCTGTGATATTCAGAGCCACGCCAGGCAAACAGAAGGCACGGTCAGGGTTCAAGGACACATTCCAGTGAGGCAAAATGCTTTGGGTGCAAATCAGGGCCAGGGATGGGTGCAGCCCATGGAGCGGTCAAAGGGCAAGATAGAGAATCCTAGAGGCCCACACTTGGCCATTGGGATTGAGGCTCCATACTCCCGTGTTATGCAGAAGTGCTAAGCTCTTTAATGTCACAACCCATCTTTTCAATGCTGGCTACGTCCTTGGCTTTCAGATTGCCCCTTGCCGAGATCATTTTGGTTTGCAGTGAGCATATGGAGAAGTGACAGCTGTCTGTCCCCGGGGAACTCATCCTTTCATTCAGTAGGCCAGTGAGCATAATTTCAGGTCCAGTTTCAGAGTAACCTTTGAGAGATGTCATTTATGGTATTCGGAGAACGAACATCCCCGTAAAATAGGTGTGTTTTTCGTCGCATTCACACCGTGAGTTTTGGGCTGGATGGTTTTGGAAGGGAATTTGTGAAGTGGCATCTCCTGGGTGACCTTGGGCCAGGCACAAGCTCTCAACTAACCTACTATGTTCTGGGGAATGAGGAAGTCAGCTCTGCTGTTCGACTCTGCTATTATTTTTGGGACTGGACAACGTTTAGCTACGTTTGATGAAGAAGTTTTCAGAAAACCAAAGAATTTCAATTTTACCTTCTGAAAAATCTCAAGTAATGCTAGCTAAACAAAGAAATATCAGTAAGTAATATTACTGCAAGTACTTGGCAGTCATTTTTTTAATTATTTCTGTTATTTACACGCATTTTACCTACCAAGCAAAACTAAATTATATTTAATCTTTTGAATTCCCAAGTCAAGTTATAACTTTTTAGCACCCTCTCATTTGGGGGATTTGAAAGTTGCAAATTTCAAAATGCCCTACTGGCCTGTGGACATTTGTCCCAAAGACATACCTTGACAGCAACATAAGTTGGGATGATAAAATGAGATGTCTGGTGTCTGGGTGTTTAGGGTGTCTGGATCTTTGCAGAACACAGATTGGGAACATGAAGCCCAGGGGCCAAATCTGTCCCTTCTGGCTTCCCTAATGGGTCCTGGGGGTTCTGCCCACCCCACACCCCTCACTGGCCCTGCTCTGCAAGGCACAAGCATGGCGCACACTGTGTGTGCACGACATCAGCATGTCATGTGGTGTGCTGACATCATGTCACACAGTGCTGGCCCTCTCAATCATAGAGGCAAGGCTGTGCGCTTGTCGCTAACCCTGGGGCAAATGGGATAACTGTGTTGCCCTCACATCTTAACCAGCGATCTGGGAGTCTGCTGAAATAAGCAATCAGTTGCGTGTCACCGGCAGTTCACTCTATCATCAAAAGTCAGCCACCAATGGTATCCCGGGGATCATGTAAATCAGCCTTAATTTCCCCTTTGATGCAAGGAAAGAAAGATCAAGGCTTTAGAATTTGGCTCTCTTTTCCTTCTTTAAAGTTTTGTCAGCCGGTTCCCTCAGTCAACATCTGGACAACCCGCAAAGGTGATGAATTCCTTTAATATCTCTTCATGAATCAGCCGCTCCAAGCACAACTATTTTTGCTGAATTCTCCCTCCAGGAGGGTTAAAAACTCTCACACAAAAAAACCTCCTTGTACCAAGCACAGTATTCTGGGGGCCATATTCACCAATGCCCCATTACAGGAGGGCTGTAAAAATGATATACGAGGATGTGTTTTTATAGGGCAGACAATCATAACACAATGCTAGCATGAGCAAGGAGGATGCAATGACCAAGAAGACACAGAAACTGCAAAGAGAAGATAACTGAAGGAGTATAGAGAATAAGGTACAGGCAAAGTCTGCTCAGAAATAGAATTTGAAAAGCACTGAACATGGTTGCAACCAGCCTGGAGCTGGGAACCTGTTTAGCACCAAAAGAACCCGGCACAAGAGACTCATAGCAATGCAGTTATTATTCACTACTTCATGTGAATGTGGTAGATACACTGACATCCTAAACAGCTTGGGACCCAAGGACCTGAGAGTGCTTTCTCTGGTTCTGCCCTATCCAACTATTAAGATCTGATGGGAGTGAACTGCTTGTTATTCTGGCCTTAGCTTCTGACGACAGGGCATTCTTGGTGGTGGCTCCCCAGTTATGGAACTCCTTCCCAAACAGCATGTGGTTGTCCCTCACAATGACCTTAAAATAACCTTTTTGTTTACTCAGGCCTTTGGAATGTAACCAGCCTGTCTGGCGACACCGGTGCTTTGTATCTTGTTATGATGATGTCAACATTACTTAAAAAAAACATGGTTGTGCTGCACCTTTAGCTGCTTCACCCATTGGGAGGAAGGGCAAAATGTAAGTATGAGAGAACAAATCCATAAATATCAATTCTACTATGAAGGGTAGCCCTCCTGCAATAGCAAGGGGATATTATTTGGACTTCATCAAGTCTTGCAATTTCCCCAAAGGAGATAGATGTCCATCAACTTGTTCCTCTTCCCCCATTGCTAGAGTCTTTATCCAGCCATTGACTGCTTTGCTCCTCAGCTATCATTGATACATAGAAAAGCTGAATTTCTATGTATCTACTCACAGCACCTTGCTAAAAAGAGTAAAATAACTGGTACATGAAATTGAAGTCGTATATGTAATTTTGATATGATGGATCAAAGATCTGTGTTATGTGTGTGTTGCTAATTTTGTACAACTCTCCTATTTTCCAATTCCACAGATGTCGAAAAGCAGGTCTTGCATTGGGCCCTACCGCCATGAGGCTTGAGTTGGCTGTGCAATGTGAAAATACCTTTGCCATTTTGGGGTGCATGTTTTCCATTTGTGGGTGTCCATCCCTGTTCCTTCATCTTGCTAACCAGAGTCTGGTATCTGCACTGCTGTGTGTATAACATATATAAGGTTTCCAATGGATGTTGAATAATTTTGCTCTGCCCCATGTTTCCCATTTACACACCATCCATTTACAGCCCATAACTTTCTTCCAAAGAATCCCGGGAACTCTAGTTTCCGCTGGGAACTGTAGCTCTGGGAGGGATAAACTACAGCGTCCCAAAATTCTCCGGGGAATCTATTTTGCATTAAATGGATTGTGTTCATGCATCCACAGACTATTCTGAACAGATGCTTCCCTGAAATCAATTGCTATCCTAAGTTATTGTAAAATCCATTTAAAAGGAAGAAAGAAAAGAAAAGAAACCACCAGTATTTCCTTTTGTTAACAAAACTGGTGCTTCTCTGTGTGTGTTAGATAGGAGGGTTTACAGGTTTACAGGAAGGAGATTAAAATACAACCACCGCGCACATAGATGACATCTGGCAGGAAGCAACTATTAATATTTTACAAGACATTAAGTTTCTGCCTGCTCCTTTTTTGCCGTTAAAGTTTTAAGAGCGTTCTGAACACTATATTTCTCAGTTATTACACCCTTAATTAAGCGGACACACACAAGGAATCCTCTAATGAAAATGGCTCTAGAAGAACCATCAGGCATCCTCAGCTGAGAGTAGATAGAGGACCCCAAATCAGAGCAAGGAATCACCGGAGTTAGTCTGCCAGAGGACAACCCGGTGCTAAAGCAATGTGGAATTTAACTGAGGATTAAACGTGGTTATTGGCACTATAAGCCCATAAAGCTAGGGCACTAACAGCCATTATCATGTTACATTTACTTAACATTAACCGCCCCAATGAATCCCAACGGAGCTTTTGAAAGCCAGTCAATCTGATAGGAAATAAAAAAGGTGCCGTATTCTCCAAGATATTATCTTGCATATTGTATCCAAGGCAATATCCAATATATCTTATTTTACTGGACCAATTTACGTAAATGGAACTTTGAACGTCCAAGTATTGCAGTTTTTTGGGAGCCCAGAGAATTGGCTGAGAACGTTGAATCTCAAAAGGGCTGGCAAAGGATAAGGGATTTGGTCAGTGCCTGGAAAAGTGACCGTTGAGTCTGAGCTTTCTTTTGCTGATTTATTTATATTTATTCCAGGTATTGAAATGCCACTTAATATTCAAAAACTCCAAGCAGCGTACATCAATTTATTTAATGAAAATATATATGCAAAGAACCAAATTCAACATGACTATTTCTTAACCTTGATGGATAAGGATGATTTGTTCTTATTACAAATCAATCAATCAATAAAATAATATATTTATTGCTTATTATATGAATAAGTACTGAATAATAATAATAATCTTATTTTCTGCACTTGCTTTAAAAAGCTCAGACCCAGTGGCCCCCTCTCAAAGCACTAATCCAACTGTACCCTCTCAGTTTCACAATTTCTTAGATTATTATAAATCGCTTTGGGATGTGTCATGGGAAGTGATTCGTAAATGAAAATAAGTATAATGATAATAATGCCAGCAATAATATTCACTTTCGCCCCAAAACTCTGCAGTGCTTGAAGGTTCAATGCTCCATTGACGTAAGTTGGTCCAGGAAAATAAAATACCAGATTTTAACAAAAATAAAACTATAACAACAACAACAACTAATCCAGAATGCGGCAGCTAGACTGGTGACAGGGAGCGGCCGCCGAGACAATATAACACCGGTCTTGAAAGACCTACATTGGCTCCCAGTACGTTTCCGAGCACAATTCAAAGTGTTGGTGCTGACCTTTAAAGCCCTAAATGGCCTCGGCCCAGTATACCTGAAGGAGCGTCTCCACCCCCATCGTCCAGCCTGGACACTGAGGTCCAGTTCCGAGGGCCTTCTGGCGGTTCCCTCACAGCAAGAGGCCAAGTTACAGGGAACCAGGCAGAGGGCCTTCTCAGTAGTGGCACCCGCCCTGTGGAACGCCCTTCCAGCAGATGTCAAAGCGATAAACAACTACCTGACATTCAGAAGACATCTTAAGGCAGCCCTGTTCAGGGAAGTTTTTAATGTGTGACATTTTAGTGTATCGTTCATCTTTGTTGGAAGCCGCCCAGAGTGGCTGGGGAAACCCAACCAGATGGGCGGGGTACAAATAATAAATTATTATTATTATTATTATTATTATTATTATTATTATTATTATTATATTTCATCTGATTGCTCCCTTGGCTATAAAAGAGAGTAAAAAATAGAGTGAGATGTGTGTGTGGGGGGGAGATAGAAATAAGCAAACAAATACTTCTAAATTAACCAGCCTCCTAATTTCATACTCTTTAGAAGACCTGATTCACAGGTTCCCATGTGGCCACTGAGTTGTTCATTGTCCATTGCCCATCAGGTGTCAGGACGGGAGAGTGAAGCTTGGGTTCATAGCACTCAGCCCTTCAGAACAAGGGGGCACACTGGTACCGCGTCCCAGTTGTCTGTTAGCAACATCTATCATCCTGACCCCTGATCTAGGACAGGGGTTGGCAAGGTTTACCTCACCTGGGCCGGTTCACTCTGGGGGAGATCCCTCTGTGGGCCAGATCGCCCCCCCCCCCCGATTTCCTGCATCTATAGATGCAATTTCCGGTGTCTGCGCAGATACGATTTCCGGTGCCACAGAAGCGAGTCCCCATTCTGTGCTGCGCCGCTTTAGTGCAGCACGCGGGGACTTGCTGAGCAGGTGACTCGGTTAGGGGCGGCTTGGGGGCTGGTTAAACCACCATTGTGGGCCGCTTGTGGCCCATGGGCCTTGGGTTACTGACCCCTGATCTAGGACCAATCATTCCATACTGAAATAATCATTGCATACTGAAATAATAATAATAATAATAATAATAATAATAATAATAATAATAATAATAATAATAATTTATTATTTATACCCAGCCCATCTGGCTGGGTTTCCCCAGCCACTCTGGGCGGCTTCCAATAAAACACTAAAATACAATAACCTATTAAACATTAAAAGCTTCCCTAAACAGGGCTGCCTTCAGATGTCTTCTAAAAATCAGATAGATGTTTATTTCCTTGACATCTGGTGGGAGGGCGTTCCACAGGGTAGGTGCCACTACCGAGAAGGCCCTCTGCCTGGTTCCCTGTAACTTGGCTTCTCGCAGTGAGGAAACCGCCAGAAGGCCCTCGGCGCTGGATCTCAGTGTTTGGGCAGAACGATGGGGGTGGAGACGCTCCTTCAGGTATACTGGGCCGAGGCCATTGAGGGCTTTAAAGGTCAACACCAACACTTTGAATTATGCTCGGAAACGTACTGGGAGCCAGTGTAGTTCTTTCAAGACCGATATGGTTGATCCAAGGTGGGCTGTTTTTGTTTAGCCACCCACGGAAACTGCTTGCATCCCAGTCTGGAGGGCCATCTGCATCCAATCTGTTGCCTTAGCTGCATGTGATACAGAGCCTTTGTAGGCCCTTTCTAGAAGTTTCGAAAGGGAAGTACAGCAAAACGCACCATTAACTTCTTATTAATTTCACAAGGCGCACATGCACACCCGAAAAGACAATTTCCTTAAAATAGTGGTGCTGCAACTTTAAATTACAGAACTGGCTCAGTGTTTAATGAGAGATTTAGCACAGCAGGGTTTCTGTTAAATTAAGTTGTGCCTTCACATCACAGTGGGGAAACAGGTGTATATTGGTTTAGAATTATGGAAATGTTGACTAATTCCAAGGCTTGTAATCAAACAGCTAGGCACCCAAGCAATATTTTCTTCCAAGAGGTGGCATTAATCATGCATGCCTAGCAATGTTGTCTTCATGTCCACAAAAAAAAAAGCACTGAAACTCAAAAGGAACAAACAAGGTGCCAATGTGTTTGTGTTGAGGAGCGGGGCGGGCAGTTTTTCTGCTAGAGGCGCACACAAAATCAAAGCTGCAGATGCCCACGTCCTTTGAAACAGAGAATGCGGCAGAGAGAATAATACGACAAAACTAATTGGGCCAGCAAGGCCTTACTGGATTTTAACTCTCAGTCAGCCCTGAACTGGGAGGTTTTTTTCCCCACGAACACACAAGTTCAGCATATTCCACTAACAGTATTATTTTCCAGGGACAGTCCCAGATTTACAGAAACCATCCTGGTTTCTTATTTGATCCCAGAACGTCCCACTTTTCCTTAGAACATCCCTATTTTCATTTTTAAAAATGTTGGAAGGTATGGTAAAGGTAAAGGGACCCCTGACCGTTAAGTCCAGCTGTGAATGACTCTGGGGTTGCGGCGCTCATCTCACTTTACTGTCCACAGACAGCTTCCAGGTCATGTGGCCAGCATGACTAAGCTGCTTCTGGCAAACCAGAGCAGTGCATGGAAACGCCATTTACCTTCCTGCCGGAGCTGTACCTATTTATCTACTTGCACTCTGACGTGCTTTCGAACTGCTAGGTTGGCAGGAGCAGGGACCGAGCAACAGGAGCTCACCCCGTCGTGGAGATTCGAACCTCCAACCTTCTGATCAGCAAGCCCAGGATGCCCCTATTTTCGTCAGAGGGTATGGAGTTATGTGACTCCCCAAGCCAAGGAGATCAGTAACTATACAATTTTTAGAAGACATCTGAAGGCTATATAGGGAAGTTTGTTTAATGTTTGTTTTATTACCTTTTTTATATACCATATTTTTTCTCTATAAGACGCATCAGACCACAAGACACACCTAGTTGGAGGAGGAAAACAAGAAAAAAAAATCTGAATCTCAGAAGCCAGAACAGCAAGAGGGATCTCTGCACAGTGAAAGCAACAATCCCTCTTGCTGTTCTGGCTTCTGGGATAGCTGCGCAGCCTGCGTTCACTCCATAAGACGCACACACATTTGCCCTTACTTTTCAGGAGGGAAAAAGTGAGTCTTATAGAGCAAAAAGTACGGTATGTTGGAAGTCACCCAGAGTGGCTGGAGCGACCTAGTCAGGTGGGCAGGGTATAAATAATTCAGTTGTTGTTGTTGGATAGGACAACCCTATTTTCATCGAAGAAATGTTGGAGGGTATATACTAAGGAGTCACACACGCAGCAAAACAAACAAAACCTAAACTCAAAACCTTCAAATTGCTGTGGGGACCAGATGTCAAAACCACTCATGGCTCATCTGCAGCTGTCGAGAAATGTGAGCCACAGAAGATTGATCTGGCTTTCTGGTGACGCTGGGAGAGAGAAAGGAACCACTTCAATTTGTACACAGAATGGGGATGCTGGCCAGTATTGACAGCACCCTTGTTTTACAATGGAAACGGGCACAGAGGGACTGATCTAAAGTGCGGGTCTCGGGGGAGGGCAGGCAGGGGAGGGAAATCGATAGGATTCATTCTGCACACTCTGGTAGAGCAAAGTGAACATGTCCAATTTGGGGTGCGTGAGCCACATTTGACAGCAGGCAGTGCCCTTGGTGCTCAGTCCTAAGAAGCCGACTCTTTCTCTCTGCTCCAGAATTCCAGAGATAAAAGGGAAAGCGACATGTGTTTAACAGCGCTATTTATGATCCTATCATTGATTTCACTGTCGGAGGGTGCTTCCAGACGGATGTGTTTTTGTTGTTCTTTGTGGGATTGGTGCTGTTTATGCGTGCAAGTAATTGGAATCGAAATGCCAGCCTGTATCCCTTGCTCCCAATTCAATCTGGATTTATACTTTCTGGGGGGAATCGAATAAGTAGAAACAAAAAATGCCAGCAACTCACATGTGATACATTTGCAAATTAAGTCCCTGTCTGATAGCACCCTAAGTCTCCACAACCCCGCATAACACACATAGAAAACTGCCTTATGCCAGACCATCCAGTTCTGCATACTCTGACTGGCAACAGCTCTCCAGGGTCTCTGGCACAAGGTATTTCCCATCACTAGGCATTGAACTTCGAGGACATTCGGCACGCAAAACTTGTGCTCTACCACTAAGCCGTGGTTCGCTGGTGTTTACCGCCTGCAGTATTTATTTTGTCGAAGCATAGAATTGTAGGGTTGGAAGGGAGCCTGAGGGTCACCTGAGGGTCATCTAGTCCAACCCCCTGCCATGCAGGAACCTTTTGCCCAAAGTGGGGCTCAAACCCGCAACCCTGAGATTCAGAGTCTCATGCTCTACCCAATGAGCGGTGCCAGCTTGTTTGCTGTGGGGCATCATGTCCTGCCCTAAGTAAATAGCACGTTCAATGCGCATTTAAAGCACATGGAATTGTGCGCATAATAAATCCAGAGAATCCGCTGTCAGTGCTAAGGTGGGGAACCTGTGGCTCTGCAGATGTCCTTGGACTCCCAACAAACAGCATAAGCAGTGGTCAGGGCTGATAGGAGTTGTAGTCCAAAAACTTCTGGAGTGCCACAGTCTTCCCATCAACGTTCCCAGCACCTAGGGAAGACCTTATTAATAAATCAAGTAGGCATTTTAAGTTTGAATGCATAGTTTTAACTGATTTATAACTATTGTATTGCATCTTTGTAAAATGTGTTTCCACCCCTCAGCCCGGACACTTGAGGTCCAGCTCAGAGGGACTTCTGGCAGTTCCCTCATTGCGAGAAGCAAATTTACAGGGAACCAGGCAGAAGGCCTTCTCGGTGGTGGCGCCCACCATGTGGAACGCCCTCCCATCAGATGTCAAGGAAATAAACAACTATCTGACTTTTAGAAGACATCTGAAGGCAGCCCTATATCAGGATGTTTTTAACGTTTGATGTTTTGTTGTGTTTTAATATATATTGGAAGCTGCCCAGATTGACTGGGGCAGCTTAGCAAATGGGTTGTTTAGATAAAAATAAATAAATCCACTGCTGGTTCGAATCTGGAGGGCAGCTACTATGCAACATTATGAACAGTTTTCAACCATATTAACAAGCTCATGGTTGGGCTGACCAATGGGCACAGTTTGCAGACATTTAGCCACCAGCTTATTACCCTCCTGTGGAAGTCCGAGGCATTGGGGGTTACCCAGATCCTTTAAGTAGCACCTTCTGCAAGCAAAGTTATTTATTTCACTTCCCTCCCACCAACCTGCTTCCAGCTCCAAAAGTGAAAGGAAGTAAATGTACTCACCCCAGGTAAGGTTTTAATATTGTGCAGTGCATTCTGTGCTTCAAGCGCAGCTTTTCTTGTATAAAACGTTACGAAACAACAACCTACAGAGAGAAATTGGAAAGCTTTCAGATATTACCGGGAATGGATTGCTCAGCTACAATAGAAAAACAGAGAGAGCGATTCAGGGCTGGGGGTGTAGAGATGAATGAGAGAAATGAATATACGAAGGCTTGGAAAGATGACTTCCAAAGAGCCAACATGAGTGGCATGAATCACAGGAACACTTTATTGTTTAAAAAGTCAGGGAGAGAAATATTAAAAACCACCCCCTTCTCACTTCACACAAGCTACCCACGAAGCACACCTACAGCTTCAGCAAACTCTTACTGCTCAGAAATCACGTTAACAAAAAGTTCAGTCACCACCGCGATGTAAACAGTGGGGTATGCTTGTTTTGTGGGCTGTTGCAACATGCCTCAAGTGCAGATTGGTTTTAAAATTTTCAACAGCCAAAGGTCAGTTTCTTCCTGCCCTAAAAGCCATCGATGGATTCCTCTGGCAGGCTGAGCCACAGAAAACAAGTTCACCACATTTATCCCCAGTGACGATCCTCACCCCTTAATGTTCAAAAAGGTGCCAAGAAGCTGAGAATTGGGACAAGTTTGCGAGCTCATCTGAAGCCTCATCTGCGATGGGGATACCCCTGGCTGAAGCCTGTGAGAACTGCTGCCAATCAATGTAGACAGTATTGAGACCAACAGTTTTTCTTGGTTTAAGGCAGGGGTAGGCAACCTAAATGGGACGCGGGTGGTGCTGTGGGTTAAACCACAGAGCCTAGGGTTTGCCGATCAGAAGGTCGGCGGTTCGAATCCCTGCGACAGGGTGAGCTCCCGTTGCTCGGTCCCAGCTCCTGCCAACCTAGCAGTTCGAAAGCACAAAGTGCAAGTAGATAAATAGGTACCACTCCGGTGGGAAGGTAAACGGCGTTTCCGTGCGCTGCTCTGGTTCGCCAGAAGCGGCTTAGTCATGCTGGCCACATGACCCGGAAGCTGTACACCGGCTCCCTCGGCCAATAAAGCGAGATGAGCGCCACAACCCCAGAGTCATCCGTGACTGGACCTAATGGTCAGGGGTCCCTTTACCTTTACCTTTTTAGGCAACCTAAGGCCTGTGGGCTGGATGTGGCCCTATTGCCTTCTCAATCCTGCACACAGATGGTCCAGGAATCAGCGTGTTTTTACATGTGTCCTTTTATTTAAAATGCATATCTGGGTTATTTGTGGGGCATAGGAATTCGTTCATTCCCCCACCCCCCAAATATAGTCCAGCTCACCACATGGTCTGAGGGACAGTGGACTGGCCCACGGCTGAAAAAGGTTGCTGACCCCTGGTTTAAGGCAATTTTCTATGTTCCTAATAGACAGTGGGATCTGCAGGGAAGAATTGATGCCCAGGGGAAGGGTTAAATGTCCCCATGTTTGCTTGAAACACATCACAGATAACCCTCAGTTTTCCTTATAACGTGTAGTCCCATCTTATGGGTATATGGGTGGTGTTGTGGTCTAAAGTACTGAGCCTCTTGCGTTGGCGGCTTGAATCCCCACGACGGGGTGAACTCCTGAAAGCACGCCATTGCAAGTAGATAAATAGGTACTGCTGCAGCAGGAACGTAAATGGCATTTCCATGTGCTCTGGTTTCCATCACAGACAATGTTCCGTTGCACCAGAAGCGGTTTAGTCCTGCTGGCCACATGACCTGGAAAGCTGTCTGTGGACAAATGCTGGCTCCCTTGGCCTGAAAGCAAGATGAGTGCCAAAAGCCCATAGTCACCTTTGACTGGACTTAACCATCCAGGGGTCCTTTGCCTAGTCCCAATTTATCTCACAGCTACCTTTCCAACAGTAAGAGCTGTTCAACTCTGGAACAGACTCCCATGAGAAGTGACAGACTCTCCTTCTTTGGAGGTTTTTAAGTAGAGGTTGACTGGCCAGCCGCCATGTACACTCTAGTTGAGATTCCTGCATTGCAGTGGGTTGGACTAGATGACGCTCAGGTCCCCTTCCAACGCTACAATTTTATGATTCTACCTTTTCTGTGGTCCCCAACTCAGCCATTGCCCCTCCCATGCTGGAACCGTTTTCCTCCTGCAATTTACCCAGGAAAGGTCTGCAATAAAGAAAGCAGCTAGCGACTGTGTCTTCCTAATGCAAACAGCAACAGCCATGTTTCTGCCACTGTAATACACGGAAAGGCATCATAGCACCCTGGAAACGTGAGCACTGGCATTGCAGTTGTGCTGAACAGGGAACGTTTCAGGGAGCTGTCAGGAGCAAGGCCTCTAAGTAATGGATGCAAACAGACTCACCCTTAAATTTTCACAGTTGACAAGAGAGACCATTTGGCAATTATTTCAGCCCTTTAAGAATCATTATCAGCATCAGTAAAGGATCATTAAATCAGTCAAAGATTGTACCTTCTGAATGGAGGTTTGCTATCTCTCTCTCTCTCTGCCTCTTAAGAGCCTTCTCTTTCTCTCTCCGATATCAATCTTTCCCATTTTACACGAATGGCAAATTTATACTGATGGGTACATGTGAGAAGACTCTTGGCACCAGATTCTAAATCTTGTTTCTGAATGGTCAGATAACTACAGTCATACCTCGGGTTGAATATGCTTCATGTTGAGCGCGTTCGAGTTGAACTCTGCGGCAACCCGGAAGTAACGGAGAACGTTACGTCTGGGTTTCACCGCTCGCGCATGCGCAGACGCTCAAAATGACATCACACACATGTGTGGAAGCGGTAAAAAGTGGCATGCGCATGCGCAGATGTGCCGTCGCTAGTTATGTTTGCTTCTGGATGTGAACGGGGCTCCAGAACAGATCCCGTTTGCATCCCGAGGTACCACTGTATTTAACCCGATCCTGGGGAGTGTCAGCTTCCTACATACATGAGTGTGTGTATACATACATATATACATATTTTTCTTGAAAAAGAGGTGCTGGAACTCACCACAAACACCTCCTTTGTTCTCTTATAATGACAATGGCGCTCACCTGAGAGGTGGTGGAACTCAGTTTCAGAGAGTTCTGGCTGAAAAAAAAGCCCTTTATATACAGGCACACACCCTGTGCATGCAAACCTTTGTTTATGGTGTGCTTAAAGCAATGATAATGGGGCTCAGGAAACCCCTTTCAGCTAAGGGCCACATCCTCATTCTGGGTAACGTCATGTACTGAAGTTCTCCCCCTGGGCCAGCAGGGGGATACTGTAGATAGTTTTCACTCAGGTCCACATATGCAAATAAGGGATTGAAAGTGACATTCAGTGATTGGGTAGTTACCAAAAATGGTTACTGTTGCGTTCTAGTGGAGCTCTATATAAGCAGGCTGGCTGAACCCTTCAGTTCAGTTCTGTTCTGGCCTGTGAATAAACAAGAGCTGTTTGAAGAATCACTGTGTCGTCTGATATGTTCATCCACAATTTAACAGGCAAATTTCTAAGAGTACCTGTCCACCCTAAAGCACAATGTGTGAATGCAACAGGCCAAAGTTTGCAGAGGCAAGCTTGTGTTCCTCCTCCTCACTTCTCATCCTTTAAAATTAACTCAATTTTGTTATGTATGCGGCATCCGCAGCCAGAATTTTAATTGCAACGTATTGGAAAAAATGAAATTACACCTACAAAATCAGAATGGCAAGTTAAACTGTTACAATATCTGTAAATGGCAAAAATGACAGGGAGGGTATTCAGCACAAAAAGTAAACCAAGAATGGATTATATTCAAGGAATATCTGAAAAATTAATGTGGCAGCAAAAACCTCCTGGTAGATCTTGAATGAGTCTTGCAATGTTTAGATAATATATGTAAATTTAATGTTTCTATTCAATTTTTCTTTTCTTTTTTTCTTTTCTCCCCCTCCCAAAAGACTTAAGAAAATAATATAATAATATGATACTGTGTAAAATATAACCAGTGTAATTTAGTTTTTTTTTGAGAACAGTCGGAAGCCTATTTTAGCTCTTTTTAAAATTTCTTGTATTTTAAATTTTTTTGCTGTATGGGATGGGATACAAATTGTAATATAGTATATTGTATAATTTTGTGAAATATGTTTAATAAAGATTGTTTAAAAAATAAAAAAATAAAATAAAATAAACTCAAGCGATACCACATACCCAAGCAGATGCCCCAGTTCCATTTCCTAACTAAATCAACCACCACGACTATGATGGAAGGTTATACAAAACAGTATCTCGGAGAGTGGAAAATTCATAAATGAGCTATACTATAAATATGAATGGCTAAATATAGCTCATCTATTTATAGGGATAGGCAAATGTCCCTTTCAGATGTGTTTACTTGCAAGTCTGTTTTGTCCTGATTCCATGATAGTTTGCATTTCTAAAAAATAAAAATAAAAATTCACATGGAAGGCAGGATTTAACCATATATTTGAATACATGTTTTTTATATTAAAAAATGTATTTTCTCTGAAAACACACCGTTTAAACTATATTTTGATGCATTGTGAGTTTGGGGCTGTGTCAGAATATTCAGACAGCAGAAAACTAGGTGGATTCCTAAAATCTAGGCTACACATTTATTCTAGGAGGTGCAGATGAGGTCAGCCTGTACGGGAACACATGAAGATTCAATTCCTCTAGATCTCTGATTAAAAAGCTGTACTTCACAAACACCCACACACATACACACTTGAGAGAGAGCTCTTGGATAATGGGTACCCTTAGATAATTAAACTATTAAAAGAAGCTTATCTGGGCTTCCTTTTTAAAAAAAAAAAAGATGTCTGACCTGCCGACAACCTGTTCACTCAAGTCGGCCATGGCTTGACACGGTGTTGAAAATGCATGTGTAAAGTAGTTTTGAGTTTGGTGCAGTGTTAGGGTCCAAATCCCCACTCTGCCATGAAGCTGAGGACACTGAGGTCCAGTGCCGAGGGCCTTCTGGCGGTTCCCTCACTGCGAGAAATCAAGTTACAGGGAACCAGGCAGAGGGCCTTCTCGGTGGTGGCACCTGCCCTGTGGAACGCCCTCCCACCAGATGTCAAAGAGAAGAACAACTACCAGATTTTTAGAAGACATCTGAGAGTGTCCTCCAGCACCTTAATTCAGAAGCATCAATTCGTCTGCGATCAGACTTCTTTATGGTCCAGCCAAAGATTACCCTTGATGGAATGTGGCCCTTGACAGAAAAAGGAAGGTGCCCTTCGCTGGTCTAGGGAGATACTCCATGCTGTGACCATGAGCTCTCAGCAAACAGCACAGCAGCTGTGCGCAGGGCCCCACGTTACCAGTTTGATCCCTGGCAGTGCATGACAATAACCAAGTGATGAATGATATGAACAAGGTCTAGTTATAAGCATCAGCAGCTGCAAAATTTGCAGTCCAATCTTTCAACACCTGTCATTTTCAGCCCCCCCTGAATGACTTTGGGGCTCTCCTAAGTTGTGAACAACACACACACATGCGCGCCAAAACCTGCTTCTGGCATTGAAACCTTGACAACACGGGATAGGAGTAAAATGATCTTATCGCTGTGAATCTTCAAAGGCTACTGACAACTTTCAAAGGAAAAGTGTACAGAAGCTGCTTTTTGCTTCTAGCCTAATAAACTCCTCCAAAAAAGAAGAAAAAGAAGAAAGGTTCTAATGATTATCTGATGATTGAGCTCTCCCTATTCTTTTAGCAACCTCCCCCCCCCCCGAAAAAACACCACCCCAACCAGAATCCCAGTCGACAAATTCAATTCAAAATGCATTCGCATTCAGGACAGCAACAGAGTCATCATGTTATGAATTGAAAATTCCTTTAAAGGCTGCCTTTGAATTCTAAGGGGCTGACAGATCAAGGAATGGATGGCCCTGGAAGGGTAAATGAGTGAAGTTCTGCGTGTGTGCATTCCCTCCCTCCCTGCATTCCTTTCTGTGAATGAAATTCCCCTTCGCATCCACATTTGCAAGCAGAGCAGGTACTGGCTTCACACAAGCCTGGAATCTCAAGTGAGGGGTGTTGGCAGCTTGTCAAAGCGACTGAATCTGAGCAAGTTTTCAAGTCAAAACAGGGCTTGGGTCCAGATATTATGCACCTTTCCGCACCTCCTGCGCCATTTTAGATGCCACCCTTATGACGGAACGGGGTCAGCATTTATGGGGGTGGGGTGGAAATCTCATGCCACACAGCTGTCGACACAGGAAGACGTTTGCCAAGCACAAGCCATTTGGGACAGCTGCAAGGGGAGCGATCGATGCAACCTCGCAGAAAACCGCAAGCTCGTCTTGCAGGCTGCGAGCTGAATCCGAGATGCAAAGCAGGGAACCTGGCAGCGGCCTCCACTGCCTTCCCCCAAGACCTCCGCTTTCAATTGCTAAATAAGGAATCCAGGTATAAAAAGAACAGCCTTTTTCTTTCTTTCTTTTACACAGGATCCACAGAGAATACTATTTGGGACGTTTAATTTAGGAGCATGCTCAGGGAAATGGCATCTTGGGAAAACAGGTTTATGAAATAAATTGGGTCGCAATTAGCGACTTGTGCATGGTGTTTGAATTCTAGGACAGTGTTTCTCAAATGGTGGGCCTGGACCCACAACCTCATAGGCCAGCCTGGCCCCCTAACCATGCCATAATTTTGGGACTGGGCCAGTGCCCACACCAGAAAGGTCCTGCATGCTGAGTAAAGGTTGATGGAAGACAGAGAGGTTTGTGGGCAGGCAGAAAGAGGGCAATGGGACAACGCAGGGGAACGCATACCCCTAAACATTTTGTGAATCTAATTTGGCCTCATTGAGGGGCAGTATTTCAATATGAGTAGGAAAATGGGAGTACCCTTAAACATTTTTTAAAGGAAAAAGAAGCACTGATTATCTTCATTATAATTAAACAGAGAACAGAAAGGATGTGAGTAAGACAAGAAAGCTATTACAGGAGGAAGAAAGGAATGTAAAAAGAGAGGAAGGGAGGGAGGGAGGAAGTAAGTGAGTGGAAGTTTTCTCTGGGAGTGGGGAATAAGGTAAAAGTGGAATGTGAAAGGAGAACAGCAGACAAAATTATAGAATACTAATACTAATACTAATTATTTATTTATATCCCACCCTCCCAAGCCAAAACCGGGCTCAGAGCGGCTAACAACAATAAAAGTAATACAGCATTCTAAAATCAATTCATTTTAAAATCAATTCAAAATCAAATTAATGGCAACCATTGGGCTAGAGTTCTGTGAAGATTACCAAAGGAGGGGGTCAGACTGTGACTTGGCCAAAGGCCTGGTGGAACAGCTCTGTCTTGCAGGCCCTGTGGAAAGATGTCAAGTCCCGCAGGGCCCTAGTCTCTTGTGACAGAATGTTCCACCAGATCAGGGCCATGGCTGAAAAAGTCCTGGCTCTGGTTGAGGCCAGCCTAACCTCCCTGTGGCCCAGGACCTCCAGGATGTTTTTGTTTGAAGACCGTAAGGTCCTCCGTGGGACATACCAGGAGAGGCGGTCCCGTAGGTACAAGGGTCCTAGGCTGTAAAAGTACTTTGACTGGCATGTGGAGGTAGGAAGGGGAAAATAGCAGAGAAAAGGTTTTCTCCATTTAGAGCCTATAGATCAGCAATCCTGCTGAACATCGGGAGGTTGAGTCATAATACCTCCAGGGAAAAAAATGTTTTAACTCAAGGAAGGCTGATCTCTGGAGCTCCTTGCCACAAGGACAACTTCTGGGGCAAAGAATTTAACAATTCCCAAAGGAGGATTAGATATCAGTAGAATATGATGTCAGCAATTGCTTGTAATTATGCCAAACTATGCCTCTACCTGCCACTAGGTAGAGTAATTTTCAGCCATCTCAAGTGAGCCTAAGGGGTAGAAAGTTTGAAAACCCATGCCCTAAAAACAGAGATCCATGTTCAAGCCTGATGGGAAACCACACCTTATGATTTCAAAGCCCTTGTAGATGCTACTGACAGACTGAAAGATAAGATACAGTATTAAGAAGGGGACACAGGTTTGCATCAGATTTGCATTGATGATTTATATGTATAGATGCAAGTTTGGAAATTGTTAAGACAGTTACATTAGCAGAACCCATTGCATCAGGCCAATGTCTCTCCCAGTCCACCATCTTGTTCCTGGTTAATGGCCTAGAAATGAGTGGATCTTGGGAGCTAATAGTTAGGAGATTATTAGATTGTAGCTGGAGGTCTCTTGAGTGCTTTGAAGGAAACAGCCACCAGAGAAATATAGAAACATTGGAAGCCGCATTATGCTGAATCAGACGTGCATAATTTTATCTGACACCTTTCCACAGTTCAAACCATGCTCTGGTTGCCTTACAACATGAGGGCCGGGCAGAAATACATGACTACAGCATAACAAAAGTAGTCACAAGCAATAAATTAAACATTAAAAAATACAAAACCAAACTGAATAATTTCCACACAAATCACAACAAAATCTAAAATAAAGATACAAGAAACTCAACATCAGCAACTCTACCCCCAGCAAAAAACAACAATCCTAAACGATACCTCAGCCCAAGAATTGGTTCAGGGTTGTGGAACTTGCAATCCTCCAGATGCCATGGGACTCCCATCAGACCCTGCCAGAATAGTCAGTGGCCAGGGGCAACAAGAGTTGGGGTCCAGCAACCTCTGGAGGGCCACAGGTTCACTACACCTGAGCTAGGGACTGTGCAAAAATGGTCCCTTCTAGCTTTCTGGTGTTACGCTACTTCATGGCTGGGGATGGAGGAGAAAGTCAACTCAGTTCTCATTTACAGTGAAACTTATCAAATTTAAACTTTCTTAAACAACACGAGAACTGAAACACAGCCATCCTTCAAAATTCACACTTATCTGAATTTTGTGATGCAACCAATGTTTACAAAAGTGAATATATCAGGAGAAAGTGTACATTAAAATGAATATATTAGTGAAAACAGCATGCAAAAATGCATAATGTTAGAAAAAAATTGCTTGCAAAAATGTGTTTATTGGGTGAAATTTGCACTAAAACGATGAAGAATGATTCGTAATATTTTTTAAAAAACACAAAACTCACAAATTGCCGCAGAAATGTGGAGAACCGAATTTAAGACTGGGAAAATGATAAACTGGGAGGCACTGACATGGACAGATCCTCCAAATTTGGGACCCACCTTCTACTCAAAGGGTCTTACCTCTTCCTCTTTCCACACTGTAGTGGAAATGCGGAAGACAATTGTATTTCGAGGAGTTAGGCGGCATGTCCCTTTCCCTTTGACACCCCCCGTTTGATTCTTGTGTTTCACACACCTGTCAGGAGTTTCTTGGGTTCTTCTGTGTTGCAAGTGCTGGCTGGATGCCCGGCTGCAGGTAGTGCAAGACTCTCAGCCGCACTTTATTAGTTCCATCTCAGGGTCCTGGGCTAATCATGAGTAATGCCCAGTGCACTTGATTACATTTTACTATAAAAGCCATTGGTGGGAGGGGCCTGGAGAGCTTCTGCCCAGATCAAAGGACCTGATGCTGGGAGACCGTCGGTTGGGGTCTTTCTCCTGCTGCTCTACCTGGGGCTCCGGGTAGCTGAAGGGGAGATTGGGTAGTCCCTGTCGGGTATGCTTTGTATGCTTGCTGTTTAAAAAGGTAAAGGGACTCCTGACCATTAGGTCCAGTCGTGGCCGACTCTGGGGCTGTGGTGCTCACCTTGCTTTACTGGCCGAGGGAGCCGGTGTACAGCTTCTGGGTCATGTGGCCAGCATGACTAAGCCGCTTCTGGCGAACCAGAGCAGTGCATGGAAACGCCGTTTACCTTCCCGCCAGAGTGGTACCTATTTATCTACTTGCACTTTGACATGCTTTCGAACTGCTAGGTTGGCAGGAGCAGGGGCCGAGCAACGGGACTTCACCCCGTTGCGGGGATTCGAACCGCCGACCTTCTGATTGGCAAGTCCTACGCTCTGTGGTTTAACCCACAGCGCCACTCATTTATTTGTTAATAAAACTGTTTAGGTTCCCCTTCCACCTCCTCATTCCTTTTGTCCTGATATCCTTGGAAAGAACAGCTGTATTTGGCAGCACACACACTGAGTTGGGAACATAGGGAGCTGAAGCCTTGTCCCACCCAGGTCAGCACTGTCTACCCCTGCCCTACCTGCGGGCACCGGGATTTGAACCTGAGGCCTTCTGCCTGCAAAGCAGAACCACTACCTCTGAGCTACAGCCCTTCCCAATTGTGAGCAAGCACCTTCTCCTCTGCACAACAGCAAACAGCAGGAGGGAACCTCCAGTTCGTAGGAGCCGACGACTAAACTTGCGGCACTCCCATTTTGCTCTGCATTCTGGTTATGTCTGCATTTTCTGTTAATTGGCCAGAACTTGCTGTTTCCTGTCAGCCTTTCGTTGCGCGAGGGAGTGCCTTCAAAGAAGCCTCACTCTGTCATCCTCATACCCTTGCGAATACAAGCGCTCGCTATAAACACCCTCTCTGTCTCGTAAATTGAGGTCTCTTTTCTACCTCCCACCCCCCCTTTGACCTAGATTGAATCTGCTGCATTCTCAAGCCTTTTGGGAAAGCGGCTAAGGACTAATGCATGCCGGTTCCGTGTGCCACAACACTTCCTTATCCATTATTATGTAAATTTTGACTAAAGTGCTACACGTAGATGTGGGGAGGGGGGCAGGAAAATATCAAGGACAAAATTGCTGGAATCTGCTTCCCCCCTACACCCTTGCTCTCTGTGAAATAAGCCACTTATATTAAACAATTTTAAATGCCTAATAGCTGTTAAGGGTGTGGGGGGGAGGTATCTGAGGAATTTTAATGTACATTTCTTTTCTCGTATAGGACAATCGCTGCTTTCAGCGGGTTCCTGAACTGTCGAGACTGAATGCATAATGAATGGGAAGTTTATGGCTCATCAGCTTCTATGGCAAAGCACTGTGGGTTACGGGCGCGGAACGAAAGGGCAAACTCTATCAGATTCACTTCTGCCACGCTGACATTTATCGCGGGCTGGCAAGACCCCCGAGAAACTTGAAGAACACAGAAGCATTCAGAATGGCCAGCAAAGTTGCCTTGTTATTCCCTCCCTCCCTTGCCATCTCCCACCCCCACCAGAACAGGCCTCCATTAGATTTCAAATGCCATAGCAGATAATCAGGAGAGAGGAGAAGAAGCCTAGCTGGTTGCTAGGAGGAAGCTGAGACGTTGAGCCAAAGAGTTGTGGTTCCCAATGGCTTAAATCAGCCGCCTTCCATCAGTCCTGTCTCATTAGCATCCTTAGGAGACCATTGGCAGGAGTCCGGATGACCATGAGCCCAAGGCAGAATGTAACATCCTCATTGACGCCAGCTCATTTGAATGCTTGAGTTCTATTGGTCAGAAGGTGGGGCTCCATTTGCGACAGGCTCAGCAATGGATTCCATTGCTGGGCTCTGTACTCAGCCCTTGGCGGCATCCCATAATATTCACATATTTTAAGGACCACATTGATTTTCAGTCGCTCCAAAGGGCGGGGGCCTGAAACAATGGGTGCAAATGATCAGGGGGAGGAAGGATTTAGATTAAACATTTGAGGGGAAAACCCTCCTGATGGCATGAACTGGTTGGCTATGGAAAAGACTGCCTCAAACAGTGGTGGGTTCTCCATTAACAGATTTTTAAGCAGATGTGAGATGGCCACCTATCAGCAATGTCTTAGCAGTGGGTTTTCAGAAGGCATGAGGTTGCTCTTGTTGACCTTGGAGGTCCCTTCCAGATCTATGATTCTATGAACCACAAAGAACACCACTGAGCACGTGCAGAGTGACAGTCCCTTTCCCACTGCCTAATGGAAGAGAGGGATGGTGTTCCTGGTCACAGACCAAGAGTGAAGGACCTAAGTAGTATGTGTAATATGTTATTACCCGAATAATCATATCATATCATATCAATTTATATACCCCCCTTTATCTGAAGATACCAGGGTGGTTTACAACGTTAAAAACATAATGTATATAGCATAATGATAAAATACAATAAAGCAATCACAGAACAAATCACAGTAACATTCCACTCACATCTCCAGATTGTTTGATGGCCAAAAGGCCTGGCTAAAGAGGAATGTTTTTGCCTGGCACCTAAAGACATGTAATGATGGCACCAGGTGAGCCTCTCTGGGGACAGCATTCCACAGATCAGGAGCCACCACAGAAAAGGCTCCTTCTTGTGTTGTCACCCTCCGAACCTCTTGGGAAGGGAGGACACCAAGAAGGGTCTCAGGTGATAAGTTCAGGATCCAGGTCAGTTTGTATGGGGAGAGGCAATCCTTAAGGTATTGAAGTCCTGAGCCATGTAAGGCTTAATAGGTCAGCACCAGCACTTTGAATTGGGCCCAGAAACTATTTGGCAGCCAGTGCAATTGGGCCAGAATTGGCAACATATGCTCAACTCATCTTGCCCCAGTGTGCAACTGGGCCACTGAATCATGCACCAGCTGAAGTTTCCAAACCATCTTCAGAGGAGAGGCAGCCCCATATATAACACAATGCAGTAATCTAGCCTACAGCACCTTTGAATTATGGTGCTGGAGGAGACTCTTGAGAGTTCCTTGGACTGCAGGAAGATCAAACCTGTCCATTCTGAAGGAAATCAGCCCTGAGTGCTCACTGGAAGGACAGATCCTGAAGCTGAGACCCCAATACTTTGGCCACCTCATGAGAAGAGAAGACTCCCTGGAAAAGACCCTGATGTTGGGGAAGATGGAGGGCACAAGGAGAAGGGGAGGACAGAGGGCGAGATGGTTGGATAGTGTTCTCGAAGCTACCAGCATGAGTTTGACCAAACTGCGGGAGGCAGTGGAAGACAGGAGTGCCTGGTGTGCTCTGGTCCAGGGGGTCACGAAAAGTCGGACACGACTAAACGACAACAACAGCCTACAGGTTACCAGAGTGCAGGCTGCAGATGTTAGGCTATCCCTGTCTAGATAGGGGCATAGCTGGGCCACCAACCAAAGCTGATAGAAGGCACTTCACACCACTGAGGCCACTGAGGCCTCAAGCAACAGAAATGGGTCCAGGAGTACCTCCAAGCTACATACCTGCTCCTTCAGAGGGAGTGCTAGCCCCTCAAGAGCAGGAACTCTCCCATCCATCCGGTCTTGGGAACTGCCCACTAACAGTGCCTCAGCTTCTCTCTCTGTATCACAATCATTGACAGGGATTTCTTACTAGAGCATACTATTAAAGTCTAACACCAGAAGGAGACCTGAAGATCTAGGTCAGCCTTTCTCAACCTGTGGGTCCCCAGATGTTGTTGAACTACAACTCCCATCACCCCTAGCTAGCAAGGCCAGAGCTCAGGGATGATGGGGTTGTTGTCCAGCAACATCTGGGGACCCACAGGTTGAGAACCACAGATTTAGATGGAAATATAACATTTCATTCTCTACTTTGGCTTGTCTCCATCTGGTGCTCTGCAGATGTTGCTAGACTCCAACTCCCATCAGCCCCTGCCAGTGTGGCCACTGGGCAGGGGCGATGGGAGCTGTTGTCCAACAAATATCTGGAGGGCACTTGGTTGGGGAAACCTGGCCTTCACCACGGCATTAGAAACTCCTATGTGACTTAACTCCTGATTTTTCGATTCAGGGAAGGGTTGACGCGCATATCTAGTTCATGTTACATGCAGCTCCAAGTAGCGTTTGATCTAAGCGGCTTCATTTTCAACTTGTTAATGGTGGCACGTCTCTTTTTTCTTTTAAAAGCTTTTTCTCCCCGCTTCCCCATTTAAAAAAAAATATAAGAAAAGAAGGGGCACTTAAAAGAAGCAGAAATCTTGCAGCTAATGTCGGAATCTTTTCCCTCAGTTGAAACAATTCTGTGTAGACGAAGACATAACCTTGCAGGCCTTTGAACTTTAAGGGACAGCCTTTAGTATGCTTTGAAACCAGGACAAAAAAAAATCTGAAACCTTAAAAACCACAGCCTGTCTCTGGAAGCTTCAAACCATGAGAGAATCTCTCTCTTTCTATCCCTCCCTCCCTCTCACAAAGGGAAAATCTTTGCTATAACGGAGGATTCTTTCTTAAATTCCTCATTTTTATTACTTGATATTATTAGTGAATGGGAGCGGGGAGGCAGAAATGCACAGTGCTGCCATATCGAAGAAGCTGCATTTTCTGGCACTTAAAAAAGTGCCCTCGTTAATCGTTCAGGTAAGAATTGAAATAAATACTTCTGCACGAAAGACGAACGAAAACACTTTAAGCAATAAAGCCGTACATCTGCACATAAATTAATGGCAGAAAGACAGTGCCACCTGATGTCAGAACAAAATCTTCACCGCTTTGGGGTACAGCAGGGGAGTGGCTGATTTGCGCTGATGGCACAAATGGGGCTAGGCAGGAGAAGGGGTCAATATTTCACCTGCCTGCCATTGGCTTGGCTTCTGTGATGTCACAGAGTGGCTGGGCAGCCCATATTTATTTGTCAAAAATATCCCCATCCCATCTTCCCGTTGCAAAAAGCAAACATGAGGGTGATGGGTGTTGGAGTCCAACATTGGGACGACTGCAGGTTCCCCATCCGTGCTCTAGCCGCTACAGTATGGTGCTATTTTACGGTGCAACAGGAGACTGAATTGTTGCCCTACAACAGAAGTGGGGAACTGGATGCAGCAAGCAGGCCGGATCCTTATCTTCCCACTTCCTACAAGCCAAGGTGAATGGGACTGGCCACCTGTTAACTAACTGAAGTCACAATGACACCAGGTGACCCAATCAGCTGATTGTTGGGGCATCAAAGCATCATGGAAGGGCTTCTTTAAGCCCCAATGAGCAGGAGAGTACTCTGCTGATCGTCGGTGCTTGCAAAAAGCCCTGCCTACAACAGGACAACAATAAATAATTAAGATGATTCCTTCCTAAGTGCTGAAAGCTCAAAATGTATGCTCAGACACTGATCCTTACAATAGCTTTGCAAGTCAGGATAGAATTGTTGTCACCATTCTGCTGATTGGGGCAAAGGGGGACATGGAAGCTGACGTATGACAACATGTCAGAGAACTCGTATCTGACATGAGATCCAAGAGACTTTCAGCTCATGCTTCTTGCCCTCAGACAGCGACCTACACCAGCTGAATCTGACTGCTGTTCTGCAATTCATTGCTTTCCAGAAGCAGAAAAACAGAATTAAGGCCGGATGCATTCAAATGTCAGTGGATTAGAAGCCCTCTTGTTAAAGCACTATCATCTTCAAGGCTCAAGTCCAAACTAGACGTTCATTGTTTCAATGCAATTATCATGCAGGGTTTGCTTGTTTTCTGAAAACACAAGTAGCAGTTACAGGGAGGTCAAGTGGCAGTGATATAACAGGAAAGGGAAAGTAACTCTTCTTCCATGCTGTGGTCCCATATTCAATAACTATCTAGTGAGTAAATGGGGTTCCATTAAGCACTGCTGGCTATGCACTACCTCTACCAACAGAGGCAATGTATACCTCTGAATACCAATTGCAGGGAATCACAAGTGCTGTTGTGCTCAGGCCCGGCTTCTGGGCTTTGCACGCAGCTGGCTGGCTACTTTGTTGTTGTTGTTTAGTCATTTAGTCGTGTCCGACTCTTCGTGACCCCATGGACCAGAGCACACCAGGCACTCCTGTCTTCCACTGCCTCCCGCAGTTTGGTCAAACTCATGTTCGTAGCTTCGAGAACACTGTCCAACCATCTCGTCCTCTGTCGCCCCCTTCTCCTTGTGCCCTCCATCTTTCCCAACATCAGGGTCTTTTCCAGGGAGTCTTCTCTTCTCATGAGGTGGCCAAAGTATTGAAGCCTCAGCTTCAGGATCTGTCCTTCCAGTGAGCACTCAGGGCTGATTTCCTTCAGAATGGATAGGTTTGATCTTCTTGCAGTCCATGGGACTCTCAAGAGTCTCCTCCAGCACCATAATTCAAAAACATCAATTCTTCGGTGACCAGCCTTCTTTATGGTCCAGCTCTCACTTCCATACATCACTACTTGGAATACCATAGCTTTAACTATACGGACCTTTGTTGGCAAGGTGATGTCTCTGCTTTTTAAGATGCTGTCTAGGTTTGTCATGGCTTTTCTCCCAAGGAACAGGTGTCTTTTAATTTCATGACTGCTGAGAACAGGATGGTGGACTAAATGGGTCTGGGACTTGATCATGCATAGTTCCTGGCATCCCTGAAGCAGCTATTTCTGCTAGGAGGCTGCCTCCATCGACACCAGTAGGAGCTTATGCAAATTGCAGCTTTTGGGTGCTGGTGGTCAGTTTATTGGGACAACAGCAACAGAAAAGGGTTATATCCTCCCTTTCCATCCTGTGGTCCCACTGTTGCATTGCCCACGGTTTAAAAAACGGTGTATCCATTAACTGCATCCACACAATTGACGCTGCGTCTAGAGTGGTCCTGAGACGCAGACAAGCGATAAATGAAAACCTCCCTTCTCTAGGCAAGTTCAAAGGGCCTTGGAAGATGCCCCTCCTCCACCAAATCCTTTCAAATAAATAAATAAATCTCACAATACCAACACCTCTCAAGATGAAGTCTAACATATTTGTCATTGTTGGTGACAGACTCCTGTTCCGATACATTGCAGCTATTTCTACAACGTGTCAGCTGTTAAGGCACACTTTAAAACGCCGCCACCAAACACATATTAACGCCATAAAATCCACCCTGTTTTATTGCAACAGCTGATGCCTCTCACTAGGTTGCTGGGGAAATGTGAGAAAGTTGCTGATAGCCCGAAAGCATTTAAATCCAAATTAAGCTCCTTCCCTCTCCCCCCGCCACTCTTTATGCATCATGCAAATGTAGGAAGTTATTAAAAACTGTTACTTTGGATTCCTAAAACAATCCCCCCATGAATAGAAGCAAGCGCTTTTCTTCCCCACAACCTTCTAGATCAGCGGTTCTCAACCTGTGGGTCCCCAGATGTTGTTGGACTACAACTCCCATCATCCCTGAGCTCTGGCCTTGCTAGCTAGGGGTGATGGGAGTTGTAGTCCAACAACATCTGGGGACCCACAGGTTGAGAAAGGCTGTTCCAGATGAGATCCAATCAAAGTCAGCTCAATCCTGAAGGCAGCAGAGGCAGATGCCAAGAGCAGCAGAATCTTCGAGACTATTGGTTGAGCTGGGAAATCTTCCTCCACCCCCTAGACCAGAGCTAGCCAATAGGGTTCCTTCCAGATGTTGATAGGCTGCACCTCCCACCAACCCTGACCATGTTGGCTTGGGCTTATGGAATCTGAAGTCCAATCAGGATCTAGAGGGTATGTTGGGTACGCAGGGAATGTTGGCTGCCGCTGCCCTAGGGTCTTGGGTCAAATGTGGGACACATGTCTCTCCCCCATTTTCAGCATGTTCTCGTCTTTCCATACACACAAAGGGGATGCAAATCCGTTGCCTTTGGAACAGGGGGAAAGTCTTGGGTGTGCAAGATTGGACTCTTGAGTCCTTCCCTATAGTGTTTAAGGAAACTGGGTGGAGGGTTGCCTCCGTTAGCAGTCCACGGATACAAAGAAAGAAAGAAAGAAAGAAAGAAAGAAAGAAAGAAAGAAAGAAAGATCTGCACCTGCAATCAATCTTCTCTGGATTAAGCCTATTTGCTAAGGGGAATGATAAATGCAACCTGAATTCTAGGCAAAACTTGAATCCTGGGAAGCAGGTGGCAGATGGGAGCAGCAGATGGGTGCTGGAGTCTAAGGAAGAGGGGTGGAGTAGCGATGGATGAATCTGTCAATTTTGGTTTCTCTTGGTTGCTCACTTTTTCAGTACGTATTTATTTATTTTTAAATAAATAAATGTTTGTGGTAAAACCTCTAAGCAGTTTACAAAAAAATCGGTTCTTTACATTTCCACATCAGTTTGCATAATCCTTTTTTAAAAAAAGCCCTCAGAAAAACTCACCAGCAAATTTCTCCTAATGTACACATTTTCTATGCATTATACACATTTTCCCAAGCAACTCTGCCTAACATAATGATTTTGGGTAATGTTTCCCCCCACCCAAATTAACCTGTGGATTTATACACACACATTACTCCCAGGCTTTTGTACATCAGACTTGGCTGGAGAACAGTATCCCAAAATTTGGAGGAATTGGAAAATCAAAGGGCAGCTGTTTTGATTCAGGTCTTGTTTCTGTAAGTGCAAACTCACTTTTTAATACAAATGGTATTGAATTTCTCTCCCACCCCGACTAGATGGTAAGCAGACATGCATAAGAGAAAAAGCATGCTAAAGGAATCTGGACCGAGTTGGTCTCCAAGGTGATGATATGTCTATGCAAACATTATTTGGGAGTGTGATTGCATGCATGCTTTTCTAACTGCCTCTTTTTAAAAGAGGAAAAGGACCAAACCCGAAATTTGCACAGCAACTCTAGAAACAAGGGTGCTAACATGTGGGTAGACAACTCTGGTTTTCACCCTGGAATGATGTTTTGATAGCTGTTAAATGGCTTGTCAAAAACCGAAGAAGTCATATTGGGATGAGCGAACCCCTTTAGTGCAGAAACAATGGTTTAAAAAGCCTTTGATATGTATTTTTTCATGTTCCTTTTAGAACGTTTTGCAGTTTGGAGAGTTAAAGTTCAAGTCTCCTGGACCCTCCCAGTGTTTTACTTGACTACATAATACTACTTTGTTGATTGAATTCCCCCCACCCAACAGCAAAGGGACAGGAACGATATAGCCAGATGTGTATCTGAATTATAATCCGGCCCCTCCAAAATGTCATAATGAGAGGCTTTCTTGATATTGGATATCCTAAGCTCCGATCCACCAAGCTGATGCAAATGAACACACATCATCATTTTTCTAATTTCATCAGTCTTAAAAGAAAATAAGCTTTTCATGTGCAACAGCAGGTCTGAGATTAGTTCTGCTGAGCTCACCGCCATGGAACTAAATATCTATCAAGCCCAGCATAAAGTCACAAACTACTTATGAATGTCAACAACATTCTGATATAACAATGGTGGCCGTGTGATTGTTTGTATAACACTTTGCTGCTGTGCAAAATGCTTCAACTCATTTTGTTTTTTTTTAAATCTGGTTCATCCACAGTACCACAGATGCGCTCAGGAAGGTCTCTGCTTTTCCATCATTTCAGAGGGTCCTGTGTGAAATTCCTCTGCATTCGCACGCACGCAAAGTCAGAAAGGGAAAACATTTTGGGGAGAGAGACGGAACTGGGAACCATGCCTCACCTCTCCCCAAATGCTCCAAGGGGCTCTTGCGTGGCCCTAGCCCCTTGACAGGGGTTCGAACAAAAACATGATGAGCCCCTGGGTTCTTTTAAAGGAAAGCCCTTGCAGCAGCAGCATTTTGGAGGGGCAGGCACAGCCAATCCATACCCCTCCACCAACCAGTTCCTAAACCAATGCCTAACTGCAACCTTACAAGTTGTGACGATTTGCTACACAGTAGGCAAAAACCTAGACAGCAAACCTAGACAGCATCTTTAAAAAGTAGAGACATCACCTTGCCAACAAAGGTCCATATAGTAAAAGCTATGGTTTTCCCAGTAGTTATGTGTGGAAGTGAGAGCTGGACCATAAAGAAGGCTGATCGCCGAAGAATTGATGCTTTTGAACTATGGTGCTGGAGGAGACTCTTGAGAAGATCAGGAGACTGCAAGAAGATCAAACCTATCGATTCTTAAGGAAATCAGCTCATAGTGCTCACTGGAAGGACAGATCGTGAAGCTGAGGCTCCAGTACTTTGGCCACCTCTTGAGAAGACTCCCTGCAAAAGACCCTGATGTTGGGAAAGATGGAGGGCACAAGGAGAAGGGGACAACAGAGGACAAGATGGTTGGATACTGTTCTCAAAGCTACCAGCATGAGTTTGACCCAACTGCGGGAGGCAGTGGAAGACAGAAGCGCCTGGCGTGCTCTGGTCCAGGGGGTCACGAAGAGTCGGACACGACTAAACGACTAAACAGCAACAAAGGCAAAAACCAAATGGCACCAGCCAATCAGCCAAATGGACAAAATTCCTACTGGGCCCCAGCCCCAAAAGCAGATGATCCCATGACAGGCATAGCAAGGTCAAGCGAACAATCTGAAAATAGGGAGGGTGGGCGGATGAAAAGAGGAAGCTCAATGCTGCGCGCAGGGTATTTAAAGGCTATGGCTGTCAATCACGAAATGGCAACGTATAAATCTCCCCAGCAACAGGAAGCTCCATGATAATGGTGGCCAAACTCTTTTCCTGCCCAGCAATGATGGGTGTCTTGCTAGCCCCCCCCTATTTTTAAGCGTGTTCTCCATGAAGGAGAACACACTTAAAAATAGCTCAAAAACTACACGTCACCATCTAAAGAGCACCCACCACCCTGAAAACCATCAAGCTCAGAATCTTGAGTTTAGACCATGTAATGCCTTTGCTGAAGAAGCAGCATTGGCGGCCAATATGGTACCAAGCTAAGTTCAAGGTTCGGCATTTAAAGTGAAAACCCTGGAGATGTTTACATTGCCTGACTCGAGTTCAGGTTGAGAACCAGGAACCCTCCAGCTTACATTGCAGGATGGGATGTAAAAACATAAAATGATAATTGGCCGCCAGTGGCCCACTGGGGGTAAGGATATGATACTTGTACCTTGTATACAAAGATGAAGACCTAAAATATCATCTCATCCCTTCCATACACAACTTATCACTGTGCTCCAAAGGAGAGAGCCACCATCTAATCAGGAGGCCTATTCTGTACAGCATCAGAATTGGGCCTCAGTCCAGTATACCTGAAGGAGCGTCTCCACCTCCATCGTTCTGCCCGGACACTGGGGTCCAGCGCTGAGGGCCTTCTGGCGGTTCCCTCATTGCGAGAAGCCAACTTACAGGGAACCAGGCAGAGGGCCTTCTCAGTAGTGGCACCCACCCTGTGGAATGCCCTCCCACCAGATGTCAAGGAAATAAACAACTATCTGACTTTTAGAAGACACCTGAAGGCAGCCCTGTTTAGGGAAACTTTTAATGTTTAATAGGTTATTGTATTTTAAGATTCTGTTGGAAGCCGCCCAGGGTGGCTGGGGAAACCCAGCCAGATGGGTGGGGTATAAATAAATTATTATTATTATTATTATTATTATTATTATTATTATTATTATTATTATGTGGTAGCACCTACTTTTCCCAACTCCTTCCCATCGTAGGCACCATCTTTATTCACTTTTCGGTGCCTGTTGAAGACTTTCCTATTTCAACAAGTCTTCTTAGTGGGTATTTTTTGTCCTAGTCAGTATCAGAGCTTTTTTTATCAAAAAGGTTTTATGTATGCAATTGTCTCCTCGTCACCAGCATACACAACATGAGATCATCTAATTTTATTCTTTGGCTCAACCTGACAGCCATGCCCAGGGATGTTGGAGAATTCTAACCAAAGCAGAAATGGGGGCAGAAATTGCTTATGTTTGCTTAATTGTTCCATATCCAGAACAGAAATCAATCCAGTGAATACAATTGCGAACTGCTGTTGCTGCTGCTGCTTTCAGTTATGTAATTGGTTATGGTTTTCCCCACAATCTGCATTGTGTTTCCTTTGCATTGAAATGAATGGGGTGGACAATGTAATTAATTCCACAAATTACATAATTTTGCCAGAAGGGACAGTGAGAAAAACAATGTCATTTTTGGCGGAAGACAAACGGCAGCAGAATGGAAACGGTGCTGCGTGCGACAAATGCATCGGCACAACAGAAAGCGATGCCTTGTTATATCTCTAGCCACACAACTTGTGACATCATAGTTGAACACTGGACTGGAATCCAAATACCAATTTCCAAACATGGACTGCACCCTGGAGATCTGAATCCCCAACAGACAAACTGGAAGCATGCAGAAACTGGAGTGGACGTGGTCAAACACGTGGAAGAAAATACAGAATCGTTCCCCACAAAATGTTAGTTGCCTCCAGCAGGGGGTCTTCGCATGCAATGGAAACGGACAATAGGAATTTTCTTCTTCCTTCTTTCTTAAAAAAAAAATGAGCATTTTTGTCATACTTAAAGTATTTAGCCTGACTGCATCTGTGAATGAAGACATTTAAAAAAAGCCATTATGTTTTCAACTTCAGTTAATAATAAGGCTATTTTTCCACCCACTTGCCAGGCCCAGCTGTAATGTTCTAGGGCTCAAGTGGGAGTCAATGCAAAACAAGGATTAGGAAGATAAATGATATACAGAATACAGTGCCAGTTCACATAAAATATTAGCAGATTGGAAATGACTGTTTACTGTCTCACTGACTACATGATGACTTTCGTGTCTCCCAGAGAACGTACAGAAAACCATCTGCCGATAAAGGAGACCGTGCAGCACCTGGGTCATGACAAATTAATTTTTTAGCTAAGCCTGTGAGGGGTATGTGAGTACACACACACACACATACACACAGGTCAGCCAAGCCTTTAAGGAGTTTGTCTCTACCCACCCAGGACTATTTTAACACGACACAAACGTTGACCAACTCATTCATCAACATTAGCGGAGAGCAAATTTGGATGGCTGGGCTTTTTTTCCGCTTTGTTTGTTGTTTTTACCGTGGCTAAACTGCTTCATTATTAAGGAAATAAGGGCTGCTTCCAGAGCCAGCCTGAGATGTTCTGCTGCCAGAGTTGGCACCCTGCAACCAAGTAAACCTGGATAGTACCTCTGGCCACACGCAGAGTTGGTATTAAATCAACGATTTATTTCATACCTGCAGGCAGAGGGAAAATAATCTGCACCACTCTGCTGCCCATCTTCTCTTCCTGTAAGGTGAGGGTAGATAATGTGCTGCCATCCAGATATTTTGGGCTACAACCCTCAGTTCTTCCTCCCTCACTCCAGTTTGGGTAGCTGTCAGTGAGAGATGCCACCAGGATATCTCTCTGTTCTTCCAGGTTGGCTGCTTGCCAGCCAGGTGCCTGGTTGACTTCGGTTTCCCTGTCATTGTGCCTTGCCAGCTTGGAGCACCTGTGAGAAACTTTCCATGCCAGGAAGTCAACTTTCCATGGCATGAGTCAAGTGCCATGTGGAGGTGCAACGAAAAGAATATAATTGGATTGGCCTTAGAAAGGAGAAGGGATACTTGGTCAGGCTCATTTATGCTGCAGAACTGGCCTATCAAGTCAAACACAAACCACCAAGGCCACGTTTTCTGGAGCTCAGTCGTAGAGCTATCTTCTTTGCCTGAAGAAGGTCCCAGGTCCAATCGCCAGCATCTCCAGGTAGGACAAGGAATGTCCCCCACCTGAAACCCTGAAGAGCTGCTGCCAATCAGTGTAGACAGCACTGAGTTAGACAGATCAATGTGTTGAGATGCTTCCAAGGAAACGGGGGCAATTTGCAGGCCCCCAGCTGGCTCTGGCCCACTGGCCAGTAGCTGGGCGATCTCCAGGCACTAAAACAGCATCAAACAGCGACCTGCAGCTTCATAACTCTTCAGAAGCTGGAGCACGCTCTTATCAGCAGAGTAATTAACTCTTCGCCATGGAAGGGCAGACAGTAAAGCATATTTACTAGCAGTTTATTCAGCATAGATCAAGACAAAGAAAACATGTTTGCTCTCCTTCATGTCTAGCATAAGGCAAAAGCTATACACAAACGGAAGTTCCCTGCAAGCTGTGCTGGAATGTAAACAGACATGTGACATACAACAGCTCCACACATCTGTTTAGGTGGAATGGAACATCAATATCCTAACACAATGGTCTGCCTCACCCTGCCTGCATATTCACCAAAGGTGCTGGAGGTTATAGAAGTCACGAGCTTTCAATGTAGGACAGGGTTGTCATATTTCAAGGAGTAAAAATTAGGACACAAAAAGTTGTTGAGCTTTTGCCAATCTGGATCCCTTGCATTCCAACAGAGTCCATCGGTGTACAGTGCTACCTCGGGTTAAGTACTTAATTCGTTCCAGAGGTCCATTCTTAACCTGAAACTGTTCTTAACCTGAAGCACCACTTTAGATAATGGGGCCTCCTGCTGCTGCCGCGCCGCCAGAGCACGATTTCTGTTCTCATCCTGACGCAAAGTTCTTAACCCACGGTACTATTTCTGGGTTAGCGGAGTCTGTAAACTGAAGCGTCTGTAACCTGAAGCGTATATAACCTGAAGCATATGTAACCCGAGGTACCACTGTACTTAACCAGAGGTACCAGTATACAACACTTTCCTCCATAAACTGTTTCCCATGCTTAACAAACCCAAACATCACTTTTAGGTTTATGCCATGAGACACCGGCATTTCTGCATGTTTGTATTAAATCGTCTAGCTATTCCAAACCAACCTGGCCACCAACCTAGATAGGGTTTCCCCAACTTGGGTCTCCAGGTGTTTTGTGGCTACAACTCCCATCATCCCTAACTAGCAGGACCAGTGGTCAGGGATGATGGGAACAGTAGTCCAAAAACAGCTGGAGACCTAAGTTTGGGAAACCCTGGATTAGGCAAACTCATGGAGGAGAAGGCTATCAAAGGTTAGTAGACATCATGGCGAAGCTCTGCCCTCCACAGTCGGGAGGCAGCAACGCTTCTGAATACCAGTTGCTGGACGGGAGAGTCGCTCTTGTGCTTGAATCCTGCTTGCAAGGTTGGCCACTATCCACACAACAGCAGACAGCATGGTTGGGCAGCACTGCTTACCCAACCGCCCAACAGCTGAGTCACTGCTGCTTCCCAGGAAGGAGAGGGGTAAGACGGTGGGGAGGTCAGTGTGGTGCAAACACACTGGGGCTCCTGACGGGGTGTTTGCACTGCGCCAGCCTCCCTGTCGCTTCACCCCTCTCTTTACCAGTAAGCAGCAGCAACAGTTGGGAGGTCAGGTGAGTGTCACCACCCTACCATGCTTCAATGCGCAGCCTGATAAAGCAGTGTGGTAAAAATTGCCAGTGCTGTGGAGAAACCATAGGTCGGTGGTACAATTCGCCAACGAATATGGGATGTAGAATTTCAGTGTAATGAGTGAGATGATTAAGCAACCAGCAATCCAAGACAATGGGAGAGGTTTTACTCCAGCAATATATCTATCAAAACTACATGTATCTAAATTATAGACGGTCATTCACTCTTGCTAGATTCAACGTGCTGCCATCTGCCTTATTGCAGGGCAGATATGTGGATAACCGTATGCGGAGCGAGTATGCCCTTGCCGCCTGACAGAGGTGGAAACCCTCTCCCATGTCTTGCTTCGATGTCGTTTTTATGAGGATATACACTTGGTCTTCATTACCCCTGTTATGCAGAAAATTTCAAGTGGGTTTGAACCTTAATGCTTAAAATCCGTGTTAGAGGACACTAAGGGTGGTCAAATTTTGTGCAGCTGCCATAAAAATCAGGGAACAATTACAAATTACCTCAGATGCAAACTCTAGATAATATTTTAGAGACTAAGACCTAAACCACATTTCCAATTGCTACCATATTCTATTATTATTATTATTATTATTATTATTATTATTATTATTATTATTATTATTATTATTTATACCCCGCCCATCTGGCTGAGTTTCCCCAGCCACTCTGCTCTGGGCAGCTCCCAATCGAGTGTTAAAAACAATATAGCATTAAATATTAGAAACTTCCCTAAACAGGGCAGCCTTCAGATGTCTTTTAAAGATAGGATAGCTGCTTATTTCCTTCACATCTGAAGGTAGGGTGTTCCACAGGGTGGGCGCCACTACCGAGAAGGCCCTCTGTCTGGTTCCCTGTAACCTCACTTCTCGCAATGAGGGAACCGCCAGAAGCCCCTCGGCGCTGAATGATGGGGGTGGAGATATTGTTATATTTTATTGTTAATCCAAACTTAATTCTATTGTGTTTTATGCTCATTTAGTATGGTATGTAAAACTGGTCTGGGGCCGTAATAAAATTTATTATAAAATCTATCTATCTATATCATCTATCATCTATCTATATCTATATCTATATCTATATCTATATCTAATCTATCATCTATCTATCTATCTATCTATCTATCTATCTATCTATCTATCTATCATCTATCTATCTATCTATCTATCTATCTATCTATCTATCTATCTATCTATCTATATCTATCATCTATCATCTCTATCTATCATCTATCTATATCTATCTATCTATCTATCTATCTATCTATCTATCTATCTATCATCTATCACCTATCTATCTATCATCTATCTATCTATCTATCTATCTATCTATCTATCTATCATCTATCACCTATCTATCTATCATCTATCTATATCTATCTATCTATCTATCTATCTATCTATCTATCTATCTATCTATCTATCATCTATCTAACTATCTATCTACTCTATATCTATCTATCTATCATCTATCTATCTATCTATCTATCTATCTATCTATCTATCTATCTATCATCTATCAGTGGTGGTGCAAATAATTTGGACTCAGAAGGCCCCATGTTCTATGACTGTCATCTTCAGCTAAAAGGACCAGGTCACAATTTTGGGAGAGGAAATACTACAGTACCGGGTTACTGACAGAACAGTCTAAGCTGGTGTAAGGTGGCTGCCCCTGTTCCAGTCATGGTAAACCTGGGTGCAGAGCTTTTAAATATGACACGAGGTTTCCATGGAATCTACGGAACCAGCAAATGCTTTGTACTACCTCGAGTACCTTGAGATAGTTCAATAGTTGAACGCTATCACTTTATATACTGAAACACCATACAATGTCATTGCAGGCAGCGGCATCCGTTCTTACATCAGGAAGATTCCAAATCTGTATGAATGTGTCACATTGTAAGGCAGAGGAACGCTGATGTTTTATAACAGAGACTTGGCATGCCTCCCGTCAGTCTTTTATGGCATTAATAGTTTCAATATATTTTAACCTTCTGTAAAGCGCCATGCAAATTTGCATTTAAATAAGATAGCATGCTCTTCTAGTTAAATAAGACAATGCATTGAACACAGATACATGTTCTAGATCATGTATATATATATATATTATGCATTGAAATTATGCACACAGAGACACATCAAGAGTTCAATGCATTGCGTGTTGAGTTCCACCAGGCCACCCCCACCAAGAAATGCACACATCACACATCAATTTTGTTTAAGGTTTTTGGCATCAATTTTGGCCACAACTTTATTTAAATACATAATTGTGAGTGGTTGCTTAGGCATTGGTTATGACTATCTGTCCATGCCCAGGGACAGAGCTGACTTCCGGATTCCAGCGGAAGCCAGCATGGGAAACAAATGTTGGGTGAGAAAGTGAGGCTGGGGCCCAAACCATCACTTCTCACCCTCATGTTCCGTTGGGGCTTGCACGGCCCAGGTCCGATTCCAGGGACAAGGACGAAAGAATGGCAAGCCCCTGGCTTCCTTTAACGGAATTCCCTTTTCCACACCGCCATTGGAGGGGTAGGCACTTACCCCTCCTCCAACCAGATTTTTAACCAATGCCTAACCGCCAACCTTACAAGTTGTGACGATTTGCTACGCAGTAGGCAAAACCCAATGGCACCAGCCAATCAGCCAAATGGGAAAATTCCTACCAGGCCCTTGCTCGAAGGCAAGCGACCCCATGACAGGCATAGCAAGGTCAAGCAAACCAAACCCCCCCCCCCTATAAAAAGGGAGGGTGGGCGGGTGATCCGGTAAAAAGCCAAGAGGACGCCCCCGGTAATGGCGTCCTGTATTTAAAGGCTCTAACCCCACCCCTAAATTGGCTACACACAAAACTCCCCAGAGACCCGATTAACCACTTAGCTGCCTGGGTCCTTCAAATTGCACAGTCATACCAATGGTGGCCTGCATTCCCCCAACCGCAACACGTGCTCTCATTTAGGGAGAACACGCTTTGTCTTAAGTTATTTAAATATTAGGTGGGCTGACAGATAGATATCTAAAACACATATCAGAGCAATCCAGAATGCCCCCCCTCTCTCTCTTTCTCTCTCCATAATAACTTATGCATATATAAGAATTTCGTAAGCCAGGGTGGGGGCAAGTTCGGAGCGAAGTGGAGATCATTAAAATGAAAGAATTTTCGGGTGAAAGCAAATTCTATTCAGCTAAGAAGGAAGTAGCGGCAGCTCAGAAAGCAGTTCTTGGGTTTAGAACTTCAAGGGAAGAACCATTTCCATTTGAAAACAAAGGCTTTTTTTATTTTTAAAATTGTCTTTAGTGGTGGCTTTTCCTCTCTCCCCTCTCTCAGTAAATGTAGCACTTAATTAGTTCAACAGACAGGGGGAAGAAAGCAATGTTATATATTTAGGGACGTGGTCCCCTCAGTGAAAACAGTACTTGAAAAGCAATAAATAAAATGTATCATTTTATAAAAACTTTAATAATTTTAGGGAGGGGGGTGAAGGAAACAAGGAAGTAAAAAATGAACAGACTCGCCACTGGAAGCAATATTTGAAGAATCTAAGCTTGTGTTTCTGAATTGTTTTCAGGCTTCCCACAAAGATCTGGGTGGCAACTGTGGGAATACGTTGTTGGGTTAGATGGGCCTTTGTCTTGATCCAGCAGGGCTTTCCCTATGCACTTATTTCACAGCTTGGGGGTGAACTTATGGCCTTTTGACTAGGGAAAGACCCTCAAATATTCCGCTCTGTAGGAACTGCTGTAAGAAACTGTCTCCTCAATGCACTGTTAGGAGCAGAGCCATCAACTCTATGGGGCTGAGGCCTCTACAGATCCCCAGTTGTCATGCGTGTGGCATGTGCCACATCACATGCACACATCATGCACGTGACGTCAGCCCCCTAATGTTGGGCGCAACTCGGCGCCTGTGGTTAGGAGCCATCACAACACTAGCAGCCTGTTAGCCAATCCTCCTGCTCTCTTTTCCCCTTGCATGTTCAAAAAATCCAAAATCAAAATGGCAACCTGGGCCATGCAGAAGATTGCAAACACTCCCACCGCTTTAGGGGCATCCATCTAGGAAAGTATATAAATGCAACGTAATGGTTTTCCCAGTAGTGATGTATGGAAGTGAGAGCTGGACCATAAAGAAGGTTGATGACCAAAGAATGGATGCTTTTGAATTATGGTGCTGGAGGAGATTCTTGAGAGTCCCATGGACTGCAAGAAGATCAAACCTCTCCATTCTGAAGGAAATCAGCCCTGAGTGCTCACTGGAAGGACAGATCCTGAAGCTGAGGCTCCAATACTTTGGCCACCACATGAGGCTCCAATACTTTGGCCACCACATGAGAAGAGAGGATTCCCTGGAAAAGACCCTGATGTTGGGAAAGATGGAGGGCACAAGGAGAAGGGGACGACAGAGGACGAGATGGTTGGACAGTGTTCTCGAAGCTACGAACATGAGTTTGACCAAACTGCGGGAGGCAGTGGAAGACAGGAGTGCCTGGCGTGCTCTGGTCCATGGGGTCACGAAAAGTCGGACATGACTAAACAACAACAAATCTCTAAACACATATTTAATGGCCAACATTATGAGGTTTCCTAGCGGTGTGATTTTTATTTGATGTGCAACACAAACTTATTTGGCAGTGGAATTTTATACACTCATAATCCTGCTACAACCACAGTGGCACAGATGGGCAGATAAAACAGCAGACCTGATGCAGCTGGTAGGGCTTCAGAACATTCCTCCCCTCCTGCTTCAGACAGAAATTTGGTAGGCTTTTCAGTGCCATGGTAAGACTCCAAACAATGGAGCGATCATATCTTGAAGCAGTGGAACAAGGGCAGTATCAACACAGCAGTAAGAAAAAGGGTCTACTCTTATTCTCCCCTAGGAAGTGGAAATAGCAGCACATTTCTGATCAGCCCCTGCAACTTGCAGTCAGTGGGGCAGGGCTGAAGAAAAGGAAGCTCAGCGCTGCATTCTGATAATGATGAGTTTTGAGTTTTGATAGGTTTGCCCTTAACATCACCCAATAGTTGAGAAAGGAGGAGAAAACAGAGGCAGACGTACATATGGCTGAGGGTAGGGATGGAAGGATCATTCTATTTCAATTACCTCACATTCTCATTTTTGCCATCTTAAATTGAGTTCACCACATTTCTGCAGCAATGTGTAAATACACACACACACACACACACACACACACACACACACACACACACTATTAAATCCTCATGAAAAAATCTTTAGTGCTTTAATATGAATATCTCCTAATGAACACATTTTTGTCTGCAGTTTTGACTAATGCACACATTATTTGCAAGCAACTTCTCTTAACATCATGTATTCCTGTATTTTCACTAAAATCTTCATTTCTATACACAATTCCCCCTAATATATGCATATTTGTAAAGACTGGTTGGAGAATTGCATTGCAAAATTTGGAAAGCTGTGAATTTTGAAGGATAAGTGCAAATTTTGAAGGATGACTATGTTTTGGTTCTCATATTGTTCTGGAACATGCAAATCTGATAAGTTCATTTTCAAATGTGAGCTGAATTTCTCCCTCACCCTCTAGCTGGGAATGAGGCTGAGCGTTCTCAGTGAAGTTCTCCTTGCACATTATTAGAATCCCTTTTTCATAGATAAAGGGGCGGAAGATACAAAGCTCAGACACTGTCAGAGTGCCACTGTCAGAGGCAGAGTGACAACATGTTCTCATTTGAAATCTGAAAATATTTTGCAAAGGTTTTAAACTCAAATGTAAGTATAATAGAGACTGCCCTGTGTTACCCTCGCTCAGTCCTGCTGGAGTACAAAGCTTTGGAGACAAATTCCTAGTCTGAGGCTGCATATGCACTATACCTTTAAAGCACAGTTTTCTCTCCCTCAAAGCATTCTGGGAACTGTAGTTTGCTAGGAATTGGAACTCTTTGAGGGCTAAACCATGGTGCCCAGAGTTCTTTGAGAAGGGGAAATGTGGTTTGGATGTGCTTTAAAAGTATCGTGTGTAGGCAATCTGAGCAAGTAAAAAAACCTGTTGATGCTATTGTTGGCATCCATCTGCCTAGAGCAGGGCTCAACAAACCTTTTCAGCAGGGGGCTGGTCTACTGTCCCTCACACCTTGTGGCAGGGGCAGACTATATTTTGAATAAATAAATAAATAAATAAATAATAAATAAATAAATAAATAAATAAATAAATAAATAAATAAATAAATTTTATTTATATCCCGCCCTCCCCAGCCGAAGCCGGGCTCAGGGCGGCTAACAACACTAAAATAGTGCAACATTATAAAAACATTATAAAAATTAATTAAAATCAAAATTGATGGCAACCATAAACTAAAGTTCTGTAAAGATTGCCAAAGGAGGGAGTCAGGCTGCGCCCTGACCAAAGGCCTGGTGGAACAGCTTTGTCTTGCAGGCCCTGCGGAAAGATGTCAAGTCCTGCAGGGCCCTTGTCTCTTGTAACAGAGCGTTCCACCAGGTTGGAGCCGCAGCCGAAAAAGCCCTGGCTCTGGTTGAGACCAGCCTAACCTCTCTGTGGCCTGGGACCTTCAAGATGTTTTTATTTGAAGACCGTAAGTTCCTCTGTGGGGCATACCAGGAGAGGCGGTCCCGTAGGTACGAGGGTCCTAGGCCGGATAGGGCTTTGAAGGTTAAAACCAGCACCTTAAACCTGATCCTGTACTCCACTGGGAGCCAGTGCAGCTGGTATAGCACTGGATGAATGTGATCTCGCAGCGAAGACCCCGTAAGGAGTCTCACCATGGCATTCTGCACCCGCTGGAGTTTCTGGGTCAGTCTCAAGGGCAGCCCCACGTAGAGCGAGTTACAATAATCCAGTAAATGAATTCCTATGCCCCACAAATAACCCAGAGGTGCATTTTAAATAAAAGGGCATATTCTACTCATGTAAAAACAGGCTGATTTCTGGACCATCCGCGGGCCAGATTTAGAAGGCGATTGGGCTGGATCAGGCCCCTGGGCCTTAGTTTGCCTACCCATGGCCTAGAGAGAAAATGGAGTGTGTCTCCAAGGGTGAAGCAAACTGCTGTGTTGGCATCACCAAAGTGACCTCCTTGGGGCACAAGCTTGGCCACCCCTCACCTGTTCCAGCTATTTGCATCTTTCTCTTTCTTTCATACATAGCAATTTATCTTTTTGCATCTTATGGCTTGCACTTAAGAGTATCCAAGAAACAGGAAAAAAGGCAGCATTAGGACTTTAAGCTGCAGAACTACAGAAGATCTCAAGGTTGCCATCAGAAGGGATGCAGGAGGAGGCGAGAAGGAGAGAATCTCTCCACGGAGTATTTCCAACACATTTGAGCCGAGCGAATTAGAACTGACACCAAAGGGAGGGGGAAAAAAATCTAATTGAACTAGCGAAAACGCATAACACTTTGCTATAGAAACAAGAGGGCCCTGGTGGAATCACTCAGGTTAATGCTGTCCAACTTGAAACAACAATAATTTTATATCTCATGATCTGCAAACAGAAGAAAGGAAAGCTCTTGTTTAAATATCCTGACATTAAATGGAGAGGAAATTGTGAGGGACAAAGCAATAGAAAAATAGACCTTTCTGCGAGGAGAAGAAAAAAATGTGGCCACTCTGTGAGGGGAAACAGTATATCTATATATCTATATATCTATATATCTATGTATCTATATATATATCTATATATATATATATATATATAGATATATAGATATATAGATATATAGATATATAGATATAGATAGATAGAGAGAGAATACATATGTAAATAGATCCTAGTCCTTTGTTTTATCTCACAGCTTAGATCTATTTATTTATCTTTAACATTTATATGCTTTTACTCACAGAAACAAAAACAACGTGATTCTAGTCCCTAGTGAGTTGGGCTGTTATTTATGGCTGATCTAGAAGGCGAAACGTTTTCATCAGCACTGATAGTCCTCCCCCCCTCCATTGTTAGTGATTTGGGGAAATTACTGGGGAAAAAGCATTGCCCTCATTCTGAACTGACTTCATTTGCCCTCAGTGAAGAAGCATTGCCCTCGTTCTGAAGCAGCATTGCTCTTGTTCTGAATAGACTTCATTTTTCCTCACTGACAAGGATCACCGATATGGACAAGCCAGAAAGCATTGCTTTGTTTGCCGTAGTCAGATCTGATTGGCTCTGAGGTGTTGTGGTATCATCACAACCACTACTTGTCTCTTGGCTGGGGTGACATTAGGATGGGGTAACCAACCCAACGCCCCTTAAAGATTTACAATGGTCTCCTGGGCAGGTGCCTCAGACTCAGCCCCAACAATTCTTTCAAAATTTGAAATGTGACCACTAGTCAGAAAATGTGGGCAAGCTCTACATTAGGAAGAAGAAAAAACAATGTCCAAAGAGCAGCAAATAACAGAGGAACCAATGGCATTGAACATATTTAAGGGTTCTTTGGGGATACCTCTTTTGCTTCCCAAAAGCAGTTCTCAGACCCAGCAGCGAAATGTCTGAACAGCAGTTATTGTGCAAAGTACTTGACAATAGTATTCACACCATCCTCAGTCCAGTGACACAAGCATCCATGACAGATGGGCACCCAACCTCTGCTTAGAAACCTCCAAGGAAGGAGAGTCCACTACCTCCTGAGGGAGTCAGTTCCACTGTCGAACAGCTCTTACGGCCAGAAAGTTCTTCCTGATGTTTAGAATATAGTAATCTCCTTTCTTGTAACTTGAAGCCACTGGTTCGAATCCTAAACCTCCATGAGCAGGAGAAAACAAGCTTGCTCCCTCTTCTCACAGTGGCCAACTAAATACCTATGGGTAGTTCACAACCAACGTCTAACTCAATGCCTATGGGAAGAAGAAGAAGAAGAAGAGGAGGAGGAGGAGCAGCAGGAGGAGGAGGAGGAGTCTGGACTTGATATCCCGCTTTATCACTACCTGAAGGAGTCTCAAAGCGGCTAACATTCTCCTTTCCCTTCCTCCCCCACAACAAACACTCTGTGAGGTGAGTGGGGCTGAGAGACTTCAGAGAAGTGTGACTGGCCCAAGGTCACCCAGCAGCTGCATGTGGAAGAGCGGAGACGTGAACCCGGTTCCCCAGATTACGAGACTAGCGCTCTTAACCACTACACTGCACTGGCTCTCCCCAACCACAGTTCCCAGCAAACCAGTTTTCAGAGGTATATTCTGTTGCTCCTACAGTGGAGGTAAAATACAGTGATTGTGGCTAGTAGGCAGTGATTGTTCTCTTACATGGATTTATCTAACCCTCTTCTAAAGTCAAGAAACCTTTGTACAAGCAACGAGTTTCATTTCTGCATTTCCAACCTTCATCTAAAGGGTGCAGTCATTATACTCTTGTGAGTTTCTCTCCCCTCCTCCCTCCCTCCCTCCCTCCCTCTCTCTCTCTCTCTCTCTCTCTCTCTCGCACACACACACAGATTGATGTTTGTTTTAAATTACCATGCACAATTGTTTGCATCTCTGCTTTGTGGCTTAAAAGTAATTAAAAATTTAATCACGGATCTATGGTATCTGTCCCAGAGATCACTAATTGGGTGGGCTCATTAAAAGAAATGCAACTGAAACATGCCTGCCTGAACTTTCCAGCACAATTTACAGTTCATTTATTCTTTCAAATATAAGTCATTCAGTGTTAATTCTGGGAAGGGGACAGCTTATTATACAAATAAATACGCCTCTCTTTATAGTCAATTTTATTCTTCCGTAAGACAGTGCAACAATCTTGGAAACACTAGCTCCTTAAAACCGAAAGCTATAATGTACCAGACAGAAGATTCCCCTCCTTTCTTTCTCTCTCCTTTCAAATAATCATACATTTATGCACCACCGAGTTTAATCTACAGTGTCAAAGACTGACACATCCCTCTTAAAACTATGTACTCCTGGGCATAGATTAGGCAATAATGATGTGAAGGGAAATGCAGGAACAATCTAATGGGGACATTTCTGCTTTAATTTATGTACTTGTTCCCCTTAAAGAACTTTTTCATTATTAAAAAAAGATCTGGTTCCTTAAGGAACATCTCATCATGAGTAAAGGACGGTGAATAAATGGTTTCCTGGGCAGGTCGCTAGTGTCCTATAGACAACTAGGAGTCCACAGGGCACAATGAATATGGGAGGAAGGAGGCAAAAATCCCAGCACCTTGGATAGCTCCAAGAATGCAACGTGCTCCCAAGACTCTTGGGGCTAAATGGAGGTCTTTCATTCTCCTTGGCCAGATTGTTCCTCTCAGGCTCTGCCCCCTTTCCAACAAGTGGGAATCCTTAAAGGTATAGTCCCCTGTCTTGGAGCTTAGCATTCTGCCACCCCACAGTCAATTCCCATAGCTCAGTGGTAAAGCATTTGCTTTACATGCAAAAGGTTCTAGGTTCAATCCCTGGTCTCTCCAGGTAGGGCTGTTGGGAGCCTGAAAGTCACTGCTAGCTCATGTTGACACACAGAGCTAGATAGACCCACTGCAAGGCCTCTTCCCACCTTCAGCAATTGCTTCACGAAGGCCCTGTGTGCTGGGCCCGGGGGTAACCCGAACAACACGGTCCAGGTCCGGTCCCGAATCCAAGGGTTCTGCGAGGAGTCAGTCCGACAGGGTCAGGGCAGGACACGAGGCAGGAAACCAGGCAGGGTCAGGCACAGGCAGGTTCTAGCAAACCGCAACGTTGCTCCTGCAACCTGGGGTGGGGTCCGACAGCCTTTTATCTTTGTCAGGGTAACAGCCGGTCCTGATCCCCCGGTGACTCACCTCCCTGTCTCGCCCGAAGGCGAGCACTCCTCCTGCGAGTACTCAGGTCTCTCCTTCTCTTACACCTTAGTCTCTGCAGCTCAGGAGACGTCAGTGGGTTACTAGACCCAGGGGCCGCCTCAGCTTCTCCTGACCCAACTGGTAGTGGAGCAGCTGTAAGTGATGGCCCAGCTGTAGGCAACGAGGTAATCCCTGCATCTGGAGCCAGGGCAGGCTCAGGCCTCTGACTTCGCCCAGCTGGTGCTTGTTGCAGGGGAACCTGTGCAGACTGGGACTCTTCAGGATCAGGCCCCAGACTTGGTTCTGATGCCGCCTGAGGCAAAGGATCTAGTAAGGATTGAGACACCTCTGGTTCCGAGTCCGAGCCTGAGTCCCAGGCCATCACACCCTGTCATCAGCTTCTGAGCATCATGGAAGCATCATGGAACTAACCAACAGAACAGATCCAACATGAATACCCTATTATCACGTTAAGAACATATTGCAGAATTGTTGGCATCCACCTGTCTGGAGAGGCAATGGAGTGTGCTTCTGGGGGTGAAGCCAAACTGCTGTGTTAGCTGCCTCCTTGGGGCACAAGCCTGGGCAGGGTGCATGGAAGTCCTGGGTTGCCCAGACGGCAAGACCACCCTTTTGGCCTCGCTGATGTGGTCCAAAGTAAAGCAGAGCAAAATGTCTGGCACCTGCTTGGCTGCAGGAGTTGCTGCAGGAGGAGGACCAGGCACCACTCCCAGTGTCTTAGGGACTCCACTCTGAATTTGTGTAGGGTTTACTCCTTTGCCTTTTCTTCTCCCGTACATATCCTGCAAATCGATGGAGCTTTAGGATCAGCCTTTTCCTTCTCCGGGATGGGCTTCCTTTTCACGTTGACGAGCCCCATCTGCCCCTCACTTCCCTCTACAGCACATGCAGAAACCACCTTCTTGTTCATTGGACCCACTCTCGGTCTGGTCCGCTCCATCTGCAGGATCCTGTCTTTGCATGCAAGGCAAGTCCCTAACTCACTGAGGGTTTGAGACCCATCGCCTACTCTCACCTGGTTTAGCCAGCCAGTCAAAGCAACTCCTGGGGTCTGGCCACTGTTGCATGATGACAGCTCTCACCTATTAAAACACCAGTCGCTGGCGGGAGCAGGGAGCACTAGCTTTCTATGAGGGTGAACCTTTTTCGTTTGCACTGAGGAGTCCCAAACAAGCACTAATCGACCTTCTCGGGCCTTAGCAACTGCTGGAGGTTGCCTAGTGCAGACACTGGCCCGCTGCATGCTGAGGTTTAGCCCTAAATGGGTGACTTTTCCATTCCCTGTTTCTTTGCAGGGAATAATCATACAAGATGGACTATAAAGAAGGCTGATTGCCAAAGAATTGATGCTTTTGAATTATGGTGCTGGAGGAGACTCTTGAGAGTCCCATGGACTGCAAGAAGATCAAACCTATCCATTCTTAAGGAAATCATCACTGAGTGCTCACTGGAAGGACAGATCGTGAAGCTGAGGTTCCAATACTTTGGCCACCTCATGAGAAGAGAAGACTCCCTGGAAAAGACCCTGATGTTGGGAAAGATGGAGGGCACAAGGAGAAGGGGATGACAGAGGACGAGATGGTTGGACAGTGTTCTTGAAGCTATCAGCATGAGTTTGACTAAACTGCGGGAGGCAGTGGAAGACAGGAGTGCCTGGTGTGCTCTGGTCCAGGGGGTCACAAAGAGTCGGACACGACTAAACGGCTAAACAACAACAACAACATAATCATACAAGAAGCTGCTGTCTCACTATCGCGAGAGCAAGTTCTCTGAGAAAAAAATAATTGAAGGAGCCACATGGACATAATGTTTCTGGCTGCTGCAAAACTTCAATCGCACCCTCCTTCTCCCAATTTCAATGCAAGCAGAAGCCTGTCTTTTCTCCCATCTAGAGGGCTGCTCATTAGCTAGTGTGCCAAGCCTTATATATATCAAGCATGCTTGAATCTTTTGCCACAGCTTAAGCTCACCTGATCTTAGAGGGTTCATGCTTTGCTCTCCTATGAACCTTTTATGTGACTTCTGCCTCACCCCACATTTCCTAGAGAATGGACCCAAATGCTGGGAACAAAAGGATGAGACTGTGATTAAAGAGGGGAGGAAAGTGTGCTATCATCCACTCTTCTTCCTCATTTCAAAACCCCTCATTCTGAATGTATTTCAGATCACATGGTATGTTATTGCAGCCTCTTCTGGGGCTCTGTCTTTTCATGAAATCTCTGGTGCCTTAATCTGCAGAACAACCTCAACGCATCCTTTGACTGGAGACCTCAATTTTTCCTCTCTCCTCCTGCCCCTCAAAGGTCACTTCCATCTGGTACCAGGCGAGCCCTTCCCTCTGCGTCTCACAGATTCTTCCCCTCCACAGCGCACCGTGTTTCATCCATAAACCTGCATCACGCATTAGTGATACTTTTCTTACAAAAGTCATTTACTGAGGCAGCGAAATAGTATCGATCGCCAATGCCAGTGCCTGCGCTGTTCCAATCAGCAGCCTGACCTGTAACCTCTCTTACTTGAGTCTTCTCTTTCTTTATCTCTACCCAGCTTCAAATTCCACAGTCAGGAAGTGCTGTGATGGTGGGGTCTGAGAGAGCTGGTGGAATGGAAAAGAAGAATTTATGGAACCCTCAGATTGGGATGCAGGGAGACACCCAGCAGGTAGGTGGGCAGACAGTGGAGTAGAATTCTCTTGGTCAAGTCATGTGTTCTAAATGCGCAAGTGGATGTGCTCCAAATGTATGGATCGGCCCCGGATCTAGCCAACACAACAGGCACTACCCGTTTCCCAGCCTGACCCAAAAGCTGTTTATAGCTGAATCAGGCCAGGGGAAACCAATGGGCAACCTAAGAGGACACCACAATCTTGGAAACCTTAGGCAGTGGAAACGATGATCCAAAAACTCCTAACTTCAAAAAATGGGAGGTGCAGGATCTTTCCACTTCTCTGCAAATGCTATGTGAATATCTGCATTGAAGCTCTGCATCTGATATGCCTACAGTTCTATGCACCTGCCATGTTTTGCAAAATCTTCTTTGCAAGTGTTCCACATACCATACAAAAAAATACCTATCTCTCTCTCTTTCTGTATGTGTGTGTGTGTGCGTGCAAAGTGGCACACATTTATGCAATACTCTATATTGCTTTTGTAAGGGAAGAAAACAGCATGAGCAGATGTTGCTGCTGAAACCCGCTTCTCAAATGCTTAAATGCCAGCAGAAAGGCGACCCGGTCTACCACCCAGGTAGGCAAAAATAGTTCAATTCAAGCTAATGGGACAGACAGAAGGATTCCTTTCAGCTGCTGCGGCGAAGGAGAGGCTTGTAAGATGTAGGGTGAATGATCCAGGAGAGAAGCCTGCAGAGCTCGTTCAAAGGCTGGGTTGCCATTTCAAGACATGTCCTGATGCCGTATCCCCTTGGATTTCCTCTTTCATGGGCTCTCTGGCATGTCAGCATCCTGCCATGCCATACTTGCTACCAAGACAGCCCAGTCCCTACTGTCCCCAAGAGCCTGGGTGAAGTTTCTGCAGAGCTGGAAGTCAGGAGACAATAGCAGAATGGGAGACCTCAGGAAACCCTGAGCAGCAACTGTCAGTTAGGGGGGAACCTTTTTCCTGTCAAGGGTTGCCTTCCCTATAGGTTAATCTGGTGGAGGCCTGCATGCCAGCAGTGAGCAGGAACCTGAGCAGAATGTGGCCCCTTCTTTCTCTTTCTTTAGTGCCACCCCTGCCTTCCCCTTTTCTGCCACTCACTTCTATTATTTGGTTATCACATTTATATGACCCCTTTTTCGCCAAGGAACTGAAGGACATGTGCGCTGTTCTCTCCGCCCCAATTTTATCCTCACAACAACCCTGTGAGGTAGGTTAGGCTGAGAGGCAGTGACTGGGCGCAAGGCCACCCAGTGAGGTTTGTTTAGACACTGGTTTCTCAGGTCCTGGTTTAGCACTCTAACAAGTATCCCACACTACTATGAGCTCTTTCTCTCTCTCCCTCTCTCCCCCCTTCCACCTCTCCCCACATTTCTCACCACCCACATGAAATTAGACCAGGGCCCACATGTCTGACTCACTATAAGGTACCTTCCTATGGTTGTCCTAGGTAACAACCAGACAGTCAAACAAGTGTGTGCTGTTGGGATTTTTATCCATCCATGCTACTCCAGCAGTAGCACTATGTTTTGTGTTTATCATGTGAGTGTCTGAGAGAGTGTGAGACAGGAAGTCTCAGTACTGTTGGAGTACTGTTGGAAGTTGGCTTCACTTCTGTTTGTGATGCTGTACTGTAAAAGGTAAAGGTAAAGGGACCTCTGACCATTAGGTCCAGTCGTGGCCGACTCTGGGCTCATCTTGCTTTATTGGTCGAGGGAGCCGGCGTACAGCTTCCGGGTCATGTGGCCAGCATGACTAAGCCGCTTCTGGCGAACCAGAGCAGTGCACGGAAACGCCGTTTACCTTCCCGCCGGAGTACCTATGTATCTACTTGCACTTTGACGTGCTTTCGAACTGCTAGGTTGGCAGGAGCAGGGACCGAGCAATGGGAGCTCACCCTGTCGCAGGGATTCGAACCGCTGACCTTCTGATTGGCAAGCCCTAGGCTCTGTGGTTTAACCCACAGCGCCACCCACATCCCCGATGCTGTTCTGTACTGGTGCTCAAAGAGCACAGACATGCTGATGGATTCTCTGTACATAGACTGTAAATAAAGTAGTTTAGAGCTACTGATGGACTCTTTCTTCTGCTACGATATGCCAGAAGACAAGTGTGCTCCTCTCAGGAGGGAGGGGTCGCTTATCACCGGTCTCTCTGGACTGAGGGAGATTTACAGCCAGGGAGGACCACCGGAGAGGCGAGTGGTGTATAAACGTAGAATATAGAACATAGCACAACTCGTAAAAAAACCCAATGCCAGCAAGAATGAAGTGCTGTAGAAATAAAGGGGAACTAATTCAGGAAGGCCAGGAAGACAAGTCATAGAATCATAGAATCATAGAGTTGGAAGAGACCCCAAGGGCCATCGAGTCCAACCCCCTGCCAAGCAGGAAACACCATCAGAGCACTCCTGACATATGGTTGTCAAGCCTCTGCTTAAAGACCTCCAAAGAAGGAGACTCCATCACACTCCTTGGCAGCAAATTCCACTGTCAAACAGCTCTTACTGTCAGGAAGTTCTTCCTAATGTTTAGGTGGAATCTTCTTTCTTGTAGTTTGCAACAAGCGTCAAAAGAACAACCGTGTTTGCGCTTGCTTCATTTGCGTGGGATGGGAATTCCAAAGAACAGGTGGAACAATGCTAAAATAACATGCTCAAGTCATAGCATTTTTTAGTGTGAGGGTCTGAGGCACCGTCAACAGATCTTCACCCACAGATCTAAGTTACCAAGGTGGGATGTAGGGGGATCAAAAGAGCATAGGAAGAGCCCACCTAGTCCAGCATCTCATTCTCACAGTGGTCATTCAGATGCACCTGACTCCAGCAGTGCTCTCCCACTTACAGCAACTGGTATTCAGAGACATATGGTCTCTGACAGCAGAGGTGGAACACAGCCATTGTGTCTGGCTGCCACTGATAGCCTTGTCCTCTGTGAACCTGTCTGGTTCTCTTTTACAGCCATCCAAGTTGATGACCATCCCTACCTCTGGGGGAACAGAAATCTATTCTTTCATAAGTGTCATGTGTGGAAGGCAGCATCTCTGAGCTTTCAGCTCCCCCAGGTAGAAAAGAGGGGTTGCCTTGTTAACTCCAAAGGACAAGAGCTAGCAAACAGAAAAGTTCAACAGCGAAGAGATCTCAAATTATCGGATCCTAGTTAAAGTTGAGGGGGTCAGGCTGTGCCTTGGCCAAAGGCCTAGTGGAACAGCTCTGCCTTGCAGGCCCTGCGGAAATATGTCAAGTCCCGCAGGGCCCTAGTCTCTTGTGACCACCAGATCAGGGCCACAGCCGAAAAGACCCTGGCTCTGGTTGAGGCCAGCCTAACCTCCCTGTGGCCTGGGACCTCCAATATGTTTTTGTTTGAAGACCATAAGGTCCTCCATGGGGCATACCAGGAGAGGCGGTCCCATAGGTACAAGGGTCCTAGGCTGTATAGGGCTTTAAAGATTAAAACCAGCACCTTCAACCTGATCCTGTACTCCACCGGGAGCCAGTGCAGCTGGTATAGCACCAGGTGAATGTGATCCCGTGGCGAGGACCCCGTAAGGAGTCTCGCCACGGCATTCTGCACCCGCTGGAGTTTCTGGGTCAGTCTCAAGGGCAGCCCCACATAGAGTGAGTTACAATAATCAAGTCTGGAGGTGACCGTCATGTGGATCACAGTGGCTAGGTCCAGCAGCCCTTTTTCTTGGCACCAGTCCAGTATCTGTCTGTTTCCTCCACTTTAATCTTAGTGTTGGCCTTGTATAAATCACCAGTGGAAAGGGTGAGGGCAAAACTAGAGTGAGCTGGCTCTGCCTGTCTTTGGCTCTGGCGCCACCTAGAGTTGGCCTCCTTGCCTTCTGCCCAACCACTCCCAATGGGCACCAGCCACCATTGCCTGCAAGCTGAAATAATCATGACTAGCAGACACTGAAAGACTTAATCCTCCATGAATCTGTCTAAATGTCTCTTAGGACTTTCCAAGCTGGTGCCCATCCATATACCTCTGGGCAGTAAATCACATAAGCGAACTTTGCAGCATATGATAATTTAGTTATGAGCTCATGAATAAATCTCTCTCTCAACTCAGCAAAGAAACAAGACACAAAAATAAAAAAATCTATCCCCCCAAAAATCTATGCACACATGCACAACACATCCAAAAATGCAAACTTTGTTGCAGACCCAAATTTTGAAAAGTTTTAATTTGGACAGTTTCTCCAGTTTGCAAAACTTGTCCCAATTACAGGAGTTAGGGCTTGTAGAATGGAGGCCCAATTTCCAGAGAGCTGAAGGATAAGTGCCTAGGAAAACGCTGCTCTCTGCTTCCGCCTTCAGCTCCTGCCACACAGAATTGGCAGCAGCACAGAGAAGGCAGGAAAACAAGTGAAGTAGGACATTTGTAGTTAGAGGGTAGAGAAGGCAGTTGGTAATGACAGCAGAGGAGAAAGCAGGAGCTGTCGGTTGTTTTTGACAGGGACTGTAAGAAACTCAGACAGCAGCCTCAAAAACAGCTCAAAGAGATCCTCTCCTTGCCCCTGCCGGGAGATGCTCAACTTGGGTATACATAGATAGTCAAGTGGAACAGAGCCAGCAAAAAATAATCAAACATTCTGAATCACTGACACTGAGAAGATGCTTGAAGGTAAGGATGCCAATTAGAACATACTCCTTTGTCAACTGCCCAATCGCAGAGCCCTCCGCCCAAGGGTCTTTCATGTAAACAAATCCAGACAGACGCCACTGTTTAACTGTGGTTAAGGCAGCTTAACCGCGAACTGGCACAAAGTCAAAATTCACAAACCATGATTTGCGACAGGTCAGCAAATCAGAGTAACAAAAGGTATGATTTGATTTCCAGGAATGTAGCTGAGCTGGTTTGCACAGCAAAAGTCACAAAACCTCGGGATACCTTAAAAAGCATATTTCGCGCACCAGCTGCAGTTTGGCGCAATGTCCAAATTGACAAGCCAGTTAGTGTCATTGGTCTGCAGCTGGAGGTTGTTGTGCTATAGAAGCAGGAGGGCTGAGCAAACGCAAAACAAAACAGACAAACAGGTCTGAACTATGGTTTACCTGTCAGAAATTGAAACCATGACTCCACTTATAAACCATGGTTACTGCAAATTATAGTTTGGCATGGTGCCTGTGTTGATGACTGATGGTTTGCGATTGGCTAGCAAGTTACTATCAGAAGCCCTACTTTGGGTTTGCTAACCATATTTTCAGCTACCTGAGATTCAGCATGATGTCTCAACTGACTAACTATAGTAACAGCCATTGCTTTGCCTCCATCAGTTCCCCCAACTGGAAACAGAAACAAACTTTGGAAGTCCTGAAGCTGAGAGGGTAAAAAACAGAAGCAGACAAGCAGCTCTAAAAAAAAAAAGGTTTGCCTGCCAGATGTTTGGATCTTCAAATCACTGCCCAAGTTCTAAGCAGTGGTTAGCGCAAACTATCATTAGCCACAATGCCCTCACCAAGACTATGCACAGCACAGGGAAGTTATCCATCTTTGACTTTGTCCCAAGGTTTTATCAGAAAAACAAAACAAAAAGCTGTTATCAGAAAAGTAGACAGGACATGGGTCACAAGCTGCATTTAAGAAACAAAATAAAATTGATGTGAGAGGTAAGTTGTGCATCCTCAAAGATTGAACAATTAAGTGCATGCCTCCACCCTATAACTAACCCTTCCGGCAGTGGAAAGGCACTGAAACCCTTTGCAAGTGTTTGACGTCTCATATATTTCAGAATTCATAAGGGAACGGTGGAGCCATATTTGCTGGCCCCTTTCCCTCCGTCACATCCCTGTCCCTGCCACCTTCAAAGGAACATAGGATGAGGCCTTGTGCTGAGCTATATCATTGGCCCATCTAGAACAGGGGTGCCCAAACTTTTTTTCAAAGAGGGCCAGATTTTATGGAGTTTAACCCCAAAGTTGTTGAACTTTTTTAAGGATTGAAGTTGCTGAGCTTTTTTAAAAGGATTTAACCCCAGGACATATACTGCCACAGGGGCTGGATTAAACCAACTGGCATGCCAGATTAGGCCCCAAAACAGACTTTGGACATGCCTGATCTAGAGCCACTGAACCATTGAGTTGGATGAGGCCCTGAGAATTATCTACTTCAGGGGTTAGCAAACGTTTTCAGCAGGGGGCCAGTCCACTGTTCCTCAGACCTTGTGGGGGGGGGTGGACTATATTTTGAAAAAAATAATAATGAACAAATTCCCTATGTCCCACAAATAACCCAGAGATGCATTTGAAATAAAAGGACACGTTCTACTCATGTATAAACACACTGATTCCTGGACCGTCCGCAGGCCAGATTTAGAAGGCGATTGGGCCGGATCCAGCCCCTGGACCTTAGTTTGCCTAACCATGATCTAGTTCAACTCCTTGCAATGCAGGAGTCCTGTACAGGGATTGAACCTGCAACCTTGGCATCATCAGCACCACATGCTAACCAATCTATCCCATCTCCCTAATCAAGCTCAGTGGTGTCTACATTGACCAGCAGGGTTTCAGGCAAGGAGTCGTTCCCAGACCTACCTGGGGACTGAACCTGGGACCTTCTGCACATTTTTGTGTGCAGTTTTGCCCAATATGGACCTTTTTTGCAAACCGGTCTTGCCTACTGTAATGCATGTTTGCATTTTACGCTCACTAATATGCACATTTATACATAGACTTCACCCCAACACCTGCATTTATGTGCACTTGACTTGGGCTGGAGAACTGCCTTGCAAAATTCGAAGAAGAGCTGGGTTTCTATTTGCATATTGTTTCTGAGAGCACTGATTAGGGAAGACTTTAATTGCAATGAATTGAATTCCTCCCCATCCCTACGTATGCAGCCAAAAGGGTATCAGCCACACACAAGAGAGAGATATCAACAGGCTCTGGGAAACCCCCAGTGTTTGCAGAAGAGCAGTGAAAGTTTAGAGGGAGGAAAATGCAATGGGAGGGGTAGTGGAAACAAAAGTTATGTTCAGTAGTTATGAAATGCTGACTGCAGGGTGGGTGGGAGCAGGAGGTGGAGGAAGGGAGATTGGAAACACAACAGAGAATCCTGAATCCTGAACAGCAGCGTTCCACGCTGCAACATCTCACTCCTCCCATTAAAAATGTGCTAGGGTTCAACAGAACATCTCTGTGTTTTCAGAAAGAAGCAGTATCCTTTATTATTGTTGTTGTTGCACAGCCCTAACCCCATCCCTCCCCCTGTTTGAAGACACAACAGAAATCTCAAAACTGCAAATAAAATTCAAACCCGTATTCATGATTCTCACACAACCCGCCAGACGATTCCGTATGGGAGCAAGAACCCAAATGCTACTCTCCCTACCTAGACACAACCATCCTTAGAAACACTGGATGGATGAATGTGATGGGAATTTTGGTTGCAGAAGGACCCCCATTCTCCCCTGCCCCAACAAGAACCTCATTCTCACCCCACTGTTGTTGTCTTGCCATACCTTTGCTTTGGGGAGGATTCTGGCTCCGATCTCGGAGAACGTTGATCTGGTAGACAGCTCCGTAAGGCTCAAAAAGTTCCTTTAGCTCCTTTTCTGACCACGAACGGGGGATCTGTCCGACAAACATCTTAATGGCATCTGGGTCTGGCTGATCTGAGTGATCCAAAGCTCCATTCATCTTGTTAGCTGTGCCGTTACTGGAGAGAGAGAGAAAGTGGAAAAGGAGAGCTCCGTCAGCGGGAACATTTTCTGTTTTTTGAAATAATGTCATTTGCAAGCAGAAAAGGAATAACAAGCAACAGTCAATGGAGAGGGAAATAGAGCACAACTAACGCTACCTAACTGATTAAGTGCCACCGCCAACAAAATACCATGTTAATGCCGTGAACAAACAACAGCGAAAACGTGTCATTACGTTATTCTCCGACTGCAAGCGGCCGCTTGAATCCATCACGTACGAAGAGGGTGCCAAACTCAAGTCACAAAACGGCGCTTGTGGTTCTCAAAAGAAAAGGCCATTTTAAGGAGACGTACGGGGGCTACTGTACAAGCACACTGCTCTCCGGCAGAACAGAAAATCAGTGCAGGGACACCCTTCCCCCACGAGGGCTCCCAAGGCGGCAGAGTATCCGCCCCCAGTGCAAGTGTGTTTGGATTCTGAAACACTCAAAAGTCATGTGAAAGGGTATACAAAGCAGCCGGCAAGATATCCGATGAGTAATGCAAAAACCGGCCTCTGCATGTGTCATATTGTTGCACAAAACAGGGAAAAAAATGCTCCGGCCAGGCAGATTCCTTGCTGCCAATATAGTGTGGGACAAAGATATTTTACTTCCTGCAGCAGAATCCAAACAGTGTCTTCCTCCACTCCTCCTTTGCTTAAGAGCCAATGCTTAAAAAACAAACACAACAGCAACACCTCACTACATTATTCTGATATCAGTTTCTGCCTTCATCTGTCCCCACTATACTCTTCCACCTGAAGCAGTCTGCTTCATGGCGAACAAGGCTGCACAACCAATTCTGTTCACTCTGGCTCCGGGGTTTTTCTCATCGCCGGTGTGAGGTCATATGAGGTCAGCCACAATCCACAGGTCCTCTGCGAAATACAGTGGTACCTCGGGTTACAGATGCTTCAGGTTACAGACTCCGCTAACCCAGAAATAGTACCTCAGGTTAAGAACTTTGCTTCAGGGTGAGAACTGAAATCATGCAGCGGCAGCAGGAGGTCCCATTAGCTAAAGTGGTTCCTCAGGTTAAGAATAGTTTCAGGTATAATAATAATAATAATAATAATAATAATAATAATAATAATAATAATTTATTTATTATTTATACCCCACCCATCTGGCTGAGTCTCCCCAGCCACTCTGGGCAGCTCCCAATCGAATGTTAAAAACAGTACAGCATCAAATATTAAAAACTTCCCTAAACAGGGCTACCTTCAGATGTCTTTTAAAGATAGGTAAAGGTAAAGGTACCCCTGCCCGTACGGGCCAGTCTTGCCAGACTCTAGGGTTGTGCGCTCATCTCACTCTATAGGCCGGGAGCCAGCGCTGTCCGCAGACACTTCCGGGTCACGTGGCCAGCGTGACAAGCTGCATCTGGCGAGCCAGCGCAGCACACGGAACGCCGTTTACCTTCCCGCTAGTAAGCGGTCCCTATTTATCTACTTGCACCCGAGGGTGCTTTCGAACTGCTAGGTTGGCAGGCGCTGGGACCGAACGACGGGAGCACACCCCGCCGCGGGGATTTGAACCGCCGACTGTTGATCGGCAAGTCCTAGGCGCTGAGGTTTTACCCACAGCGCCACCCGCGTCCCTATTTTAAAGATAGGATAGCTGCTTATTTCCTTCACATCTGAAGGGAGGGTGTTAAGAACGGACCTCCGGAACGAATTAAGTTCTTAACCCGAGGTTCCACTGTATTCCTGTTTGATGCATTCCCTGAAACCGGCTTCCAGCCTACCTGAAAATGGAAGCCGTGGTTAAGCTGAAGTGTGTTCCTTTCAGGCAGCCAACTGCACATGCGCAGAGGGCAATGCATGTGCAGATGGGAGTTTCAGGGAACTGCAGTTGGGTGCAGGGAAACAATTCAGGGAATGAGCAGCAGGGGAAAGAAATCTCCACCCTCTCTGTGGTCTGCACACCAACGTAAGAATACAACTTGAAACACAGCAGAGGGAATGGAACTTCCTGCATCTCAAGCCGCTAATGTGTACAGTGGTACCTCTAGTTATGAACTCAGTTCGATCCGCAGGTCCGTCCTTAACCTGAAACTGCTCTTAACTAGAGGTGTGCTTTCGCTAATGGGGGCCTCTTGCTGCCGCTGCACTGCTGGCACACAATTTCCATTCTCATCCTGGGGCAAAGTTCTCAACTCGAGGTAACTCTTCCAGGTTAGCGGAGTTTGAAACCTGAAGCGTTTGCAACCTGAGGCTTTTGTAACTCAAGGTACCACTGTACATAACTCAAGCTGCTAATAAATTACCTATATTAAAAAAGAAAAGAAAAGAAGGGAACGTGCTTTATTTCAACCCAGGAGCCCATCATCTGTTTTATATGGTATAAACAAAAAAGAAAAGGGGTCCAAAAAACTATTTACGTCCTGTAAAGTACAAATAAGGTACAGAGTCAGGTATTGGTCTGACACAGTCGAAATAAATTAAAAAATTGTCCAGTAGCACCTTAGGTAAAGGTAAAGGTACCCCTGCCCGTACGGGCCAGTCTTGACAGACTCTGGGGTTGTGCGCCCATCTCACTTAAGAGGCCAGGGGCCAGCGCTGTCCGGAGACACTTCCGGGTCACGTGGCCAGCGTGACATTGCTGCTCTGGCGAGCCAGAGCCGCACACGGAAACGCCGTTTACCTTCCCGCTGGTAAGCGGTCCCTATTTATCTACTTGCACCCAGAGGTGCTTTCGAACTGCTAGGTTGGCAGGCGCTGGGACCGAGCAGCGGGAGCGCACCCCGCCGCAGGGATTCGAACCGCCGACCTTTCGATCGGCAAGTCCTAGGCGCTGAGGCTTTAACCCACAGCGCCACCCAACTAAGTTTGTTCTGGGTATAAGCTTTCGTGTGCATGCACACTTCTTCAGATACCAAGATACAGAGGTTTACCGAATCCTACCAAAAGGAAAGATGAGCCAGAAGGCAGACTATGAGCACTGTTTAGGTTGGCAGAGTAGTAGCCAGCAGGATCTGACCCTTAAGGCACATCTCACTGGAGAGTTTCCTTTGACCAGTGTAATTAATGGAAATAGCACGAGAGAAGCTCCCCATTCACTACAGTGATACTGAGCCAAGTTATTTCATTCATTCATGTATAAAACTAGTTCTATGCCACCTTTAGGGGAACGGCCCAACCATGTTGACTCACAGCAATATAAAATGTTATGAAATCAACAATAACAATAAAGGGAGCAGTGATAAATCACCATTAAAACCCCTAAACACAATACAGTTCAGAGAGCTTCACCACATTCACACAATACATTCAGAACACTGTGATATCACCTTAAAACACCCCCAAAGAATTCTGGGAGTTGCAGTTTGTTAAAAGTGTTGAGAGTTGTTAGGATAGTTCCCCATCCCTGCCACAGAACTACAATTCCCAGAGTTCCCTGTGAAGAAATATTGACGGTTAAACCGCTCTGAGAATTGTAACACACTGAGAGGAAGAGGAATCTGCTAACAACCCCCAGCACCCTTAACAAACTACAGCTCCCAGAATTCTTTGGCGGAAGCCATTTAAAGTGGCATCATAGTGCTTTAAATGTAAAGTGCGAGTGTTACCACAACTTTTAAAAATAAAATAAATGAATGTGGAAAACTGAATTTAAAGATTGGAATAATGAGAAACTCAAAGGAATTGAAATTGACAGATTTTCCCATCCTTGGCATCAAGTGATGGCCCTGTGTGCCCGCACTGTCTGCCTCATTCAAGGGTTAAAGCCTGCAGACACAACACAAAGATGATGTGCGCCGCTCACAAAGGAGGCACAAATTAAATATCGGAAGAGGGGAGACCACAAGTGCGTTCCGTGCCCCGGGGCTACAAACTTGCGCACGGAGAAATCACTCAGCAGCCCCCGCCTCGTCTCTCCCGAAACATAAGCACACCTGAACACATTAATATGCCTCGATTAACTCCTTTCTTCGCAGCCCTCCCAAGTCCAGAAAGTAGCAGGGGAATGGCATGAAAGACAGGTTTCAAAACCAATGATGAGAAGTTTGATCACCAATTCTGCTGCTCGCCTAACCTTGCGTCGTTCTGCCATTTCAATTACCCAACATTGCCTCTCTCTTTCTCCTGGGTCCCTTGGATCACAGTTGGGGCATGGAAAAGAAGATGGGGCTCCAGACATCCTTTTAGGGATGCTGTGGAACTCGATCTCGGATCCCACAAAGGCGACAGCTTTAGGGAAGATCCCCCACTCCCCCACTTCCTGCCTTGACACACATCCAAGAAAAATCATTTGACTCCCCCTTCCATTCTTCTCTGACTTTCCCTACAGCAAGAAACACTCATCCTCCTCCCTCTTCCTGCAGATCAAACTCAGTTGCTCTTTTCTTATTATTCCATCAATGCATGAAGCATGAGGTAAGGTTCGTTCTTCACAACTGGCCCTTCCCCTTGACCAAGCCCCAAATGTCACCTGGGCAGGTGGGAGGCCGATGCGATTCTTCTTTTCCTTAATATGAGGGTGTGCGCTGCTTCGTTAGGCTGCCTGTCTCAGAGCCACAGTCAGGACCCATGAGGCAAGGTGGCAAGATCCACAAGGGCAGCAGATCCCGATAAAGAATCATAGCATCCCAGGCTCTACCAACTGAGCTAGATCTTTCTCTCCCTCTTGTTCCTCATGTACGTAGATATTCCCTCAACACTTCTTCCCCGCCGGGGAAGGAGACACCATTTTCGGGGTTTGCCTTAGGCAGCAAAATGTCTTGGGCCAGCCCTGGTTGTAGTAAACCTGTTGTTTCTTCAGGTTTTTTTTTAACTCACTGGGCTCCAGCTTCCGGTTTCAAGAGTAGCGACTTGAGATCAATTTATACAACCCTAAGCAAGATGCATCTTCTGCTTCTACTGTTTTGCATGCAGAAAGTTCAATTCCTGGAACCTTCATCTAAGGCTGAGAAGATATCCTTGTCTGAAATCTTGCAGTGATGATGATGATGATGATGATGATGATGATGGTGATGATAACCTGAAACTGTTCTTAACCTGAAGCACCACTTTAGCTAATGGGGCCTCCCGCTGCTGCTGCGCCGCCACTGCACGATTTCTGTTCTTATCCTGAAGCAAAGTTCTTAACCCGAGGTACTATTTCTGGGTTAGCAGAGTCTGTAACCTGAAACGTATGTAACTTGAAGCATCTGTAACCTGAGGTACCACTGTGTGTGTTTATGTGTGTGTGTATAATAAAGGACCACTTTTGGGTTGGGTGAATTACACGCACTGGTGCCAACTCCAGCAGACCCCGGGTGCCTGGGCACCCATAATTTTTTTAATGTGGGTACCCGGGCTCTACCCATGCCACTCACCACCCACTGCCATGCACCTCCCCACCAGGGTCCCGTTTCATTAATGGTTTTGTAGAGGAGACGTGTGGTCAGAAGCAGAGAGATGGGGAGCTTTAAAAGGATTAAAGGTTTGACATTGATGCGGAGTGCGACTGGGAGCTTAAGGAGAGGCGTGATGATGTCACGGCCGATGGGAGAGGAAGACTATGCTGCGGTATGTATTATGTGTGCATGGGGGAGAGGGATAATGCATTAACAGGATTGCTAATCCCAGCTTTAGCTGCTGTGGTCGGGAGCGCTGTTGTTGTTTTAAGTGCATTCTGGTTTTCTTCTTGCAAAATTGGATAGAGGGTTTTGCTTGTTCATGTTTATTGCCATGTTGTGTAGCCCGAGGTTTCCGGAGGCCCGTCCTCGTCGCTGCGCAGCTGCCCTTCCGAGCAAGGAAGGGAGAAGTTCGCACCGCTGAGCTTGTGTTCGGGAGCCGAGTGCCAACTCCAGAGAACTAAATCCAAGCAATTAACTCCAGGAAATGCTGCGCGATGCAACACATTTCAAGATTGGCACAGACACATGTGACGGGCATACCAGCCGGATTTAGGAGATGCAGGAGGCTATTTTAGTAATTTCCGAGAGCGCATGACCCAAACGAAAGCTACGTTGATCGGATCCAACGCGGCTGCATTATCTAAATAGCTTCCTTGAAAACAAGACTGGAACTCCCAGCTGGACGTGCTTTAAAGCAGGGCTGTCAGGTGCAAGGTCCAAGAGCCTTGCCAGACCTTTTGGAGTCCTACACAACCCACACTCCACAACAACTGATTGAACGGCTTAGGGAGCAAAGGACCTGCTCCTTCGTGGTTCAACACCAGCCTAAGGGTGGGCGAATCTGTTTCACCTCCAGTCTGTGAGACTTTTGAATGTCTATTTATCTCATCATTCTGTACTGCGCCTACAGTACAGTCATACCTCGGGTTACAGCCTCTTCAGGTTGCGTTTTTTAGGGTTGCGGACTGCCAAAACCCGGAAGTACCAGAATGGGCTACTTCTGGGTTTCAGCGGCCGCGCATGCGCAGAAGTGTTAAATCGCACTTTGCGCATGCGCAGACGCGTGTTGCGAATGCTGTGGGTTGCAAACGTGCATCCCGCATGGATCACGTTCGCAATCCGAGCATCCACTGTATTATTATTTTTTTTTAAAAAAAAAACCCAATCAAAATGCCAATTTAAATGTACAACTGTGTTGCAACATTTCGAGAAGAGTAGAATCCGACAGGCGCAGAAGTTCCGACCAACCCCTTAGCCAAAGTCGTGGAACTGTGTTCACTTTCCATCAGAATTTGCAAAGCCCGATTTCCTCAAGAACTCATAGACCAGCCTCCTCTGGTTCCATTTAAATTAGCAGGGCAATGACCAGTCCATCTACCCAGTATTGCCAGGGGAACAGGGGAGGCTGCATTGTGCTGTCTCAGGCCTTTGGTCCATCTGGTCAGTGTTGTCTGCCCTGCCTGGCAGTGGCTCTCAAGAGTCCCAGGTTTAAAGAAAGAGGTCTTTCCAGGCCCTGCTTGGGGGTGCTGAACCTTTTGCATCCATCAGACCAGGTCCATCAGGCACCTCCCACCCCTGAACTATGCAAGCTGATCATTGTAAGAACAACTGTTTAAGAATCGGTGCTTGGGTTTTATTTTTTCCTCTTCCCTCCCTGTCCCTTTCACCTTGTGTGCCATTCCATATATATCTGTAAGCCTGTGGGCAGGGACTGTTTTGTTTTAATGGACTATATGTAAGCCACACTGGGAGCCTTTCTGGCTGGAGAGTGGGGTACAAATGATGATGAGGAGGAGGATTAGGATTAACATCAGAAAGTATTAAGGGAATTATTGTTATATTTTGAAATGCAGTAGAACTATGAGATGATTAGGATTCCCTCCAATCTTGAAGCATGGGAAGTCAGCTAAAAAATAATAATAATTTATAATTAGGCATAACATTGGGATTGTTTGATTATTGGATAATTTGTAATATATAATTTGGTTTGATTGGAAATTTTTAATAAATATTATTTTTTAAAACAAAAGATGATGATGATGATATACTCTTGACTCTCTCTGACAAAGCGCCTTTCACTTTGCTGGCTCCCTTTGACTGAAGACACCAGTGATGAACTTTCTCCATGCAAAGCCCACAGGCTGGACCTGAGTGCAACAACACTGGTGATTCCCATCAACCTGGATTCCTGCCTTGCAGGGGGTTGGACTAGATGACCCCTGAGGTCCCTTCCAACTATACAATCTCATGATTTTATGAAACACTCACTGCCTCCAACAGTGAAGGGAGAATGCAGCGATTGATCAAGGGCCTTAACTATTTCAGTTTAAACGGCTCTGCGTTAAAGAATATCAACAATTTTTCAGCTATGCTTAAATCACACGATTCTTGTCAATGAAAGCAGACTGTGGCATTCCCTTTTGTGTTGACAATTTCCATGCTTTCCCCCTCTTTGTTAGCTTGGTATCTCATGCCTCTCACAAAGATTCTCCCATCTCCTAACAATCAGAATACAGGAATAAATAAAATCGTTCCATTGGTGAAACCTGTAATAGGATTGCCATTTTGAGAGAGAGAGAAAGAGAGAGATCGAGAGAGAGAGAGATCTAGCATCATCAACACTGCCACCACTTTTTTTAAAAAACCTGAGGGTTTTTGGTTTAAAAAAAGGAGGGGGGACACCCCACAAAACATCTGGCACGGAGAATACAGATGATCGTTTGTTTATATCTTTCTCTCTCTGTCTAACTGCCTTTTCCAAACACAGCCAGATGGAGCCTTTCAAAATCAAATTAATTTCAGATTAATTCACTCTGGACCAACGCCAGTTTCTTGACTCTATGCTTTGAGGCACTATCTAAATTGATTTACAGTCATGAACTTAAAAGAGCTCAAGTCCTTAGGTATAAGGAGCTGGGGGGAATAAGTACAGTCGTGATGAAGAGAGATAACTGCAACTGTTAAGAGTTATTAAAGCGAACATTCCCACCGTCCCAGAAACATCTACTCTTCTTGCAGGTGTCTCTCTATCCCCTCTCCAGCATCCTAAAGTCCTGAGACTTCGGCTTTCAAGACTACTTTTGTATCTATTGCCCATGTGATCCAACCTGCTCTTGGGGACTGAAGTTATACCGCCCCAAATTTTGTTCCATGCTTTTCCTGGAAACATGGAACCAAATATGCTGCTTTCTACACATCCCCCCCCCCGAAGCAATCCACATGGAAGTTAGCACTAAACTTCCACTAAATTCCCAGAAATGGCTTTTATGTTGGGTGAAAGATTGCATAAACCATGAACATTATCAGGCAAGGTAACATTGACAGCATATTGTGCTGTCTGTATGCAGTAAGTATACTGGAAACTTGCCCCATTTGAGAGTAATATATTGGTTAGATTGGTGAATTATTCCCCATCCTTCAGTTCAAAGCGTCTCTTACCTATGAAGCTTACTGGATCATTCCCTACCATTCTAACCTACCTCACAAGATTGATGTGCAGAAAAGCACAAGATAAATGTTTCTAGAGATTTACCAATCTCTCTTTTTTTTCCTTAAAAAAAGACCCCCAAAACACGAAGTAACTAATTTTTTTTTAGCAGGTGACCTGATTTATTCCCCAGCAGCCTCACTTCCTATGAATATCTCCACGGTAGATATGGAACAAGGATTTGCAGGAGCCATTAAATATCTCAAAATGTTTCTTAATCAGAGACTACTCAGGCAAGGGTAGCGAGTCACATGCGATCACTCTCTGTAGACACTTTTATTATCTGACTCGTTTCAACTGCAATTTGGGTTTCTGCAGAGACAAAACAGCCAGCTCTGGAAAATTATAAGATAAATGTCAGGCAACGATAACACTGTTAATGAAGATGCATTGGCAAACAGCAGTAATCTTACTTTGAAAGGCTCGTTTCCATTAGAAGAAGCCCAACCTGTCCAAGGCAAGAGTAGCGCCAGGATTAAAATGATAGGGTGACAGTTAACTCTGTTTCAATAGGTCTACCCTGAGTATGACTAACCCATGATTTTTAAGGTGCATTTATGCTTTTGAATTTTGGTGCTGGAGGAGACTCTTGAGAGTCCCATGGACTGCAAGAAGATCAAACCTCTCCATTCTGAAGGAAATCAGCCCTGAGTGCTCACTGGAAGGACAGATCGTGAAGCTTTGGCTCCAGTACTTTGGCCACCTCATGAGAAGATAAGACTCCCTGGAAAAGACCCTGATGTTGGGAAAGATGGAGGGCACAAGGAGAAGGGGACGACAGAGGACGAGATGGTTGGATAGTGTTCTCAAAGCTACCAGCATGAGTTTGACCAAACTGTGGGAGGCAGTGGAAGACAGGAGTGCCTGGCGTGCTCTGGTCCGTGGGGTCACGAAGAGTTGGACACAGCTAAACGACTAAACAACAACAACGTGTGTGTCACCACTGTGGTTGACAGAGAGCCGGCAGTCGGCGATACAGTGAGATAACAACTGGAAATTATTATTTCCCAACTCAAAAAAGGGTAGACTTATACATTGTCACAAGAAACATGTGTTCCCAGACTGATATCTGAGAGAAACACAAACTAAATACTTCCCAGGGTAGGCTAAACAGCTTGTGGAAGAGCTCTGAATCCCCATTGGGGAACAGTTGGGAGCAACCACCTCTGCAATCTCTTCTTGCCACAAGCAAAGTTTTTGGGCCCTTGGAGGAGAGGAAGGTGTAGACCAGGCTTCCTCAACCTCAGCCCTCCAGATGTTTTGAGACTACAATTCCCATCATCCCTGACCACTGCTAGCTAGGGATCATGGGAGTCATAGGCCAAAAACATCTGGAGGGCGAAGTTGAGGAAGCCTGGTGTAGACGTTTGGCCAAAATTGAGAGAGGTAGCAAGCAGTAGCCACCTAACTCCTCCTTGCAATAGTTCAAGCAGAGGTGGTATATGCAACATGGGGGTATCACATCCATCACCAGCCCGGCCTGCCTAATCCCTGCCCCAAATCTAAGAACATAACAGTGTAACAAAATCCTGCTAGATCAGACCAACGCTCCATCTAGTTAGTCCAGCATCCTGTTCCCACAGCCACCAAAAAGTCCCAGATGCGGTATAGGGCAGTTGCTCCATATCTTTAATTATTTTGGTTGCCCTTAACCTTTTTCCAACTCTGCGAAATCCTTTATGAGGTGAGGCGACCAGAACTGTACCGTAGTCCAAATGCAGACAGACAATCAATTTATATAAACAGCCTTATCTCAACCTTAAACTCGCTTGCCGCTGATCTGTGCAGATGTCAGTATGCAAGGACACTTAAAATACACACTCACAGATCCAGATTTTCTCTATGCAATCTAAAGGTCTGTATTATGGACATCTGCTCAGCAACCATTTGCGGGAGATGGACGCGGATATAGATATATTTATCTATTCTTCCAATGAAACCAGATTTTTTTTTTAAAAAAATAAAAAATAGATAAGTCTAATTACACAAACTCTCCTCTCTACACGGTTGTAGATCTGAAGACCCTACGCTGCACGCTCGCACAGTCTCCGTCTTCAAAGGGAGCCTTACAAAGAATGCCTAATGAGAATGAAAGATGACCATGCAAGATATAATCACAGAGTTCCCTTTGAAATGGGCGCATTCTGCTATCACTCCCAAAGGTCGTTTTTCTTCCGTACGCACATGCATGGAAGTGCATTCTTACACAGCATGGTGTTTGTTGCTTTGACATGTGAAGTTGCAACAATCTGTTTTGCTTGGCACTTTGAACCATGTGGTGTTGTTTTAATGTCTCATTCTGGCCGGTCCAAGTCCCTAGAAGCTAAACTTTGGCAGATTTTCCACCTCTGTAATTTTTACTGGATAGGATAAGAAGAGCCTTCAGTCTACTGGGCAGCTGTTGGTCATTCTGGAAAGGTCAAGCCTGTTTCCTGCCTTCCATCCTCGACATCCTTATTTCATCGGAAAGAAAAAGCTCAAAGGTTGGCACTGGATTACTAACAGTGGTTCCCATTCCTTCTCCTGACTTTGCTAGGAGTTCACTGGTACTAAATGCTCTGCCCATTTGCCCTTGGACAAACCAGAGCTTTCTTCAGGCACTGAAAGGAACAGGCTGGGATCAGACCCTGAGATTGGCAAGCCCTCTCCAGATCCTACACCGAGCAGCTGGGGCAGCTTGCAGCTTCAGCCCATGGGATGAGAAGTCAATATGAAGCTTCTGCATTGGGCAGGTCTAGGGTGAAAGAGGAGAGTGCAAAATATGGTCTGAAGCTCAACATAAAAAAACCCCAAAGATAGTGGCCACTGGCCCCATCACCTCCTGGCAAATAGAAGGGGAAGAAATGGAGGCAGTGAGAGATTTTACTTTCTTGGGCTCCTGCAGATGGTGACAGCAGCCACAAAATTGAAGGACACCTGCTTCTTGGGAGAAAAGCCATGACAAACCTAAACAGCATCTTAAAAAGCAGAGACATCACCTTGCCAACAAAGGTCCGTATAGTAAAAGCTATGGTTTTCCCAGTAGTGATGTATGGAAGTGAGAGCTGGACCATAAAGAAGGCTGATCGCCAAAGAATTGACGCTTTTGAATTATGGTGCTGGAGGAGACTCTTGAGAGTGCCATGGACTGCAAGAAGATCAAACCTCTCCATTCTTAAGGAAATCAGCCCTGAGTGCTCACTGGAAGGACAGATCCTGAAGCTGAGGCTCCAAGACTTTGGCCACCTCATGAGAAGAGAAGACTCCCTGGAAAAGACCCTGATGTTGGGAAAGATGGAGGGCACAAGGAGAAGGGGACGACAGAGGACGAGATAGTTGGATAGTGTTCTCAAAGCTACCAGCATGAGTTTGACCAAACTGCGGGAGGCAGTGGAAGACAGGAGTGCCTGGTGTGCTCTGGTCCATGGGGTCACGAAGAGTCGGACACGACTAAACAACAACAACAAAAGAGCCTGTCTCTAGAGTAGTGCTGAGCCCTGCTTTACAGAGGACAGTGCTCAATTTGAGGGTCTATCTCATCCAAGTTTGTTTAACAGACAGAGAACCATTAGTAAGAGGGAACAGGTACACATCAACAGGTAGCAACAGACTGAGCAGGCAGAGAATGAAATTGCTTTATTGCAGGAACAGCCAACACGGCACCCTCTAGATCAGCCTTTCTCAACCTGTGGGTCCCCAGATGTTGTTGTACTCCAACTCCCATCACCCCTAGCTAGCAAGGCCAGAGCTCAGGGATGATGGGAGTTGTAGTCCAACAACATCTGGGGACCCACAGGTTGAGAACCGCTGCTCTAGATGTTATGCACTACAGTTCCCACTATCCCTGACCACTGGCCATACTTGCTGGGGCTGATGGGAATTGTAGTTCAAAACTTCCGACTAAACACCAGGAGGAACTTTCTGATGGTAAGAGTCATTCAACAGTGGAACAGAATCCATAGGGAAACAGTGGACTCTCCTTCTTTGGAGGTGTTTAAGCAGAGGTTGGATGGCCATTTGTCATGGATGTTTTAGTTGAGATTCCTGCACTGCAGGGGGTTGGTCTAGATGACCCTCAGGGTCCCTTCCAACGCTAAGATTCTATGATTCTTTCTGTGTGTGATTCTCTCTCTCTCTCTCTCTCTGTGATATATAGAAAGGATTCAAATAAATAAATATTTTCCTTGCATGTCAATATTTTTATTGATGAAATCTAACCTGCTCCTGCGTGCCCTTTCAGAATCTTGTAGGTTATTAAAAGGTAAAGGGACCCCTGACCGTTAGGTCCAGTCGCGGACGACTCTGGGGTTGCGGCGCTCATCTCGCTTTACTGGCCGAGGGAGCCGACGTTAGTCTGCAGACAGTTTTTCCAGGTCATGTGGCCAGCATGACTAAGCCGCTTCTGGCAAACCAGAGCAGCACACGGAAACACCATTTACCTTCCCGCCAGAGTGGTACCTATTTATCTAATTGCACTTTGACTTGCTTTCAAACTGCTAGATTGGCAGGAGGAGGGACCGAGCAAGGGGAGCTCACACCGTCACGGGGATTCGAACCGCCGACCTTCTGATTGGCAAGCCCTAGGCTCTGTGGCTTAGACCACAGTGCCACCTGCGTCCCATCTGTAGGTTATTAGTTCCCATTAATTAGACATTATTCGGAGGAGGGGCCCACACATGAACAGCCTGGAAGCTTTCCAACAGATGCAGAAAACATACAGAACCTGATTTATTTTTTCAAATCAGGGCCAAAAGAATGGCATGGACCTGAAAACTGCCTCATACAGAGCAAGGCCTTTAGTGGTGTTACAGCAAAGATTATTCTGTCTTTGGAACTCTAGTTAAAAGATCACTGTGGTTTGCATAACCCCAAGAAACCATAGGTCCCATGCTGCTGCATTCCATTAGGTTAGCGTGAAATGTGTCACGGTGTATTTGAAAAGCTCAGCTTCTCACATACTGAAAGGTTTAAAAAGGTTAATTGAGGAAAAACACTAATTTAGAGTGACAACCCCTCAGAGGGAGAAGGTGACACCTTGTTCTTTAAATACTAGAAAAGTAGCTTACAAGTTGTGCTTTTCAACTTCTCTTTGCCATAACTACTGGAGAGTAAATCTGGAAAAAAAATGATGCTTCCTAAGTATTGTGGATGCCAAAGAAAAAAAATGGAAGTTGGTGAGGAGAGGGACACACCCCACAAGTACAGCGTATTTTATAGCATGGGTCGCATTGTTTTGGGGTTTAAGGTAACATGTGGAGAGCCTTAAACCAGAAAAACATATGGAGAATGGAAAATATTTAAGGAATATATAAGATTATATTGTAAAAATGATACCATCTTAGTAGAACTGGAATGATACTTGTGAACAATAAATAAATGAAACAAGTACCTTAGTGGAATGTATGAAAAAAGATATAAAATAAAACTGTGCGAAAAAACCATGACAATAGAAAAAAGTATAATGAGAACGATTGGAAGTTTCATGCAGAAAATTTTATTTGATGGACATGATGTTGTATAAATTTTTGGTTCTTTTTTCATTTCTTTTTTCCTTTTATTTTGCCTTTTAAAATTTTTTGTTGCTTTTATGTCATGATGATCTTGTATGTTCATTGTATGTTTGTATTTTAAATCAATAAAGATTATTTTTTTAAAAAAGGAAATTGGGGGGGGGGCGACTGGCATGAGCAGAAAAAAGTACCAATTTCACAGATGATGAAGGCCAGAGCCTTCTCCTCCAAACAGATGAAATGTCTACAGCTCCCCCCGCCAAAAAATGAAACATAGACTAAAAAAGCACAGGCAACCCTCACCATCCAAAAACTGCCCTAAAAACCAAATGCCTACCTCTATCATCTCTCTCTATATCTACAGTGGTACCTCGGGTTACAAACACTTCGGGTTACATACTCCGCTAACCCGGAAGTAGTACCTCGGGTTAAGAACTTTACCTCAGGATGAGAACAGAAATTGTGCAGCGGGAGCAATGGGAGTCCCCATTAGCTAAAGTGGTACCTCAGGTTAAGAACGGTTTCGGGTTAAGAACGGACCTCTGGAACAAATTAAGTTCATAACCAGAGCTACCACTGTATATATATGCCAAAGGGCTGTCAGGAATGAAAGATTATCGATGAGTCAGGAAGAGGACGGGAGATGCAAAGTGCCATCAGCTTTTATTCACAAAAGTAAAAACGCGACAGAATTCATCTAGGCTAATCTAAGGGACACGGGTGGCGCAGTGGGTTAAACCACAGAACCTAGGACTTGCCAATCAGAAGGTCGGTGGTTCGAATCCCCATGATGGGGTGAGCTCCCATTGCTTGGTCCCAGCTCCTGCCAACCTAGCAGTTCGAAAGCACGTTGAAGTGCAAGTAGATAAATAGGAATGCCTCCGGCGGGAAGGTAAACGGTGTTTCCGTGTGCTGCTCTGGTTCACCAGAAGCGGCTTAGTCATGCTGGCCTCATGGCCTGGAAGCTGTACACTGGCTCCCTAGACCAGTAAAGCGAGATGAGCGCCGCAACCCCAGAGTCAGCCACGACTGGACCTAATGGTCAGGGGTCCATTTACCTTTTTAATCTGCCCGGGTTGAAGACATTGCTGGGACTGGTGCCTGGCTCCTCCTTCCCTCTCTAGTCCTTTTCCTCTGGACTCCTCTCAAGTACCCATAAACTACAGAGAGGGATCCACCTCTGGGCCTGTCTGGCCCAATGCTCAGCAACATATAAGGCTCTTCATGTTCTGGGTGTTTTGAGTGTACCATGGCACTCATGGGCGCCATGTTGGGGACCCCAGTTTTAAAGTCTCAGGCAGAATGGACAAATAAACCCTGCAGACATAGAATCATAGAATTGTAGTGTTGGAAGGGACCCTGTGGATCATCTATTCCAACCCCTGCAACTCAGGAAGCTAAACTGAAGCATCCATGACAGGTGGTCATCCAAGCTCTGCTTAGCAACCTCCAAGGAAAGAGAGTCCACAACTTCCTGAGAGACACCGTTCCACTGTTGAACATTACACTCCCCCAAATAATTACAGTGGTACTTTGGAACTCAAATGCAATTCATTCCCGAAGACCGTTTGACTTCTGAAACATTCGAGTTCCAAGATTTTTGCACAGCGGAACTGCTTCGGACGTTCGTGTTCCGCTGTGCAAAAACTGGAGCACTTACTTCTGAGTTTTCAGCATTCGGGAGCTGAAACGTTCGAGGACAGAGCCGTTCGAGTTCTGAGGTACCACTGTATTCTCAACTCAGTCATAGTTTTAAAGGATAGCATGGTTTTTAAACACTTGTACTATAGAATGCTAGGGACACGGCTGGTGCTGTGGGTTAAACCACAGAGCCTAGGTCTTGCCGATCAGAAGGTTGGTGGTTTGAGCCCCACGACGGGGTGAGCTCCCGTTGTTCGGTCCCTGCTCCTGCCAACCTAGCAGTTTGAAAGCACGTCAAAGTGCAAGTAGATAAATAGGTACCGCTCCAGCGGGAAGGTAAATGACATTTCCGTGCACTGCTCTGGTTCGCCAGAAGTGGCTTAGTCATGCTGGCCACATGACCCGGAAGCTGTATGCCAGCTCCCTTGGCCAGTAAAGCAAGATGAGCCCCAGAGTCGGCCATGACTAGACCTAATGGTCAGGGGTCCGTTTACCTCTACTTACTATAGAATGCCAGCACACAAACCCTTAAATGAATGGAAAACTCAATTGGCATGAAGGAAGTTAATTAAGTGCGTAATATCAATGGGAAAAATTGCTTAATGAAAGCCAAATGCAGACACCCCTTACCATCTTATCTTGGTTTAGGCAAAATATGCAAGCTACAGCGTATGCCCTACTTTGTGCCTGATGGTCATTTTGAGAAGCATGACACAGACAAAAAACCAACAACAGTACTGCAACACCCCCCAGAACAAAAAAACAGCAGAACTCCTAAATACTTTTAAACTTCTGTTTTGTTTAGTTCTTGTATTGAGTATTTTTGAAAATATATTTTCAGCATCTAGATAAGTATTACAAAAGTTAAATATATTTACTGTTCTTTCCTCCTTTTCGCTGATATTTTAAAGATTTGTTTTGCACTTTTTTATATAATTGTTATAATAATATAATACAATATGTCCATTGTTCTTATTTGTCCCTAAAGTGTATTCTGCAACACACTGGGCCAGTAATATCTTTCTTTCTGCACCCTTGAGATTTCCTTTTATTTCTTCTCATATGCATATCCAGCTTATTATTTCTATCCATCTTATCGTTTTTTAATTATTCATATTTGCATTATTCACATTCTTACGATTATTCGCATTCTTGCTATTTGCTTGCTATTATTATGCACATTCATCTCCTTCCTATTCTCTGCGTTTCTGCTGATTCACACATTATTCGCATCCATCTTCTTTGCATTCCTAAATTATTTCTCGTTTGCATTCTTATTCCTGTTTCCTAAAAGGAATCGGAAGGCGCGAAAATAATTCTGAAGGCTTAACAACTAAAATAATAATAATAATAAGCTGCAGCTGCAGCGGCAAAATAAATAAAAGCAATCCATAGGTCCACGTTGAAAAAGGGAACAAAGTCCTTATCTTAGAATCACAAACTGTAGCATTGGAAGGGATCTTAAGGATCAGTTAGTCCAACCTCTTGCTGCGTAGGACTGACCATGTAAATGTTTGCATGCATGGGAAAAATACAATGCGGGAAGCCAAGGTAGTTTCATTAAACCCATGCATTTTGGACCCTACTGGTCCTTCTTTAGTAGGGTTGCCATATCGAAGAGCAAAAAAGAGGACAGACTGAGCTGCTGTCAGAGCAGAGCATTCCACCAGGCCGGAGCCAGTGTTGAAAAGGTCCTGGCTCTGGTTGAAGCTAATCTAACTTCCTTAGGGCCCGGGACCACTAGGGTGTTGCTATTTATGGACCTTGAGGCTCTCCGTGGGGCATACCGGGAGATGTACGTATGGCAACTCTATCTTTAGTGAAACAGCGATTCAAAATTCAGACCCGCTACATGTTCTCTAACTTATTTCTAGCCTAAGAAATAGGTAGCACATCTTAACGTTCTCTGAACTTCCCTTAAGAAGCAGGGCCCAAAACATGCTTTCTTACCATCCCTCCCTTCCTTTTTTTGTTCTGCTTCCAGTCCCTTTGGAAGTTTCCTGTTTTTGCCAACCGGCTCACATCTTGCCTTTGTCCTTTGGAAGAAGGAGGCACAGCATAGAACGCCTGCAGAAACTTTCCATGTAGACATGGATGAGGGCAGGAAGATACAGCTGCCCAGTGGATAAAACAGACTCACTGCATTCCCTTGAAGGATTATTAATGAGAATATCAGAGTTTAGGCTAGGGAAGATTTCAAGGAAAAACAGCTTTGTGTGTGAGATACCTATTTGGGACAATACTAAGCACCCCCTCACAGCCTTCCACCTTGGGCTTATTTCACCGCTGCAAGGAACTATGCACACTGCATTGCTAATGACCTTATTTTACTAGGAAAGGACAACAAGGCGACGCTCTCGATTTTCCTAAACAGAAAGCAAGGCCCTGCAGCCAAACTGTCATGTTTCATCAGCATGTTGCCCGAGTCTACTTCAAACAAAATAACCTTTACAATGCATGTGAGCGCACGCATGCATGCACCCCATCTCTCAGCGTCAGTGTAACCTGGGGGGGGGGGAGGTGTCGCATGCTGCAGTAGCACCTGAGAAGCTGAGGTTCAAATCCCAGCTCAGCTGCTGGGTCACTGAGCAGCTCTGGGCAAGTCAGAATCCCCCACGTTTCATGCCTCAGCTGGCAAAATGGGGATATAAATCACATACCTCTCAGGGTATCTGCCAACAACTGAAATGCATGCAAAACATCTCAGGCTCCAAGTCCAACCCCTAGGCCAGAGGTAGAAACTGTTGTGTCCCGCAGTTGCTGTTTGGCTATAGATCCCATGATTTCTGGCTACTCACCTCATGTTAGCTACCCCCGCAGTACAGCAACGCTTCCCAAACCCCAGCCAGTCGGTATGGTTAACAGTCAGCGATAAGAAAAGTCTGAATCCAATACATGTGGGAGATTCGAGTTTGGGGAAAGTCAGACTAGACCTTAATGTGCATTCCTGGAGCACCTGTTTTATTCCGGTAGCTACAGAAAACTTCCCTGAACTCACCCATTTAACAGTAACACAAGAGGGCCTTACGGCAATTGTCATGTACCCCAGTGGGCCTTACGCTGAACTGGTGCTTGCCCTGAGCCCCTTATCAACAACTAGGCAATGTATGATGGTAATGTGGACTTGGGAAAGTACATCTTTGAGAGCAACCCTCCAGAGGTTTGACTTCACCCCCGAAGACTCGCTCTTCCATTGTCTCCTGAGACAGACGGATGCCAACCAATGCATGATAATGGCCACCAAGGCTTGATCAATTGCTTGCCGATCAACAAAGGGAAAATTAAAGCAGTTCTAAATGCAGACACTTGCGCTGTTTTTGCCCAACATCAAAACCCGAGCCTGTTTTCTCCAATTATTTAATCTAGATTTTTTTTCCCTTTTTGACCCATCTGCAATATTAAATGCCTGCCTCAATGCCTAGTTGGGGCAGAATGTTGTCAGAGGATAAGCCCCTCTGTTTCGGAGATGCTGTGGTCCAAGTTTGGTCATTAGCAAGAGCAGCAGAGGCCTTGAGGTTGGCCATCAATATTTCGCCCCCAGGCAGCAGATTGAGCAGGCGTTCAGTTTGCCTGGTCAGCCTTGCACGCTGACCTATATTTCACTTTAAATTACAGTAATGATTTCTAAGCTTGCATCTCTACATAGCAACTGAATAAGTTATGCAAATCGGTGTCCTCTCTTGACCTCTGTTTTGGCGATGCAGAAATGGCCACACCAGAAGCCACCCAGTGAGCTTGCGACAAAAGGAAAGTATGAATTGGAGATGTCCAGATTCAGAGCTCAGCCTCACAACCACTTATGGTCTATTTTGGGGGGAATCCTGCAACGTGTTTAAGTTTTGACTTAACTATACATCAGAGTCTCGTTCCCCTCAAAGTTCTTCCTCTGGAAAAAGCTCCCTTACAAAAGTTGGAGTGTTGGGCTCAAGGCACATGGAAAAAATCCATTTCCCAATGGTCAGCACAAAGTCTCATTCCATCACTGAGTACAAATTCCATTATTAGGAATGCATTACAAAATCAATTGTTCAAACACTTAACCCCCCCCCCCCCAATCTCACCCTTCCACACCCTACAGAAAAGCACTTTGCAAGTGCTCTGAAGATCTCACTTTATATTCAAGGAAGCCAGGTAAGAGAATCCTTTGCATGGACAGTCTTAGCACAAAGACGGGGTTTTTTTTCTTCCTAAAGAGTGCCAGTACTCCAGGGTCATTCTGAATTTCAAGAAAAGAAATAGAGGTGGGGTGGGAGGAAGAATGAAACATATATGGAGAGGAAGAAGCCTTGGTTCTTAATTACTTCTCATTCTTAATTCTTGGTACAATAGCACTTTCAGATTTCAAGTAAATGGACTTAATCAAGAGGCATCCCTCTACACAGCCCAGAAGCCCTCCAGTGGATTGCCTTGTGTTGGCTCTGCGCTGTTCTAATTTTTCAAAAGGTGGTTTTGCTGGCTCATTGGGCCAAGATGACTTAAAAAGCATCAAAGCCTCCCAGCTAAAGAGAGAGAGAGAGAGAGAGAGAGAGAGAGAGAGAGAGAGAGAGAGAAGGCTTTTCATCCAGAGCACTGGCTATTTCAGAAAAGTAGCAAGGGAGAAAAAGATCTAGTCAATTTCATGCAAACACAAAATGCATTTTCAACGACAGAGACAGATGTTGTGTTGTAGCCAGTGCTTTAAAAAAAAAAAAAATGTCTAGGTGTACTCTCATTTTGACTCATGAAAATCACCATCGTGAAAAATAAACACAGTAAATGGACAAAAGTAGAAAGATTTACAAACTGTTTAGGGGTATGCGTCCCCCTTCACCCCCCCCCTAGAAAAAAAGCACTGGTTGTAGCCACAGAGGAAGGGGAGCTAGTCTCTTTAAAGGTATTCCAAGTCCAATCTCTGCAATTTATATAAATTTTACTTAGCAGCAGCAATAACAAAAGCTTTTTTATCTACCTGTAATAAACCTTTTTTTAATATAAAAAATTGCATGCTTTTCTACTTAAGACTATTAATTAGGCAGGGGGGGGTGCCCCCATCAGTAGACCCAAGATTAGATTAGAACACTTCACCTAGTTTGCTTATAACTGTGGATCGAAGTGTGCAAACCTAAACAATTTTTTTTCCCAAGCCAAGAGAAATGCTAGAACTTTTCCAAAACAAACGCAGGCAATTTTACAACTCTGAATGCCACACTACATGTAACCCGCCTGCCAGAATATGATTTTATTTCATTACTTATTTACGCGATTCCTAGACCACCTTCCGTCACCCTGGGTGGCTCACCATATCGTGTAACAGCTTTGCGCAAATATAACCAATGAAAACTACATTCAACGAAACAGTCAAATGCAGAACAAAAGCCGGAAGCCTTGGACAATCGATTAGGTTCATCCAAAGTCCCCGTATCATTTAGTTCCAGGAAAGCCCAACAGTCCAAATGTGAACCAAGTCGTCACTGAGCTGGTGGTTGCCTCCGGTCGACTCACAGAACTGTGGTCATCTTGCTTGCACACAGTTTCCACCCAGGCCTTGTGGAAAGTATCTGTTTCTCTCTAACAAAATGGGTCCCTCGTGGACACTAAAGCAAGATCTGAGAGTTGTAGCTATTCTCTGTGGCTGTGTTACGCATGCCCCTCTCTGACTGACCTGCATTCTACATCATTAGTACCTTTAAGTATATATTGCTGCTCTAAGCAGCTGCTGGTGTACCTTCCACACTTAAGCTGACCCTTTGCAGTTCAGTTTCTCTCCCCAAGCCCCCTGCTCTCTGGGATTTTCAAAGATGCCAACTTTCACTTGTGCCATTTGAAGATCGCCTCTGGCAACGCATGCAGCAAATGGGATTATCCGATTTAGAAAGCGGCTCTGGTTGATGTCTTATTGGAGGTGCATAGGAGACAATATGTCCTCAATGAGGAGGCCAGGACACATTTTGGTCTGCAAACGTATCTAGTAAAGGTAAAGGGGCCCCTGACCATTAGGTCCAGTCGCGGATGACTCTGGGGTTGTGGCGCTCACCTCGCTTTATTGGCCAAGGGAGCCGGCGTACAGCTTCCGGGTCATGTGGCCAGCATGACTAAGCCGCTTCTGGTGAACCAGAGCAGCGCACGGAAACACCATTTACCTTCCCGCTGGAGCGGTACCTATTTGTCTACTTGCACTGGCATGCTTTCGAACTGCTAGGTTGGCAGGAACAGGGACCAAGCAAGGGGAGCTCACCCCAACGCGGGGATTCGAACCGCCGACCATCTGATCAGCAAGTCCTCCCCTAACTGGGAGGCAGCTTTGGGAAAGTATGCCCCTTTCCCCTCTTTCCCCTCTTTTCCCCAAATCCCTCTTCTGCTTTACATTATGGTATGCTATTATATCTGCAGCAGAGAGGGAAGGAAGGAAGGAAGCGAGCGGAGCACACATCCCTTAGGTTGCCTGCTAATGCTCTCATTTTCTGTTGGTCTTCCCACAGGTATCCCTTACACAGGACAGAAGGAAAAACAAATGCGGAGGGAAGAGGGAATCCTACAGGCATCTTGTTGGTCACTGTAGGGAGTGGGGTGGTCCTTTTCACTGATACCACCAGGCTCTCCTTACGTTAACTCCAGGAGTCCTCACTCCAGCCTCATGTTCACGTTTGCGACGTGAACTCACTGACACCCACGGAAACATGAAATTGTCCAATGTTTAACACTGTGGCTAATGAGTGGAAAGGGGAGATCGAGCAACAAGCGCCAAGTATGGATAACCTTTGAAAGTATTTTTGTTGTTGTTACTGCTTTCAAGACTTCCGTCCTCATCCAATATGGATATCCAATACTGCTTTGCTCGCTGGTAGTAATTTAAAAGGACAGCCAACCTCTGTGTGATGCTGGTTAATTAATTACTTATAATGCCATCAAACACTGGAATCTAGGATAACGGCTGCCGCTGCATCAATATTAGAGGGTTGAGGGGGAGGATGTAAATGCCTCAAGCTTCATCACAGTCCGTTGCATTCAAAATCTTTTTTAATGCAGACACTAAATCTGGGGAAAAAAATTACGAGGGAGGGTAAGGTAAAGCGAGAACAATCCTTTTCATTCTGTGTTGAATCGTGCTCACTTCTTTAATTCACCTTCACCACTATCTTAAAACAAAGCTAATTATCGGAGGAGGACAGCAAGAGTGATATGCTATCCCATGATGGATCTGAACCAAAGGCTATTCACCCTCAGAAATAAGTGTCAGTGCTGGAAAATTTATCACATTATGTTGTTTACTGATGTCAACATTCATTAGCATAAGGTTTTCTATGGTGGCCTCCATGCTGTTTGGCAATTCCATTAAAAAAAAAAATACAAGCCAAGGAAACAGATATGATGATATTCCCTCTGAACCAGAGAAAATATAGGCAAAACATGACATGGTGCTGAGCATGATGGCATGGAAACTCCCCATCCCCACCCCATCTAAATCCCCAAACCTTCTGCATCGGGGCGGATCTGCACCATACATATAATGCATGTTCAATGCACATCTAAAAACCTGACTTCCTCCCAAAGAATACCGGGAAACTATAGTTTGTTAAGGACACTGGGAATTTAGCCCCGGGAGGGGGGGGGATAAACTGTGGTTCCCAGGCTTCTCTGGGGGAAGCCATGTGTGCTTTAAATGCATGGTGTGCATCTGCCAAAAGTCTTAGGGGAAAATGTGGCACTGCACAGTTCCACATTTCCATTGGTAAACAATAATGTGGACTCTGGAGTCCAGCATCTCAAATTGGAGGCTACAAGGCCAAAAAGCCAATGGCTGAGGAATTAAACGAGGTTCCTCCCTTTGAGCCTGATACTGCAGATCTGTGGACCACTGAACTCGGGGCTGGCAGGCAGGGCAGGAGGTTGCTGAACTGGATCTCACAGTAGAAGAGCCCATAGACCTGGAGACAGGACCTTCATAGGTGTCTTTCCCTTAGCCTGAGGAACTGAGCACATTCCCAGACAACCTCACCAGGCCAACAGTTCAGGAACACAGGAAGTTGCTTTATACTGAGTTACACAGTTGGTCTATCTAGCTCAGCATTGTCCACACGGACTGGAAGCTGCTCTCCAGGATTTCAGACAGGGATCTCTCCTAGTCCTACCTGGGCATGCCAGGAATTGAAACTGGGACCTTCTTCAGACTTCAGACTTCACTTTCCCATGGAGGCCACCGAGTGAAGGAAAAGCATGTGACTTCAAGCTAGAACATTGGCTCCTCAAGATGTCCAAGGAAGGTGGTGGAGCATAGGAGAAGTGGAGGGAAGGCAGAGGCACAAAAGGTCTAGGTCCAACTATAGTTCTTGTTGGAGCAATTGCCTTGCTTGGAACTGTCCGTGGTGCTGAAACAATCAAGACCCTCTCCAGGCTCCACTGTTCCATAGGCTCCTCCTTGGGACTAGAACAGGACAACTGCATACTCTGCAAATCTATGATTCTATGAAATGCTCAGTCTGATCTTCCATGATGAGGAGAGGAGGAAAAACTAGATGCGGGCTTGCTGGCTTTGGTGCATATCCTATGATCAGTGTGCAGTTTTGTCCTATTTATTCAAAGCAGAAGCTTAGAATAAGAGCACAGTAATTGGACAGGATACTATGGAACATCCTTCCCCAATATTGTGTCAGATGTTGTTGGAGTCCAACTTCCATCCAACCTACTCACTAAGGTCAATGGTGAAGAATGATGGGAACTGTAGTTCAGAACATCTGGAGAGCCATGGGTTCCCCATCTCTGATGTATGGGAAGTAGAAAGCCTGGAAGGAATAGAAGGATGTCCTGGCACTTCATCCAAATCGGAGAAGGGACACACGAGTTCATTTATTGCATGAAACCAGTCTTCCCCAATCAAGTGTCTCCCAGATGTTTTGGACTATGACTCCCATCAGTCCCAGCCAGCATGGGATTATGGGAGTTGTGTTTCAGAAACACCTCAAGGGCTACAGGTTCCCCATGCATGAATTGGGTGGTTGAAAAAAATTCTTAGCAAATGATGAGCTAAAAACCAAACAAAACTTTAGTATGTTGGTTATATTCTATTTTCAAACTTTAAAAAAGCAAACCTAAGCTCCCGCTAAGCTTTTTTTTTTAAAAAAAAACAAATAACAGGGACATTATATGGGATTTGTTTGGTGGTGGTTAACTTGTAGCTGGAGGGAATCAGCTACCTCCCCAATTGCAACCATATACGGATTTATTCCATTTGTAAATCCTACTCAGAAAACGGTTAATACCCACTCAACAAATTCAGTGCTAATGCCAATATACAGGAATGTAATACCATTGCATCGCAAACTGGAACGGCACCAGCCACCTTTTTTTCTGCAAGGATATTGCAACAAAGGATTTAGCAGCATGCAAAAGAAAGTTCCATGAAGTCAACACACTGCTGGCAAACAGCAAGCGGAAGCAGAAGACTCTGAGAAGGGCAGGTGGGGGGAATGATGTGATATATGGGTCATTTGCATTTCTTAAAATGACTGGGTAGGGGTAGGCAGTGAACCGAATGAAATTGGTGCCATACAAAGACTCTTGTTTCATTGCACCGCAGATTAACGTTGAAACTTCAGTGCTGTTCTAGAACCATGCATAATCATAAAATCACAGAACTGTAGAGCTGGAAGGGTCCCTGAGGGTCATCTAGTCCAACCTCCTGCAATGCAGGAACCTTAACGAAAGCACCATCCATCTTCATCTTTGCTTATCTGTGTTATCGTTGTCTCAAAACCAAAAGCAAAGCTTGACTAGATCCAACCTGAAGGTCACTTCTAAATACAGTGGTACCTTGGGTTACAGACGCTTCAGGTTACAGACTCCGCTAACCCGGAAATAGAACCTCAGGTTAAGAACTTTGCTTCAGGGTGAGAACAGAAATCGTGCTTTGGCGGCGCGGTGGCAGCAGCAGGAGGAGGCCCCATTAGCTAAAGTGGTACCTCAAGTTAAGAACAGTTTCAGGATAAGAACGGACCTCCAGAACGAATTAGGTTCTTAACCCGAGGTACCAATCAACCAGACACCTTTGGCTACCCACAAACAAGAAATGAAGGTAACTGTTATCAAATGTTTTCTGTCCTCAGCCTCTGCTGCTAACAGGTTCATGGAGGCTTCATTTAGGCACCAGAGGGTGAGAGCCAATGTCTCATGAATGGAGCTCCACCTTCCTCTCAAATGCCCTGCATTTACGGTTGCCGTACTTCAAACAGTAAAAATCCGGACAGCTTTTTTTTGGGGGAGGGGGGCAAAGTTGTGGAGCTTTCGTTAGTTTTTCACTAAGTTGTTGAACTTTTTTTCCGGAAATTGGCAAAAACAACTGCAGTATTCCGGATGTATGGCAACTCTACCTGCATTCCCAAGATCCGTCCTAGAGGATAGAATATATTCTGGATAATATTATGGGGTGTGAAGGGAGAGCATAGAAACAAGAAGTCCCAAGCGACTCTTTGTGGATAGTGGTCAGGTATCATTGGCTGGTGCCCACAGTTAATAGATATTTGTCCAATTAATTTGCCCAATTCCCCATTTACATCATTGAAGGCAGTTGCCATCGCCATATTTTTTAACACTAAAAGACAAAAGCTAGTTATGTGTTGGCTTTGTTTGCACACATCATCATCATCATCATCATTATTATTACTATGAGGCATCCCAAAGCAATACAATAAAAACATGCAAAACATAATTGCAGATATTAAAACAACAAGAAATATTACCCATATAAAAACAGCAAGGAAAGTTTGCACACATAAAAAACAATTAAACACACAAGTATATATATACCGGTAAATGCAAAACAATTTAAAACAAACAACAGCACATATATAAAATAATTCAAACCAAATACACGTACAGATGCCATTGAGTGAAGAAACGTGTTACTTTCCTACACAGCCAACTTCTTTCAAGTAATGAGTGATAAATGTTCCTCCATTCCTCTTCCCCTCCTTCCCCTCTAGAAACCTTCACATTCCCCCTTTGTATCTTCCTTGCCTTAAATGAAACATCTCCACACACACTGACCTTTGCTTGCAGATAAGCTACTCCAGCAAGGAAAGGTTAGTAAAGAATTTGAGGCTTGTTCAGTCTAGAAAGCTTTACTGAAATTAAGAATGTAAAAGGGCAGGTAGGGAGGCTGAAGTGAGGATGAACTGGTAGAGTCCTCCTGAGACAGCAGACTATACCACTTCAGGAAAAGAAACACACCTTGGAATATTCCCTTATGTTAACACACAAGGGACGCAGGTGGCGCTGTGGGTTAAAAGTTAAAAGAGGCAGCAGGAAATAATTGCATTATAATTTTTCGTACTGATGTAGTATGGTGCTTTTTTTCTGCAGTCAGAAGTGGCACAAGTTCAGAACATTGCTACCACATCCTCTTGCATAGTTACAAGGCCAGGCCTGGGTTTTGGGCATTGTGTTGTGGGAATAGCAGGACATCAAGACATTCCTGTGGTGAACCAAACATAATTTAGTACTTACAAAAATTTCAGGGAGAATCCAGTGGGGGAGTTTATACTGGCACTGATTTTGGCTGTCTCTCAGCTTTGCCTTTTGGGCTTAACTCAAACTCCTGCATCCCTGAGCTGATTATTCAGCAACTCCTGCCTGAATATATTCTATATATTATATATAGAAACATACACTCACAGTGAACCTGATGCTGTAAAACTGCAGTAAAATTCCTTTGAACTCAGCGATGCTGCTGTAAAAGCATCCAGCCATAAAACATTAGATTCTAAAAAATGCAGTAAGATACAATTAGTGGGTTGTGCTGGTAGCAAAACTCGGAAGAGAAGCTCAGTGGTTTTGTTTTCCATTGTGATTAGCCGTATTTGTGTATATTTCATGCAAATTACCTATATATTGAGAAGGGGGCAGTGGAACATGAAGATGATTTGGAAATCTCGACTGCTCCGAAATGCCGTAGCCAAATTACTGGTTGGAGTTCCATTTAGACCATGCATGCCCCCTGTTTCAAACAATTGTGATAGCGACCAATTTCTGGGCCCAATTCAAAGTGCTCACACTGTTTAAATCCCTGAACAGCTACTGCCCCCAAAAGATGTAAAAGTATTTTTGTATGCCACAACTGCTGCACGGATTTTACTAGCCAAAAAATGGAAAACACAAGAACTACCAACGGTAGAAGAATGGCAGATGAAGATGATGGAGTTTATGGAGCTGGATGATCTCACTGGGAGAATCCACGACCAGAAAGAAGGGGAACACCAAGAAGACTGGAAGAAATTTAAAGACTATTTGAATAAATATTGTAATATTGAAGATATGTAACCACTTGAAAGAATTAATTAGGCCTAGGACTAAATTAGGATTAAATAAATAAGAAGATGTACGATAAGAAAAGTTAGGAAATATGATTATGACTGTGATATGGTTTTATGAAATAATGATATTGGAAACTGCAATATATAATTACTAAGAAATTCAGATGGAAGAGATTAGAGGAAGTCAAGTAAGATGTTTATGAAGATGGATTTTAATTAATTAATTAAGTTTTAGTTTATGTGGTCATTTGATGTATTTTATGTTTCGTATTCTTTCCTCTTCTTTTTTTCTTTTTGTTTTTTTCTTTTTCTTCTATTATTGTTTACTCTCTCTTTTGTTATGTTTTGGTATGAAAAATAATAAATATTATTGTGGGGGAAAAAAATTAAATCCCTGAACAGCTACAGCCCCAAATATCTGAAAAACTGGCTCCTTCACTACGTATCTTCTTTATGATGGCCTTTGCCAGTTGTTGTTTGAATTTGTTTCCCGCCTTTCATCCACACATCTAGCTGAGGTTTGCAACATAAAATCACAATATAAAAGATAGAGTATTTTGTTTTGTGGGGCCCACCTCTTTGGCTGAATCTGTACTGCTCAGTTGCCTGGAACAGTTTTACTTGTTTTTATACCTGTGCCTGCTTTATGTGCTTGCATAACTGTCTTATATTTTGTTGAAACCCACCTTGCAACTTTATACAGTGGTGCCTCGCAAGACGAAATTAATTCGTTCCGCGAGTTGTGTCATCTTGCGATTTTTTCGTCTTGCGGAGCGCGGATTCGCTGGGTATTAACGGCTTTAAGAAAAAGGAAGCAAACTCGCAAGACGTTTTCATCTTGCGAAGCAAGCCCATAGGGAAAATCGTCTTGCGAAGCAACGCAAAAAACGAAAAACCCTTTCGTCTTGCGCGTTTTTCGTCTTGCGAGGCATCCGTCTTGCGATGTACCACTGCAGTGAAGAGCAAGTAATAAGTCCTATAAACAATAAATAAACAACCCCAAAACCATTCTGGACCCTCCCCATACATCCTGCATGGCACTGGCCACACCTCCAGAGATGGAAACGGGATCAGAAATGGCCTCAGCGAATACGATCGATGTTTACTATTGCTGTTGCTTTCGGTGTGCAAACATTATGTAATCAATTACATTCTCAAACCACCCTCACCCCCAATTCTGCTGGTTTCCTTTGCACTGAAATGAATGGGGCAGAATAACATACTGACAACATAATTGCAATTTCATTACAGCAAGGTGGATTTTCACTGGGAGGTGAACTGCACCAAAGAGAAACAGCGATGCGTGTGATGAATATAGGGCAGAACAGACATTTTCATTGAAAAAGCCTATGTCTCGACAGAAGTCTGCACCAACACAGGATGTTTGGGGGCATGGACAGAATGTGGTTCTCCTACACCAGGGGTCAGCAAACCTTTTCAACAGGGGGCCAGTCCACTGTCCCTCAGACCTTGTGGGGGGCCGGACTATATTTTGAAAAAGAAGAACGAATTCCTATGCCCCACAAATAACCCAGGGATGCATTTAAAATAAAAGGACACATTCTACTCATGTAAAAACGCGCTGATTCCCGGACTGTCCGTGGGCCGGATTGAGAAGGAGATTGGGCCGAATCTGGCCCCCAGGCCTTAGTTTGCCTACCCATGTCCTACACACTTTCGCTATGTGTAGGTTCCTCGTGTGAAAGGTCTGAATAGGGCTTTTGTTATCACATGGGAGGGTGTCCAAAATTCCTTCTCCCTGGTAGTGCCAACTCTGTGGAAACTCAGAACAAGAGAGGTGCATCTGGTCTGGCCCACTGTGATATTTGGGAAATGGGATGAGATCATCTTATTTTGTTGGGCATATGGGGGGGTGAATTGGGGGTCTGCTGTTTCTATTATTACCATGCAGCTTTCAGTTTTGGCGTAGGATTTATTTGCTTTAATCATTTTCTGATCCCTGCATGTTCGATTTTCACAGGAGATCAACGCAAGGAGTTCTTATAGAAATATGGAATGGACATCTTTGATAAATACATTAATGATTTCTTTTTTAAAAAAAACACACCAACTTTCCTACATTGCTGATCAACATGAACCAAAGGTTGAACCCTCTTTTACTTACTTATTTATTTGGTAAGGAACTGAACCACTACAGCAACATTTCTCCACATTATTAATCAGCTGGAGTTTTTGCAAGAATTCAGCATCCAACTTTCTGAGCTGCCAGGAAAAGAATATCCCATTGTTCTCTGCCACATTTCGTTAAAACCAGACCCTTTTCATTCTGCTACCGTGGTCCAAGCATGGCGCCACTTTTAGCCCATGAATGGTGCTTCCCAGAGATTATTAAAGAAATGTCCACAAGCTGTGACTCTGACCTGATTCAGCCTGACTGAAGCAGCCTTTGATTCCTCCCCTTGTAGGTGGCGGCCATTATGATGTTCAGAGTCATATTGTCCTGCCTAGCAGTCCTGCCCTTAATTGGATAGTCTCCTGATCAAGGCAGGCAAAGCTGAGCGGTTTTCAGAATGGCCGATGCCCAGGAACACTGGGAATCCTGGAGTCTTTTGATTCCAATTGCCACGCCACATTGGACTTGCTGTTAAGCATCAACACATTCCCTCTCCCTTGCACACGCTCAGCTTTTAAAACCACTTTTCATTTAAGCCTTTTCATTTATTTTTTTGAAGGTGGAATGAATTTGCTGCTGTCAGAGTGCATTAGGGATATTAGATCTTGAATGAGATGTACCTTTCATCAGCTCAACATTTATAACTTGGAGACAATTTCACTGGGTCCTGTCATTGCTTAACTAACACCCCAGTCTCTCAGCTCTCCATTCTGGGAAGCTCCTCCAGAATCTTCCTGACAACATGTCTGCTAGACCGTTTCATTGTGCTGTTGTGCTACGGCCATAGCTCAGTACAGTATATGCTTTGCATGAAGAAGTTATCAGGTTCAATAAGTGCCAACTCCCTGGGGCCCTGGCTGCCTGAGCACCCACAAAATTCCCCATGAAGGGTCCGGGCACCCACAAATTTCACATTCACACTGCATGACAACCACAGCCTCAGGCACCTTTGGTCTTGGAGCCAAGCTGGCACTCCTGAACCCCAGCATCTCCAGGTAGGACTAGGAGAGACCCTTGCCTGAAATCCTGGAGAGCTGTAGACCAGGGGTTGCTAATGTGGTGCTCTCTAGCTGTTGTTGGTCTACAACTCCCATCATTCCTCAGTATTGTCCATGCTGCTTGAGGCTGGCAAGAGTTGTAGTCCGATATTATCTGCAGGGTACCATATTGTCTATCCTAAGTGTGGACGGACCAATGGTTTGGTATAAGGCGGCTTCCTATGTTCCTATATATGATTCAATTTTTTTAAAGGGGAGGGACTATTTATTTATTTGTTGCTTTAAAAGTCATTTCCCCTAATTACCTTTAAAGCCTTGAATGGCCTTGGCCCAGTATACCTGAAGGAGCATCTCCACCCCCATCGTTTTGCCTGGACGCTGAGATCCAGCGCCGAGGGCCTTCTGGCACTTCCCTCCCTACAAGAAGCAAAGCTACAGGGAACCAGGCAGAGGGCCTTCTCGGTAGTGGCACCCATCCTGTGGAACGCCCTCCCACCAGATGTCAAAGAAATAAACAACTATCTGACGTTTAGAAGACATCTGAAGGCAGCCCTGTTAAGGAAGTTGTTTAATGACTGATGTTTTAATGTATTTTTAATCTCCTGTTGGAGGCCACCCAGAGTGGTTAATGTACTTAGATTGCTGGCTCAATTGTTTTGATGCAACTTTTGCTGAGAATCAAAAAAGAAAAAAAGAAAAAGATAAGATGCCCAGAGAAGTTGTTGTGCAGGTTTTAAAAACACTGAAAAACAGAATGAATTCATTCACCAAGGCAAACAGAGAAGCTGTTTGGTGGGACAAAGTGGGCTGTAGTGACATCAGGCCATATTCTTAGGTGATTAATAATAATACAGTCACAGTCACGAAATAAGACACCTGCTCCTTGGGAGAAAAGCAATGATAAACCTAGACAGCATATTAAAAAACAGAGACATCACCTTGCCGACAAAGGTCCGTATAGTTAAAGCTTTGGTTTTCCCAGTAGTGATGTATGGAAGTGAGAGCTGGACCATAAAGAAGGCTGATCGCCGAAGAATTGATGCTTTTGAATTATGGTGCTGGAGGAGACTCTTGAGAGTCCCATGGACTACAAGAAGATCAAACCTCTCCATTCTGAAGGAAATCAGCCCTGAGTGCTCACTGGGAGGACAGATCCTGAAGCTTTGGCTCCAGTACTTTGGCCACCTCATGAGAAGAAAAGACTCCCTGGAAAAGACCCTGATATTGGGAAAGATGGAGGGCACAAGGAGAAGGGGATGACAGAGGATGAGATGGTTGGACAGTGTTCTCGAAGCTACCAACATGAGTTTGACCAAGCTGCGAGAGGCAGTGGAAGACAGGAGTGCCTGGCGTGCTCTGGTCCGTGGGGTCACAAAGAGTCGGACACGACTAAACAACAAAAACAATAATACAGTCATACCTCTTGTTACGTTTGCTTCAGGTTAAATCTTTTCAGGTTGCATCCCGCAGTGACCTGGAAGGTGTTATTTCCGGGTTTCGCCACTCGCACATGTGCAGATGCTCAAAATGATGTTGCGCACATGCGCGGAAGCAGCGAATCATGCCCTGCGCATGTGCAGACGCGGGTTGCGTTCTGCTCATGTTGTGAACGGGGCTCTGGAATGGATCCCGTTTGCAACCAGAGGTACCATTGTAATAATAATAATAATAATAATAATAATAATAATAATAATAATATCCTTGCAAAGAAATATAAACGGGAGATCGGAAGGAAAGCAATCTACTTAATAAACATCTGAAAGCAGCACAACTTTTTTTTATTTTCAGAAATGTTAAGAATTTCTTCCTCTCTCTCTCTCTCTCTCTCTCTCTCTCTCTCTCTCTCTCTCTCCCTCACACACACACACACACACACACACACACACACAAACACCCCCCGCCACAGAGCCATTGCAAACGGGATACCTTGTGAGGCAGAGCTGCACTCTTCGGCTTATAAAAGATGTATGGGATGACAGCGCTGAAAAAGGCTGTGAGGCGTGACATGGCCTATCATGTTGTGCATGCATGAGTTCGCCTTTACAAGATCAGAACCAGGAGCTAAGATGAATGCTATTTATTGTGAGCCTCGAGGCTTTAGAAGGGGAGTTCTGCTTTGCCTTGGGTTGGTATTAGTAGTGCTCAATAGCTGCATTCTTCAGAGAGGTGTCCTTCTCCCCTCCTCCCTTTTTTCTTTTTCTTTTTTAAAACACACACACAATCAAAGCTCAACCAACAAATCCAGTCTTCATTCCTTGAAACAATAAAAAGCATAATTTGCAATCGTAGAATTGCAGAAGTGTCATCTAGTCCAACCCTCTAAAGCAGCCGTTCTCAAGCTGTGGGTCCCTAGAGCAGTGTTTCCCAACCGGTGTTCCGCGGCACACTAGTGTGCCGCGAGACGTTGCCTGGTGTGCCGTGGGAGGGAGGCGGGTGAGTCGGGCGGCGAGAGGCGGGGCGGCGGCGAGGAGAGGCCGCCCAGCGCGGGGCTCTCGCCGTCTGCCTGCCTGCGTGGCGCTGACGTCACGGGGCTGTAACGTGCCCCACATAGGCACACGCGGGGCGGCGAGCGAGCTCCCTCCCACATCCCATCGCCGGCTCTGCACCAGGAGGTAGAGCTCGGCGAAGTCGCCGCGCTGGAAGGCCAGCAGCGCGCGCGCCTTGGCCAGGCTCTCGCCCGCCTGCGCCTCCAGGCACGGTGCCTCGGCGTCGGGCGGCAGCGAGCCCAGGAAGCGGCCCAGCCGGTCGGGGTCGCCCGCCTGCAGCAGCGCCTCGCACCCGCACGAGACCTGCTCCGCCGAGAAGTGCGGCGAGCGCGGAGGATCGGGCGCGGCGGAGGCCAGCCCCACGCTTGGAGAGGGCGCAGCAGCCGTCGCCAAACCCAATCCTCCTCCTCCTGCTCCGCCGCCGTCCTCTGGCTCTCAGCTGGGAGGAGCCTGCGGCGACGGGGCAGGCGCCGAAGTTGGCAGAAGTTGGCGCGCCTCCTCAGCAGCGCCTTCGTCCTCCTCCTCCTGCCTCTGCTCACCTATGGCCGGGGGGCTCGGCGGGGCCCGCGGGGAAGGAGGCCATGTTCGCGGCGTGCGGGATCGCGGCCCCCCTCGCCCGCCTCCGGCCCGCTCCCCTCCCCCTGCGCGCTGCCCTAGCCATGCGGGTCTCCTCCCCATGCGCCGCCGTCCCCTTTCCACATCCTAGGAGCCGCGGTCCGCCTACCGCCCCCGGGCCGCGGCACGGCTCCCAGCCCGGGCTGGCCTCCGCCTCCTGGGACGCGCGCCCACCCCCGCGGCCCCCCAAACTTCGGAGCAACTCTCCAGACGCTTCTCCCCCGCCTCGGTCTCCCTCCTTTCCACTTCTCTTCCCCCCTTCTTTCCCTCTTTCTTTCTCTTTCTCTCCCACCCGCCTTTCCTTCTATTAACTTTCCTTTCCCCTCCCTTCGTCCTTCCTACTTTTACTCCTGGGCTCCTCCCCCCTTTGCGCAGCCACAAATCAATCTCTCTCTCTTTTTTCCCCTCTCTCTCTTCTTTGCTCAGACGCAAAAAAGCGCCGCTTTTTGGAAATCCGGACTGCTGTCCCCACTGAAACGATACTTTAAAAAAGGAAGAACCCACTGGCTCTTATTTCTGTTTAAAGCAGTAGATCCCGAACTCTTTTGGCCCACTGCCCCCTTGGTTCCACATCCCCCAGTGTCCCCTATGCTTACTCTATAGAAAGCATTACAGGGGTTAACGCGGCTCGCTAAGGAAGATATTAATAGAATTCTGCATTTGGGGGGAGACCCTAACAGTCATCTACCATTACCTTCTATGCTGTTACTATTTTTTTATTTTTTTTTACATAAGTAAAAAGTGACCTTTCCCCATCTGGCATGGTGGTGTGCCTCGAGATTTTTTTCATGAAACAAGTGTGCCTTTGCCCAAAAAAGGTTGGGAAACACTGCCCTAGAGATTGTTGGACTACAATGCCCATCATCCCTGAGCTCTGGCCTTGAAAGCTAGGGGTGATGGGAGTTGTAGTTCAACAACATCTGGGGACCCACAGGTTGAGAAAGGCTGCTCTAAAGCTTTCCTGAGATAGAGACCTCCAATGAAGGAGAGTCCATTCCAAGGGGGTCCATTCCACAGCAAAACAGACTGTCAAAAGGATGTTAGAATGTTTGGTACCAGAATCTCCTTCCTTGTAATTTGAATCAATTGGTTCAGGTCCTTAACCAGAACCAGAGCAGCACACGGAAATGCCGTTTACCTTCCCACCGGAGCGGTACTATTTATCTACTTGCACTTTGACGTGCTTTTGAACTGCTAGGTGGGCAGGAGCAGGGACTGAGCAATGGGAGCTCACCCCGTCGCAGGGATTTGAACCGCCGATCTTCCGATCGGCAAGCCCTAGGCTCTGTGGTTTACAAAGCTTGGGTGGCCATCTGTCAGGGATTTTTTGCCATGATTCCTGCACTGCAGAGAGCTAGAATACATGGCTATCAACTCCACACTTCTATGATTCTATTTTGATTGGCCAAGATTCTATTCACAGGGTTTCTCTCTATGCCTGGCCAACCAGGATCCTTTTAAATGGAAAGCACTGGCGATTATAGAATCATAGAATCATAGAACTGTAGAGTTGGAAGGGGCCCTAAGGATCATCTAGTCCAACCCCCTGCAATGCAGGAATATGCAACTGGTCCATACAGGGATCGAACCTGCAACCTTGGTGTTATCAGCACCATGGTCTAACCAACTGAGCTAAGATTAAATCACAGCAAACCCTACGCTGTGCTCCTGAGACATGGCTCCTCCCCTTCCTTACCGCCTCGAAAGACAACTACCCACTGGGCGTCTTGGAATATTGCATAGAAATTCAAGTACAGACAGGAGCCCAGAGCAAAGCCTGCAAGCCTGCAATTACTTGGCTGCCTAAAATCATGGCTAAGTGAGCGGGGTGACATCAAGGAGGCCCATATGACAGCGTGATCGAGGAAAGACAATAACCCCAACTGTCTACTTTACTCTTCAACGCCACCCAGTTCAAAATACTCCAAACTATTTTGAATTAATTTTGTTCGTCCTAATGGCAAAAGGGGGGGGGGGGAGGAAGGAGAAACAAAAGAAAGGGAGCACGTGGCAACATCCTGGTGTCTCGATAAGTAGTCAAAGAGCACTACATCAAAATAGCAAGCGATTCAACAATGGGCATGAAAGGGAACAATTTTGGCAAGGTCTCAAGCACTTACTGTCAGAGGAAATTGCAGACTGCTGGCTTCCTTGACACCTCAGAATGTCTTAGAAAGATCATTAGGGTGCGGAGGTCTTAAACAGATGCCATTCAAACGATCATTAAACTAAATGGACTTTCCTTGAAGGAATAATAACAACTCAGAGACTACAGATGTTTGCAAAACAACTTCCTTCTAGTTCTCTGCAATGGTCTGTTTTAGAAAAAAAAAAACCCACAAAGCACAGGGCAGTGAAGAATGAAGAACCTGTATTGTAACGTTTAATGTGAATTGGGTTGTATATGTACTGGAGGCACATTGATCATGGAAGGTGTCCACTAAAAAGGTAAAGGGCCCCTGACCATTAGGTCCAGTCGCAGCCAACTCTGGGGTTGTGGCGCTCATCTTGCTTTATTGGCCAAGGGAGCCGGTGTACAGCTTCCGTGTCATATGGCCAGCATGACTAAGCTGCTTCTGGCGAACCAGAGCAGTGCACGGAAACACCGTTTACCTTCCCACCACAGCGGTACCTATTTATCTACTTGCACTCTGACGTGCTTTCGAACTGCTAGGTTGGCAGGAGCAGGGACCGAGCAACGGGAGCTCACCCCGTCGTGGGGATTCGAACCGCCAACCTTCTGATCGGCAAGTCCTAGGCTCTGTGGTTTAACCCACAGCACCACCTGCGTCCCAAAATTATAAGGTGGGCCAACGTTATTATCCCATATTGCAGGTGGGGTGCTAAAAGCTCATCTAAGCATAACTTGTGTGTTCATAGTTGGGGGGAGAATGAAAAGAAGGGACACAATCTTAGCTACTATGCAACAGCAGCCTAGCCTTTTATTTAGGGGCTGGAAAATTAGGGGTGGGATGAGCTGGCTGAGGACTGATGCGAAAATGCAGCAAACGTACCACAGTCCTGCACTAATGATTGATGCCAATATCCTTTTGCACAATATTTTTGATGGATATGTGCTGACCCCCCTCTGCCATTCCAAGGTGACAAGAGGAATGGATTCATCTTAGCCTTGCAAATATATTTGCATTGCACGCTTATCCCTCCACCTCTGACATATTTGTTTCTGCTCTCTCTCTCTCCCCCCCCCCAACTTCCCCTTCAGCTTCTTTTGTATCAACACAAACTGTCAGTTTTACGTCCCAAGCGGTTTCGAGTAATGGGATCAGCTAATGTTCTGTACCTGAGTGTGAGAGAAGGGGTGGAGGGAGAGGGAAAAAAAACCCCGGTATCTCCTCTCCTCTAAAAATATCACTGGCTGCCACAAGCGCCAATCAGCAATGATGAATACCTAAAGGGACATGCAGGCCTCTAAATCTTCTTCATATCTGACAGCACTTCAGGAGATTACAATGAAACACCAGCGCCCCACCAAATGCAACTCTGCATACATGCTGCAAGGCATACATGCCTACGAAGACAGTTCGGGTCTCAGGCTTCCGAATCTCCAGTTTATCAGATCCAGGATTTGAAAGCTGCTAAACAGGAGTCTTTATCCTGAATCTACAACTTCCCCTGAAGTTTGTTGACACTGATAATGAATTCCAGCTCTGGAGGAGAAGAACAGTTTCGGGTGGGCTTGGGGTTTTGCTTTTGCATCGTATAATAACCTACAGCTGACTTTTTGAAGTCGGCAACCAAACAACAGATGTTAGGCTCAACTTCACAGCCGCTCCCTCATAGGACATGCTTGCAACATCCATACTCTGATCCCGTCAGAGACCCGCCTTGGAAAGCTTGAGAATTCTAGTCTTTGCAAATTCTGAGCTACTTCTCCTGGCCTAAGGACTCCTGCAGGTGACCTTACACAAAGCTTAGGTGGTATCCGGTCTTTACTGAGTGTTCGTTCCCATTGGTTTGCAAGGTGGTTGTATGATCATGAGGATATGCGTTGCATTTATCTCAGCCAGCTTACAGGATTTGCACCGGCTGCCAATCTGCTACTGGGCCAGGTTTGCTCCAACATATACAGCTGAGGACCAGGTAGATCACTGGCTGAGATACAACAGGCGCCTGCAACCTGTGCTTTCTGAAAATAGCTCAAGACATATTTGTTTTGATAGGCTTTCATAGCTGGATTGTTAGGGTTTCAGTCTTGTTTTAAACGCACTTGCCGCTTTTGCGTTTTAAACTGTTTTTAATTGTCCTTATTGTACATTCCATTAAGTTGGTTGTTTAGAATGTGATTTTTATTTATGATGATGGTGGTTTATCCTGATTCGCTCCAGGGGTGTTTATACACCTTCCCATTAATAATTTGCTCATTCCATGCATTTCAAGGGCTTTTAACAGTACTGCGCTTTTTATTGTTCTTATTGTCTGTATTTTAATAGATTTGCTTTTTATATTGTTTTAATTTCATTGCAGTTTAATTACTTTTTAATGATTGCATTTTAAATCTTTTTAGCTTTTTGTGTTTATCTGCATTATTTTTAAATTTCCGTAAGCCACCTTGACTCCTGGTTTTGGGGAAAGGCAGGATATAAAAATTTATAATAATAATAATAATAATTTATTTCCAAATTGTAGAAAGATCTGATTCTTTGTTGGATTTGTTGTGCTAGGCTAACAGAGCAGTAGTCGTCGTCCCCCTACTGTTTTTAAAATTATTTAAGGACAGTCTCCTGCTTTTCCAGCTTTCAGCACACAATCAAAATGATTGTCTCCAGCTAAATGTGAGGTGGGATGCTAGCTGGCACTTCAGTGTTCATGTGCATGTGATTTACATGAACTAGAGACGAGATTCTCTCTTGCCCACTCAAAGGCTTAACTTCTGGAGAAAGATATGGCCTCTGAACAGGGCCGTCTTGCCCATAGGCGCTAGGGGTGCGGGGCACCCGGGTGCCAGGCTCTCAGGGGCACTAGGCCGAGATTCCGGGGCCCGAGAGTTGAGTCCGGGGAAGAGCCTGCCCGTCGGTCAGAGCGCCACAGCGGACTCTTCTGCTGCGGGCGGCTCTGCAACATGCGTTCAGGGGCGACTGAGCCAGCGAGACGCTGAGGTGGCTGGCCGGCTCCACCCTCCTGCTTGCCTGGGACTGGGCAACCTGGGGGGGGGGCACCAGGAGGATCTTTGCACCCCAGCGCCACATATCCTTAAGACCAGTGGCGTAGTGTGGGGGGTGCAGGGGGGGCCGGCCGCACCGGGCGCAACATCTGGGGGTTAGGGAGCGCAAATCCACAGGTTAGGGGGTGCAAATCCATGGGTTAGGGGGCGCAAATTACTTGCCTTGCCCCGGGTGCTGACAACCCACGCTACGACACTGCTTAAGACAGCTCTGCCCCTGTAGATCAAGAGGCACTACAAGCTCAGGCTAACAAAACGTTATCAAGGCATTAGGCAAAGCAAAGGGATAAATTGAGGCTGTTATCATTAGCCTCCCCAGCAACAATTGTATTGAAAGGGTGTGTGTGTGTGTGTGTGTGTGTGTGTGTGTGTGTGTATTAGGGAGGGGGCAAGCTATGTGGATTTTATTAAGGGCCCCCAGACACACACCACAATAATTCTCACACATTTATCCACCTTTATCTCCTAAAAGGGACTATGCCGTTCTCTAGCAAGAACAGAGAGACCCGTGCCATGTGGAATAATTACATCAGGAGTCATTACAGCAGGCAGATGAAACAGGAGCAAAGGAATCAAAATTGCAGTTATCCCAGGAGCAAATTCAAATGCAATTACTCTTGGAGGGAGGGTGAGAGACAGTAAAGCGGGCAAGCACATCCATTGTTTCTGAGACAGTTCCTGCCATCGGTCACAGTGGACCACTAGCTATTTGTCTGAAGTGTTGAACATTGACAGATGCCTTGCAGGAGTGCGAAGCCCAATATGAAATTTACTGATTTTTGCTGAAGAATCACACCTAAGGGGGAGGGAGGCAGAACATGTCTCCTCCTGGTTATACAACAATACGGAGGTTTTAGGTTTTTTTAAAAAAGAAACTAAAGGGTAAGTGGTAAAAAAACAAACAAACTGAAGTGGAAACTTTAGGAAATTCTCAGTTTTCTTGAAAAAAGCAGTAGCTGCAACCTTAGCTTATATATCATAGGAAGAATATAGGAAGCTGCTTTATACTGAATCAGACCATTGGATTGTCTACCTCTGCAAATGATTGGTAGTGTCATTTCAGGGTTCGGACAAGGGACATTCCCAAGAGCAGCTGCCAGCCTGTGCAGAAGAGTGGCTCCCAAACTAGGTAGGATTATCTAGAGGGCGCTAAGAGGCAAGGGGGGGGTGGCAGGAGGGACCACGTCTCCCGCCCCGCAGAGGACCTTAAGGTCCATGAATAATCATAGTTTAGAGGTCCCGGGCCCTAAGGAAGTCAGATTATCCTCCACCAGGCCCAGGGCCTTCTCAGTGATGGCTCTGACCTGGTGGAATGCTCTGTCCCATGAGACCAGGGCCCTGCAGGAAATAACTTCCTTCCGCAGGGCCTGTAAGACAGAGCTATTCCGCCTGGCTTTCAATTTGAACTTAGCCTGATCTTTTATTCCCCTTCCTACCCTCCCCCTCCCCTTTTATGAAGATTACCCGCTCTGGGATCCCACAGCTAATTTTCCCCTGGTCTCCTTGCTGGCCCAAACAGGACTAATTTAGCCAGCTAGCCCTGGTGATCATCTAATGTTTATTGGATGGATTTCCCCCCTAAATTGATTTTTGAATTCTGAATTTTTTGTTATTCACGTTTTATACTGTATTTTATGCTGTTTTTTAGTAGCATCAATTAAGTGTTTTAAATTTGTTGTTAGCCGCCCTGAGCCCAGTTTTCTGAACCGGGAAGAGTGGTGTATAAATAAAAATCTTTTATTATTATTTATTATAACGGCTATCACGTTTTCTAGCATCACTGCAGCAAGCTCATCCGTTTTGTTGTATTAATTAAACCAAACAGTTTTGATTGGATTTTGAATAAATGTGCAATGAATTGTTACTGTTCTGAATGTTATTGAGTTGTTCTCTTCCTTAGTGGGTAATGCAAGTTGCTATTCTGAAAGATGCTTTTTATAGGGTAGAGGGTAGGGCCAGATTTAGGTTTGATGAGGCCCTAAGCTATTGAAGGCAACGGGACCCTTTCTATGTCCAGCTGTCCTTTGTCAACAACAAATTGTCGCTGGTTTTTTTATGTTGAATATATGCTATATGGTAATTTATGGACCTAATAGGTATCTTTAGGGATGCGGGTGACACTGTGGGTTAAACCACAGAGCCTAGGACTTGCCGATCAGAAGGTCAATGGTTTGAATCTCCGCCATGGGGTGAGCTCCCGTTGCTCGCTCCCTGCTCCTGCCAACCTAGCAGTTCAAAAGCATGAAGTGCAAGTAGATAAATAGGTACCACTCCGGCGGTAAGGTAAACAGCGTTTCCATGCGCTGCTCTGGTTCACCAGAAGCGGCTTAGTCATGCTGGCCGCATGACCCGGAAACTGTACGCCGGCTCCCTTGGTTAATAAAGTGAGATGAGCGTCGCAACCCCAGAGTTGTTCACGACTGGACCTAATGGTCAGGGGTCCCTTTACCTTTACCTAATAGGTATCTAAAGCCATTTGCACATGCTGAATGTAGGCACCTTCTATATAGAAATGAGCAACTGGGGATGAGCTTATGGAACCAAGGGAGCGGTGGCATAAAATGTTTTGGGAACCACTGGTGCAGACAAGACTAATCTAGATAGACCAATGGTCGGACTCAGTGTTTTCCCACAATGTGTTCCTCTTGTCCTGCTGCTTTCCCCTGGGGAAAACTGCTCTTTAGCATTCCATTGGAGCAAATGGCAATTTGGAAATCACAGACATGTAGAGTTAGAAGGAATCTAGTCCAACCCCTTGCAATGTGAAAATCTTTCACCCAACGTGGAACTCAAACCCTTAACCCTGAGCTCAAGAGTCTTTTGCTCTACTGACTGAGCTATCGGGTCAAGTGGAAAACAAGCGCAGAACCATGTTTTCTAGGCATGGGACAAGGCAAAGTGTGGATGAGCCCAAAGTATCCGCTTCTTGGGATCCAAGAATCTCCCTCTATATCTTCCATGCTCTCTCCTATCAGCTCCTGGTGCCTTCTACAGAATATTTAGAGCGCCACAGTTCTAACCAAAGCCTCTGCGATTCTCTGGTCAGAGAACTGAGTTTTGAAAATGCAAAAGGCATCCAAGGAGGTCTTGGAAGACAACCGAGAAAGAGATGAAGGGAAAGACATGCAAAAAGCTACCCTCTGGCAACTGGGTGTCCATGGGCTCACAGTCACTAAGCCCTTTTTAAAAAGGATTCGTGCATTTTGGTTCCCCTTGTAGGGCTTCTCCTTCAGCTCCAGCACCAGGCATGCTTCTGACACACAACCTGGCGCACGTGCTCATCCACACATACAATTCGATTCCCGTCAAGCCAGCCTGTCATATTCAATGAATCAAGTTGCTCCGCTGGATCCAGCCGAGCCCTCGCCTAACCTGATCAGCGATGCGCACTCAGTAATAATTGATCTGGGGGATGCTTTTGGGGGGAAAGTTTTCAACAAGGGGAGGTTTTCGCAACCGCCAGCAGGTTTTGCTTAAAACGGTGGGGTGGGAAATTAAAACACACACACAGCAGTGTTTGAGACTGTGTTTGATGCAACCTCACAGAATTTGTCTGCGAGGTGCACGGACTTCCCTTCCTCCATCCCTGCCTGGGCTGGGCCATGAGTAGTAGTCTGAGGCCAACTGGGAAACGAGTTGTGGGATGTAGACAAAAATCAGAACCGAAAGGCAAATCAGGAGGGAGGATTAAGGAGCAAGCCATGAGTTTGGACCAAAAGGCAACCCAAGGATACAGAAGCTCAGGGGAACCTTGATGGGTAAGAAAGGCTTATCTGGAACAGGAATAATAATAATAATACAGTATCTTTATTGTCACTGCCCCCTCTCGGGGACAACGAAATTACTTCTTATCCTCCTTCCATTCCAGGAAGATCTAGTGTCCAGCCTGCAGGAGGAAGCTGAGTGTATTCAGCTTCCAAGGCAAACACTGCAGTGTGCGGTTTAATGGCTCACCCTACAGGTTAACTGCTCACAGACCCAAAGGTTCCCAGTTTGAGCCCTGGCAACTCCTGACACCCGCAAACACCCTAGTGGTATTTTTCAAGTATACCCTGGGTAGAGATATTTTGTACTTGGCTCCACCCCCTCAGCTGACAGGCACAGTCCTGGGACTTGCCAGAGGTTATTGGCTCATCTGAGACTGCTGGGCCCTGTATCCCATGCCCAAGATACCAACTTTTAAAATAAAATGAAAAACAGCAGCAGGCAATTTAGCACCTTTTCCCACACAGCAGAAGGTAGAATTCATAGGGACTAGAGACCAAGCCTTTTCAGAGGTGGTTCTGATGAGCACAACCTGATCATTCAGATTGTATACAGCTGCACCCAGCCCAATTCACTGTATTTCAAATACACCAGGGCCTCTGATGCACCTCTCAAAATATTTCCTACTCAGCCCAAAGGCTCTTATCAGAATACTCCACCACCTTTGCAAAGAGAAAACTTCCATCTTCCGACTCCTGAGAATCAAACTTATTCTTTCCTCATTCAAGAACAAGTTGCGAGTCCTGTAACTGCTAAGAACCCAAACCCTCTTGGAGGGAAAATTGCATTCATTAAACATTATCTTTCTTACTGTGTTTAAATGCTAGCTGACCCATTCTCTTAAATCATGAAGAGGCAATTTTTAGCTGATCAGATCCTCAGCACTGTATTCTAACCCACCCCCACCCCCCGCTCTCTTTATAGAATCATAGAATTGTAGAGTTGGAAGGTAACCCAAGGTAATCTAGCCCAACCCCCAGCAATGCAGGAATCTCAACTGAAGCATCCATGACAGATGGCCATCCAAGCTCTGCTTAATAACATCCAAGGAAGGAGAGTTCACCACCTCCCATGGAAGACTGTTCCACTTTTGAACATTACAAAGTCTGCCCAGGCCATGTACCCCTTCCCGGACTTCTAGCGGATGGGCTGAAGTCAGATATACAGCGGTACCTCGGGTTACATACGCTTCAGGTTACATACGCTTCAGGTTACAGACTCCGCTAACCCAGAAATAGTACCTCGAGTTAAGAACTTTGTTTCAGGATGAGAACAGAAATCGTGCAGCAGCGGGAGGCCCCATTAGCTAAAGTGGTGCTTCAGGTTAAGAACAGTTTCAGATTAAGAACAGACCTCCGGAACGAATTAAGTACTTAACCCGAGGTACAACTGTAGTCAGTTAGGACCAATGCCTAAGCGAATACCGCTCATCACCTGTAACCAATGAAAGTTGTGGCCTTATTTAGCCCATTAACCTTAATAATTGTGTCATTATTTCCACTGGGGGTGGGGGCGGGAACTCGCCACGCAACCCAGACAACCAGTTAGTGTAGACAATGCCAAGCCAGATGGGCCAATGCTCTGACTCAGCCTAAGGCAGCTTCCAGTGTTTCTGTGCTTCTTAGGTGACACACCAGATCCTTATTACAGGTGTTCAGGTCAGCCTTGCATTGTCTCCACCTGTTGCATCATACACCCTTCTTTTGCCTTCCCTCCTGCTGCTGGCCTGGGCTTCTTGTTTCGCTTTGCCCTCGACTGTGCAAGAGCCAGATAGAAAATGCACAGTGGTGCAGATGTTTCAGAGAAAGGCAGCAAAACACAGCTCCTTTTGACAGCCGAATTGTGGGCTTCTTTTTTCTCCTTTTTTTAAAGAGGCTCTTTAGGCTGCAGTGGGTTATCTGCTTTCTGGCTGAATGGCGGAAGATTATAATTGCTCACAGCAATATACAAGATGCAATCAAACCAGAAGGGAGAGGGGAGAGAGAGAGAGATTCAGAATTAACTCCTTAAGGGCTTCCGCCGTTTGGTTACAGCAAATAAATAAATAAACGGCGAGCCGTCGGAAAGTGGCACTATCTGAAGCGCGCGCACAAAACACAGCCACCCCAGCCTCGTTGTCCTCTGTTGGCAAGCGACAGTGCCGATCAATACTAGAGACCAAATGCCAACAGCAAGAGAGCAATGCCAGTCAGTATTTCACAGACTAACTGCCCTTATCCGAGACTCTCATGCTCGACTGCGTGAAAATGCAGTCATTGATCTTGGTGTCATCGCTCAAATTCTTCATATATCAGCTTGCCTTTTCTTATTCTTCGCCGTCAAATTTCTGGGGCTGCTTTCTCTCTCCCTTCCTCTCTTTAAAAAACTAATAATAATAATAGCAACAACAACAAGAACAGCAATATTTTCATTTCTCCATGGGTGATTATTTCTCTTTATGAACTTCACAAATATTGCCTTAACCTTTATATGGAGGGATATCCCTCCTTTCTCTCTCTCGCACAAAAGACCGGCTTCGCTTTAGCGCTGCAGCGCTTTAACTCAAACATCTGTTTCTCACAACAATGTCAAAAGGGGTGCTTGGCGCTTCTCCCAGCTGCCAAATCATCGGCGCTGTCTGATTAGCAAAGATGTAAGCCCCATATAAAACCTCCGAGGATCCTGCTGCTGGCGGGTCGTAGTCCTTTAATCTGGGTTCATTCTTCTGCGGGTTCTTCTTCCTGAGAGGCAGTAAGAGAGCGCTCCAATCCTTAGGCCCGAGCACACCATTGTTTGGGAAACAGCCTCAGATTTACCAGAGGCAGACTCTTTCGATATTTTCCCAGGCTTTCCCCATTATTCAAATCGTGAAAGGGACAAAAGGAGGCGATGGAGGAGCATCCACAGGCGAAAGCACCACTTTAAGAGATCCACCAAGGTCCCTTCCCCCACTTAGCGAGCTCAGAACTGACACCCCAAGAATATGACCTGAAAATGTCATCTTTAATTTGAAACAGCGCCATTGGGCTTGGTTTCTGGTCCCTGAATTACTCGCCTTTCAGGCGCTCAGCTGAAATGGAGGGAATTTAAAAACACAGGCACCCCAGCCCAGCCGCTCCAGCAAGGAAACAGGCACTCCACACACAAAGGAGGTTGGTGTCCTTCAGTGCTGGATAAAGCCTGGGTGACTTGTGACTCAGGCTGCATTTCTTTGGGGGGGCAATGTTCTGGGGGGCGACATGTGTCAGTTATGGGCAAAGGCAGAGGCAAAAGTGAGCTGGGCAACAAGTGCCAGATTAATGTGCGTTCATACCTCATGTTACGTCCGCTTCATGTTACGTTCTTTCAGGTTACATCCCGTGGCGACCCGGAAATACTGGAAAGGGTTACTTCCGGGTTTCGCCGCTCGCACATGCGCAGAAGCACAAAATGACATCACACGCATGCGCAGAAGTGGCAAATCGCAACCCGCATGTGTGCGCCGCTGCAGGTTGCGTTCTTTTCATGTTGCGAATGGGCCTCCGGAACGGATCCCGTTCGCAACCAGAGGTACCATTGTATAAGCAAAACAAGTTATAGCTTAGAGCCCCATTCTCTTGGGGGCTCCCCCCAAAAAAATAAAGGAAAAAAACCCCTGGGTGTGCATTTCCAAATTATAAGATAAAAATAAAATAAAACCTACACACAGCAACAGTGTTTTAGATACCTATTAGGTCCATAAATTACCATATAGCATATATTCAACACATAAAAACAGTGACAATTTGTTGTTGACAAAGGACAGCTGGACATATAAAGGGCCCCATTACCTTCAGTAGCTTAGGGCCTCATCAAAACTAAATCCGGCCCTGAGGGCAACACATGCAAATTTTATCTCTGTACAGCAGGTTGGTTTCTACACTTAGCACACATCCTTCATCTAGGCATGCAAGATACCTGATCAGAGTTCAAGGGCACAGTTCAGGCAGGCAAAAACACTTGAGAAGAGGGCAAAGGAAGGCCAGGAGGGGGTGTGGCCTGGGGAGAACCGCAAGGGCCAATGAGAAAGGCTTGGAGGGAAACCCAGGCCGCCGCCCAGCCCAGCCCTGAGGTCAGTGGCGTAGCGTGGGTTGTCAGCACCCGGGGCAAGGCAAGTAATTTGCGCCCCCTAACCCATGGATTTGCGCCCCCTAACCCTAACCCCCAGATGTTGTGCCCGGTGCGGGCAGCCCCCCTGCACCCCCCACGCTACGCCACTGCCTGAGGTTTCCCAGCCCTGCTGTTTACAGAACTCCAACTACGTGCCAGTGTGTAGTATTACTGAGCTATGAAACCAGGGTTCAGATCCTCATTCAGTCATGAAGCCTGCTTCTCTTCGTCTCAGCCAGCAGAGCATGAGATTCAGGGCTGTGGGTTCAAGCCCCATGTTGGGCAAAGCGTGTTCTCACTAAAGGAGAGCACGTGTTGCGGATGGGGCCTAGCAAGACACACCGTAGTTGCCAGGCAGGATAAGATCAAGGGGCCTGGCAAGGATTGGCTGTTTGAGTTGCTGGGATAAAATTGATGTTGCCAATTTGGGGGTGGGAACAGGTTATTTAAACAAGGTTCACAGCAAGCTGCTTTCTCTTTCAATGTGGGAACCGGATCACCCGCCCGCCCTTTTGGGCTTGTGCTTTGACCTTGCTATGCCTGTCATGGGGGCCTTGGTGCGGAGGCCTGGTAGGAATTTTTCCATTTGGCTGATTAGTGTGTGCCATTTGGTTTTTGCCTACTGCGTAGCAAATCGTCACAACTTGTAAGGTTGGCGGTTAGGCATTGGTTTAAATTGGTTGGTGGAGGGGTATGGATTTGGCTGTGCCTGCCCCTCCAAAAATGCCAACTACATCTGTAATCAATAAGGTCGTGGCCATTTTCAAGCCAGACCATTGCCTGCTTGAGTTTATTTTATCACACCTTACTTTAGTCGCTGTTGAAGGGAGGGTGGAGCTTATGACTGGAACCACAACTGCCCCACATGTCCCAATGGGGCAAAAGAAAGGAGGGCAAACTCTGAAGACAGCATTGCTGGATGTTAGTGTGCATAGCAAAAACCAACATGGAGGACTCAGTGGTTCCACAGGGTTGTGTGAAGGTGTGTGCAGGTAGTAGACCTTCTTCCTTCAGTCTCTTGGAATGGGCACAGGTGTGTATCCACACCTGGAAGCTGTGCGAGGCTGTTCCAAATGTTATGCAATGATCGCTTGTGTCTGAGCATCTCAAAATTGGTCCTGGTGTCAGAGCCGGACCTCAGATAAGGTCTTGAACTGATGCCCCGAGGCAGGGGTTGCAACCGTGGCACGTGTAGGTACCAGTGTGCCTGTCAGTACATCCTATGTGACCCCCCAAAAGGGCCTTGGAAAATATCCCTTCAAAAATCCACAACACAAAAGCAACCGTTTGCTCTTCCTGCGCAGTTTCTATTTGCACAGGCTCCGTCTCTCCAACGTTGACTCCCCCAACCCCGCTTAAACATTCCCACATTTCATTGCATGCCCAGGTTGGACTTCCACCCTCCCATCTCTTCTGAACACATGAGATGTGCAAAGAGCTTCTCTCTGTGAGCAAGCATGGCAATGGGTGAAGTAGGAGCCTTCTTTCCAATTGACCAAGCAACTGAGGGATGGACATGCCATAGCTGTCAACGTTTCTCTTTTTTTTAAGGGAAATTCCCTTATTCCAAATAGGATTCCTTGCAAAAAAAGGGAAAAGTTGACAGCTATGAGACATGCACTTACCATTTTGTGGCCCGGTCTCTTTCTTTTCTGCTCTTTTAAATGTGGCAGCCATTACGCTACAAGGCCCCGCTCAGCAGCCATTTTGGGTTATGCCTCCATGGGATCCATTTTGTGAGATGCCAAGCTTTCCACGGTAGCCATTTTTTGACTGGTGCCCACGGCACTGCCTCACAATTACAAATCTGCCCACCAGCAGCCCCCAGACCTCAGAGATGAATTCAGGCTATTTGTCACCACAAGCTCACTCAGGCAACAGGCTAGAACTGTAGACAGGTAACCAATATTGAAGGCTTCTGGGTTAGGTTTGCTGGTTGGTCTGAAGAACTAGGAGACCTGCTCCTGTTTCCTAAAGGCTGCTTTATCTGTGCCCCACTCTCAGCCATCATTGGCTTTAGTGCACGTCAAATTAATAAGCCTCTCCAAATCAAGGTTTCATATTGGGTAGTCTTAAAAAGGTAACTATAGCAACTGTACCAGGCCTTGCACTAATTAGAGCAAATTGTCAATGACTCTATTGTAGGGCTGGTTCCATGGGGGTGGGAGAGAAGAAAGATACTACACCTATAAGGGATTTAATTTATTACCTCCAGACTATAAATTTTAATACGAGAAGCTGATCTCACCCACAGGAAATTGCTTTAAAACAAGATGTATATCAGCAATTATTGTGTTTTTCCATCATTATCCTAAATTGTCAACAAAGGCGACGATCATTACAAAGCCGCATAAAAACTGTAATAGCGAGCGAGCGATGGGCCCCAAAGGATCATATCAAAAGCAAATCGATTCCGGGAAGAAGGGAGAAGAGAGAGGCTGCATCAGAATCCAGAGAGAGGGAGAGGGAGAGTTTGACTATGGAACAAGGAGGAGAAAGAGGAACCAAGGAGAGACCAGCTTCCTAAGCCATTGTCAACGTTAGGAGTCTTCACACATTCAAGACAAAAAAACAGGAACATCCAAATTTAGTGTCTCCAGGTATGGCAAACACACTCACTCCTTCATACATTAGTGCAATGGTCTGTAGGTGCATTCAGGCAATGGGCAGCAGCTTGGTGGCAAAACACCTGCATAGCAATGCAGAACATCCCAAGTTTGATTCCCAACACCTCCAGGTAGGGGCTGGGAATGTTCCCCTGCCTGGAAGCTGCCAGCCACTGTTGGCAACACTAAACTAGATGACCCAATGGCCTCACTTGGTGCAAGGCAGGTTCCTATCTTCCAATGTAAACTGACATTGATGTGGTCATTCTTGAAAAGAAAGGTTCTGAAGCAGAGGTTGGGTGGCCATCTATCATGGATGCTTTAGCTGAGATTCCTGCATTGCAAGGGATTGGACTCGATCAGGCTTCCTCAACCTCGGCCCTCCAGATGTTTTGAGACTACAATTCCCATCATCCCCGGCCACTGGTCCTGCTAGCTAGGGATCATGGGAGTTGTAGGCCAAAAAACATCGGAAGGGCTGAGGTTGAGGAAGCCTGGACTAGATGATTCTATGGGTCTAGATTCCAAAGGGGAAGACAGTGCAAAGGAACCAAATAGCGCCTGCACATTTTGCCTGATATCTTGGGTTCAGCTGAGACTAGATATTTGCTTCTTCTTTTTTAAGGGAGCTGGGAATGTGGAGATTATGTCTCCTGTGTGTGGTGGAGAATTAACTGCCTTTCTTGCACTCCCCAGATACCCTTGAAACCAGGTCCTGCCAGCACTCCAAATCTGTTTGAGTAGCTGCCCAGAATCCAGTGAAGATGGCCACCATTTGCAAGAGATTCCTCCTCCAATCACATAGAACCATGGAATCGTAGAGGATCAGCTAGGGTTGATCCCTTGCAATGCAGGAATATACAGCTTCCCCATACAGGGATCAAACCTGCAACCTTGTTATCAACACCACGCTCTAACCAACCGAGCTATCCACCCCTGGCAGTGCCGTGCATTTTGTTTGTTTGTGTGTGTGTGTGTGTGTGTGTGTGTGTGTGAAGGTGCCTGTCCACTCCACACAAGAGAAGATCATGCACAAACAGGCCCTTTGTTTTCCCTTGCTCAGATTAATGGAAAAAGAAAACAGCGCTTCCTTGCCTGGGGAAAAGCTGAGAGAGAGAGGCATCACAACAAAACTTCAAGAGGTTATCCATAATTTATATACATCTATGAAATAAATCACATTTTTTTTGGGGGGGGTTGCATTTCCACGCCCCGCTTCTGTCAAGAGATCTTCTGGCCCTAATGTGATGAAGAGTCTGGATTATAAATTTAGATAATATGCGAAAGGTAAACACAATTGCCTCTTACCAGGTTCTTGTGTTTCCTGTTAACACACAGGTGGTGGTTTCATTTGTATTTTGCTCTTATTGTTAGTACTTGTGAACACTTGTGGTTCATTGACTGAGCCTCATTACCCCTGGAGATTGTTTGCTCATCTGTTCGCCGGAATTTAATTACTGGAGCACAACTGCTGAAATTTGGTACATTCCAACTGGAGCTGTGCACAGCCTAGCCTTTCCCTACTCTCTTTTATGTGGTCAGGTTGTTGCTTCATTTCCTGACTAGATGAATGACTCTGGAGCCTGGACTGGAGCCTATGGGGATTCTCACTCCGCTGAGTTTTTACCTAATGCCTAAAAACAAAAAGGAAGTCTGCTGCACCCCTGATCCCAGAGCAAAGGCTGGCATTCAAAGTAATAATAATAATAATTTATTATTTATAACCCGCCCATCTGGCTGGGTTTCCCCAGTCACTCTGGGTGGCTTCCAACAGAATATTAAAACACAATAATCTATTAAACATTAAAAGCTTCCCTAAACAGGGCTGCCTTCAGATGTCTTCTAAAAGTCTGGTAGTTGTTGTTCTCTTTGACATCTGATGGGAGGGCATTCCACAGGGCAGGTGCCACTACCGAGAAGGCCCTCTTCTTGGTTCCCTCTAACTTGGCTTTCACAGTGAGGGAACCACCAGAAGGCCCTTGGCGCTGGACCTCGGTGTCTGGGAAGAACGATGGGGGTGGAGACGCTCCTTCAGGTATACTGGACCGAGGCCGTTTAGGGCTTTAAAGGTCAGCAGCAACACTTTGAATTGTGCTCGGAAACGTAGTGGGAGCCAGTCTTTCAAGACCGGTGTAATATGGTTTCGGCGGCTGCTCCCAGTCACTAGTCTATCTGCTGCATTCTGGATTAGTTGTAGTTTCCGGGTCACCTTCAAAGCCCCACATAGAGCGCATCGCAGTAGTCCAAGCGAGCATCAAGTGGAAGATACTAGAGTGGAATGAGGACCCTTGCACAATGGGGCTTTCCCCTTTCTCCTCCTGCTGTATGCCCCCTAAATCCAGAGCAGGTTTAGGGAGTATAGGCAGCATGCAGGGGAAGGACAGAGGGAAAGTCCCATTGTGCTAGGGGACCTTGTTTTGCTCATGCAACATTTTAAGTTGAATCCTGCCCAAATAACTCTATCCTGCGAGTGCCACCACCACAAAGGCTCCGTCTCAGCTTTCTCCAACCTGATGCCCTCCAGATGTTTGAGACGACTGCTTCCATCAGCATTGGCTTGTTTTGTATGCCTATGCTATCTTCAGTAGCCCTCTCAAGGGATTTTGTTTTCATGCTACCTAAACTCTCATGAGCTTTCCTCCTGGAAGGAAGGTACTAATTCTACCCTCCGATTGCTGTTCAGATCGCCTTCCATGAGTTGGAGAGCAATCTTCGCAGCTTGCTTTGAACCACAGGTATACAAAATAGCTATGCAAGGGAAATAACCCAGGAAACATTCTGGAGATATTTACGCTCCACCTCCGATAGCAACGCTATTGATTGGCACTGAAATCACATCTCCGACTCAGTTTGAACTCGTCACCCGACAGGTTTAAAACAAATAAGTTGCTGATATTGGTTGGGATGGGCAAATCTGTCGATTGTCTCAGTTCCTCATTTTTCCATTAATAAGTTCAGCTCCACATTTCCCCACCCTTTTGCATTTTTTTTAAAGTCCTCATGAAAATTCATCAGCATCTTAGCATGAATTGCTGCTAATAGACACACTTTTGTATGAAATTTTGCCTAATAGAAACACTTCTGCAAAGCAATTTCCCCACACTTAATGCATTTGTCTATGTAATTTTTACTAATAAATGCATTTGCATGCACACTTCATGTCAGTATATGCATTTTTTTTCACTCATTACTTGACTGGAGAACCGCACTGAAAATTCAGGAGAAGCGCGAATTTTGAACGATGGATGTATTTCAATTCACGTAAGTGCAAATGTGGTAGGCTGGCATTTAAATGTGAACTGAATCACATTTTTTTGGTCTTTTGCCCTTTTATTTAATATTTCCAGTTCTACAATATACAATAATCATATATAAACATCCAGTTAATGGAAACCTGCTTAATACATCCATAATTGCTGCGTCATTCGTTTTGTATCGACTCCAACACAAGAAAAATTGCAAAAAAACAAATATTCCCTGAAGTCTTCATAGAATGGATCTTTCTCTCTCATAACTGGTTATATCATGTTATTTAGTCATAATTAGTATATCCGTATTTTTTTCCTCTTCCAGAGGTCTGTTGTTGTTCTCCCTTAAGAAACCCTCCTACACACAGAGAGAGACATTTCATAGAATCATAAAATTGTGTTGAAGGGACCACAAGGGTCATCTAGTCCAACCCTCTGCAATGCAGGAATCTTTTGCCCAGCGTGGCACTCGAACCCAGAACCCTGCAATTAAGAGTCTCAGGCTCTACCAATTGAGCTATTTTTTGAGTTAGTTTGGAAAATGTTTGCTTTGTCAGCATGTGTTTGTCAAGTTCCAAGCTACCAATCTTTTTCGATTTGATTTGATCTGACATATTTGTACTCCGCTTTTCCAGCAACAAATGTGAAGCTCAAAACAGCTCACAAAAACCACAGCGGCATTATAAAACAAAGAACTTTGCAATCACTACAATATCAAATGCAATAACATAACAACAAGGCAAACAACAACAATGAATTCATCGAAACGCTTAACACAATTCAATAAAGTTATAGTAACTACAGTAATCCTGGTAATAATTCTGATAGCTGCGGCACAAGAACATTATATTTACAAGAACAGAAGGTGACTTTGGGCATGCTTGCAGAATTATGTCTACAAAATCTGGGTTCGGATTTGTTCCAATAGGTTTTTCGCTTTCACTTTTTGCTTTCGTTTAAACTGAAATCAAGCCCTCTTTGAATAAACTTGCAGCACTTTCAGTGTTTTGCAATTAATGAGTGAATGAACAGGATTTCCTCAGTGGAGCATATGTGGAAAGAGGTGAAAGGGCGGGGGGTGATTTGCTGGCTGTTAAAAAGTGGCTGGAAGGTCAAGCAGAATGCAGAAAATGAGACTCAGTCCTCTAAATTAGATATTGTTGGAACCAGACTCCCACCTGCCCTTGCCAGAACACTCAATGGTTAGAGATGCTAGGATTCTGGAATCCTGTAACATCTGCAGAGCCACAGGTCTCCCTGAAGCTGCTCTAATTGATAGCAAACTGGGTGGTGCAAGATAAGGCATGAGGCAGTGTAGTGCAATGGTTAGACTAGGACCTAGGAGACCAGTGTTCGAATCCCTACTTGGCTATGAAGGTCACTGGATGATTTTAGGACCACTCACTGCCTCTCGATTTAACCGACCTCACAGGGTTGTTGTGAGGAGGGGAGAACCACATATGCCACCTTGAACCCCCTCGGAGAAATAGTTGGGATATAAACACAATAAACAAACAAACAAAATAAGAAGCAGATAAATTATTCCAGGGCGGGGGAGACTTGCTTTTTATATATTGAAAACAGCAACCCACAGATCAGCTGCGTGCGCTTGTAGCTTGAATGATTACAAAACAGATCATATTCCGTTATTACTCTGGCAGAAAATACAATTACGAACATGTCACCCATCATTTATTTGCCACGTTGCGCAATTAATTGACACTACAAACGCCGCATCAAAAGGGCTCTTTGAATTGTAACATATTGGTTATCAAAACAGGGACACGCTTACAGCAGCCCTATCCTCGCAGTCCCTTCGGATCCTCCTTGGTCCTTATAGGGCAGGGGTCAGCAAACTTTTTCAGCAGGGGGCCAATTCACCATCCTTCAGACCTTGTGGGGGCCCAGACTATATTTTTTTTGGGGGGGGGGAATGCATCTCTGAACGAATTCCTATGCCCCACAAATAACCCAGAGATGCATTTTAAATAAAAGCACACATTCTACTCATGTAAAAACACGCTGATTCCTGGACCGTCCGCAGGCCGGATTTAGAAGGCGTTTGGGCCAGATCTGGCCTGCGGACCTTAGTTTGCCTACCCATGCTAAAGGAGGAGGGGGGGGTCTTCTCTGCCTGCTGTTACCCTGGACTGATTTCCAGATTTCTGAATTACGTGCATGCCCAAATCCTGGCCTAGTCAGGATCCGACCCTTCCATGGAAAACTGGTACACATGTGCAGGCACAGAAACATAGCTTCAAGTTAGAGCATTGGGCCATTTAGCTCAGTATTGTAGACACTGACATTGACCAGGATTTGAACCGTACCTGGAGATGCCAGGGATTAAACATGGGACTATTTCCTGGCAACATCTACCAGTGAACATCCTTATAGAATCTTAGACTTGGAAGTGACCCACTTCCATCTAGTCCAACCCCCTGCAATGCAGGAATCTCAACTAAAGCATCCAGGACACATGGCCAACCAACCTCTGCTTAAATACCTCCAAGGAAGGAGCGCCCACCACCTGTCGAGGGAGACCGTTCCACTGCCAAACAGCTCTACGTGTCAGAAAGTTTTTCCTAATTATTAGTTGGAACCTCCTTTCTTGAAACTTGAAGCCATTGATACAAGTCCTACCCTCCAGAGCAGGAAAAAACAAGCATGTTCTCTCTTAGAAGATGACCAGGAAACTTCAACTAATCCAGAATGCGGCAGCTAGACTGGTGACTGGGAGCGGCCGCCAATACCATATAACACTGGTCTTGAAAGACATACACTGTCTCCCAGTACGTTTCTGAGCACAATTCAAAGTCTTGGTTCTGACCTTTAAAGCCTTAAACGGCCTCGGCCCAGTATATTTGAAGGAGCGTCTCCACCCCCATCGTTCTACCCGGACACTGAGGTCCAGTGCCGAGGGCCTTTTGGCGGTTCCCTCTCTGCGAGAAGCCAAGTTACAGGGAACCAGGCAGAGGGCCTTCTCGGTAGTGGCACGCGCCCTGTGGAACGCCCTCCCGTCAGATGTCAAAGAGAACAACAACTACCAGACTTTTAGAAGACATCTGAAGGCAGCCCTGTTTAGGGAAGCTTTTAATGTTTAATAGACTATTGTATTTTAGTGTTCTGTTGGAAGCCGCCCAGAGTGGCTGGGGAAACCCAGCCAGATGGGCAGGGTATAAATAATAAATTATTATTATTATTCCATGTGACAGCCCTTGAGATATTTGAAGATGGCTATCGTATCTCCTCTCAGTCTCCTCTTTTATGGGCTAAACATGCCCAGCTCCCTCCACCGTTCCTCATAAGGCATGGTTTTCAGACCCTTGATCATCTTGGTTGCCCTCCTCTGCACACGTTCCAGCTTGTCAACATCTTTCCCAAATTGTGGTACCCAGAATTGGACACAGTATTCCAAGTGTGGTCTGATGAAACCAGAACAGAGTGGTGCTATTTACTTCCCTTGATCTGGACACTATACTTATGTTGATGCAGCCTCGAATAATGTTAGCTATTCTGACATGCATTCTCTGAACATGTGAATGGGACCACACATCTGTTGGTCTCTTACCTGCCTACCTAAATCAGGCACCCTTGGTTGCTCCTGCTTTACCTAGGTGGTATTCAATGCTAGCGTTACTCAGAGAAGACCCATTGAAGTTGGATAATTTAGGCTCATTCCTTTCAATGGGTCTACTCTGAGTAGGATTTGGTTACATGAAGCAGTGTCTGCCCAGGCTTCCACTTTTTAAAAAATCTCATCTTGTCATTAATGCCACTATCAATGCTAATATTATTATTTTTTCCAGAGGACTGTCAAGGCACGAGCAAAATCCACAGCCAGCTAATCTGCCATAAAGTCATGTTTTATACACAAAACTACAAATTGAGTTTTACACTTCATGAAAAACAAATCGCTCTCTCTTTAAGGGGCATCCCGAGACGCAAAATTAGATCTCTTTCCACAGAATCATAAGGGTGAGGCATCATTTTTTGACATGCAAATAATATTCTAAACCTTGGGAAATGAAGCAGCGAGAATATTTATAGCGATGATAACTTGCTTGTCTGCTTGACGCTGACTGCATTTTTCCCCCTGATGGGAGGGAGTGATGGAATTAGCCTAAATCAAGAGATGATGCAGCCTTGTTTAAAACTCCCCACCTCCCTCCCTGTGGCAGTTTCACTATACCAACAAAAATACTAACAAAAAAATAAAAATAAAAACCCAACCCCCAGCTGGAAAATTGTGATTGAGCATATGTTTCACATCCCAAGACAGCTCTAACACAATCTGCACAATGCTTTTATAAAGAGAGCGTGTGGCACTGCACACACACATAATAATCTATTTCGGATACAGCCACGGCTTCGCATTAAACTTTCTTGAAACTGAACCAAGTCTCTGAAAACAGTCCCAGAGATGAATGAATGAATGAATGAATTCTGGCCTTTGCAAGAGAGATACAGATAATGAATCTGTCAATTTACATATAGGGTATGTCAGGAAAAGCCTGACATCTAGTTCAGTATTAACCACAATGACCAACTGCAGCAATGTAGGAGTTTGGTCAGGGGACAATCCAGCCCTGCAGATGCTGGGACTTTATGAATGCAAAGCATGAGCTATAACCCTTCCCTGTAATTAATGCAGTGGCGTAGCGTGGGTTGTCAGCACCCGGGGCAAGGCAAGTAATTTGCGCCCCCTAACCCATGAATTTGCGCTCCCTAACCCGTGAATTTGCGCCCCCTAACCTGTGGATTTGCGCCCCCTAAGCCTAACCCCCAGATGTTGCGCCCGGTGCGGCTGGCCCCCCCTGCATCCCCCACGCTACGCCACTGAATTAATGCATTGCAGGGTCGTCATGCTTATGGGCTATACCCCTGAGTCAACAGAAGTATAGTGTCCTGATCAAGGGAGATGATAGTACCACTCTATTCTGCCTTGGTCAGACCACACCTGGAATACCATGTCCAACTCCAGAAACCACAATTTAAGAAGGATGTTGACAGACTGGAACGGGTGCAGAGCAGAGCCTGGAAACCAAGCCTTATAAGGAAAGCTTGAAGGAGCTGCGTATGTTTAGCCTGGAAAAGAGGAGACTGAGAGGGGATATGATAGCCATCTTCAAATATCTGAAGGGCTGTCACATGGAAGAGGGAACAAGCTTGCTTTCTCCAGCTCTGGAGGGTGGGACTTGAACCAATGGCTTCAGGTTACAAGACAGGAGATTCTGACTCAACATCAGGAAGATCTTTCTGACAGTAAGAGCTGTTCGACAGTGGAACGGTCTCCCTCAGGAGGTTATGGACTCTCCTTCCTTGGAGGTTTTAAGGCAGAGGTTGGGTGGCCATCTGCCATGGATGCTTTAGCTGAGATTCCTGCAGGGGGCTGGACAAGATGACCACTGGGCACCATCCAACTCTACATTCTATGATTCTATGAAAGGGGACATTTAGAATTGCTCCTTATACACAAAGGCAGGTAACTATACAGTGGTACCTCGGGTTAAGAACTTAATTCGTTCTGGAGGTCCGTTCTTAACCTGAAACTGTTTTTAGCCTGAGGTACCACTTTAGCTAATGGGGCCCCCCATTGCTGCCGCGCCGCTGGAGCACGATTTCTGTTCTCATCCTGAAGCAAAGTTCTTAACCTGAGGCACTATTTCTGGGTTAGTGGAGTCTGTAACCTAAAGCGTATGTAACCTGAGGTACTACTGTACTGACATTTTCCTTCCTCCACCACCCCTTTTTCAATAAACACAGGCCAAACCGCTTTGAGCGAAGGTGGTTTGGAGTGGGGGAAGGAGTTAAGTAAGCCTTGGATTAAAGCATTTGCCATGGGCGATGTGGAATTTCAAGCAGACTGGCGTGGGGAATTCCCTTCAGAAGAGCTTGTGGTCTGGCAAAACAACCTCCCTCTCTTTTGCCAGCTTGTTCAACTTCTGGAATGTCAGAGACACTTTCCTTGGTGTATACTACATTTCATTCCCACTGGACACCTCAAGGTTCAAGAAAAAAACAATAATAAAGAAGGCTTGCAGAAGAGTCGACAGTTGTCAAGCTCAACCATAAACTGTATTTTGCTCAGTTAATATACTACTGTGTATTGTTACTTATTTCATCCCTCTACATCCCTGGGTCAGTAATTAAAGATGTATGTAGCAAGCCTAGGTTCTTTTGTCTGACCCCCATCCCTCTACCTCTTCAATATAGTAAAGGGTAAAGGGACCCCTGACCATTAGGTCCAGTCATGGCCGACTCTGGGGTTGCGGCGCTCATCTTGCTTTATTGGCCGAGGGAGCCGGTGTACAGCTTCCGGGTCATGTGGCCAGCATGACTAAGCCGCTTCTGGCAAATCAGAGCAGCGCACGGAAATGCTGTTTACCTTCCTGCCGGAGCGGTACCTATTTATCTACTTGCACTTTGTTGTGCTTTCGAACTGCTAGGTTGGCAGGAGCAGGGACCGAGCAAAGGGACTCACCCCTCACGGGGATTCGAACCGCCGACCTTCCGATTGGCAAGCCCTAGGCTCTGTGGTTTCAATTCCTTGAGTGAAGTAAAGACACCATTAACTCAAAACAAAGCTAATTAGAAGAGCAGCCGTTTTTCTTTCATAGTAGATCCTGTGACAGGGGACTTGATTCCTTCCATTACCTGCTCTCTCCGCCCCTCCAAAATAGCTGCTTCCCATTTGCTATCCAGCATTTGTTGATCTAGCTGTCAAGGTGTGTATATCTTAGAAATCTCCCCCTGTTTTGTGATTGCTACACAGGAAGCCCGGTATACTATATATAATACATTCTCATCCCGATCTCTCTATATTTATACACATACACACATTATCTTTATGTGCATGATTGGGGATAATGGATGATTTGTGACGTTATCTATTATGGGAAATAATCAAGATTAATGAGCCCTGTGGCAGTTGCTGAACGTCTCCAGAGATTTATTACACAGGTTGTTCCTTTTCCTTGTTGCACTGGTGCCGTCAGGAGGCCCGTAACAAATGCAAATAGAGACGTGGATTAATTGCTAATGCAGAGCGGAGGCACGACGACGTTCGTGAATCTCCACCATAGGGTGGGCCTGCAAGAAGGGCTAGCTTTGCGGATATTGATTCAGTGCAAATGTAAGGAAGTGGCCTTAGAACAAGCTATTCATGCACTTAATCCAGCATTGCCTGCTCTGATCGGCAGCAGATCTCCAGGGTCTCAGATGGAGATCTTTCCTATCAAAAAACTGAACCCCAGAATCTTCCTAATGCAAAACATGCTCTACTACTGAGCGATGGCTTTTTTTCATGGGAAGCAGCTGAGTCAGACTATTGGTCCATTTAGCTCAGCATTACCTACACTGACTGGCAGCAGCTCTCCAGGGAAGGGAGCCCTGCCTGGAGATGTCAGGAATCAAACCCGGGACCTTCTGCATGCAAGGCAGATGCTCTACCACTGAGCTATGGCTCATGACGGTGAGCATGCATGCACAGAAATATGTGTGCCTCCTCCCTGTAAGACCATTAAGCCCAGGGTCTAACTTGCACCACTACAATGGCACCACCTATGCCACTAATTCCACCTGTGATTTGGACGTCATGTGGCATAAATGTCAAGCAGCAGCAGAAAGCCTGGATAGCTCAGCTGGTTAGAGAATGGTGTTGATAATTGCCAAGGTTGCAGGTTTGATTCCCATATTCCTGGAGGGGGTTGGATTAGAATCAGGGTCAGCAAACTTTTTCAGCAGGGGGCCGGTCCACTGTCCCTCAGATCTTGTGGGGGGCCGGACTACATTTTGGAAAAAATAATAATGAACGAATTCCTATGCCCCACAAATAACCCAGAGATGCATTTTTAATAAAAGCACACATTCTAGGCATGTAAAAACACCAGGCAGGCCCCACAAATAACCCAGAGGTGCATTTTAAATAATAAAAAAAGACACATTCAACTCATGTAAAAACACGACTGAGGTCTGAGAGAAGGAGAGACCTGAGTACTGGCAGGAGGAGTGCTCACCTTCGGGCAAAACAGGGAGGTGAGTTGCTGGGGAATCAGGACTGGCCGTTACCCCGACAAAGATAAAAGGCTGTCAGACCCCGCCCCAGGTTGCGGGAGCAACATTGCTGTATGCCAGATCCTGTACCCGTCCTTGCCTGGTTTCCTGCCTCGTATCCTGCCTTGGCCCTGTCAGACTGACTCCTAGCGGAACCTTCAGATTCTGGACCGGACCTGGAACGCAGTTCTCGGGTTACCCCCCAGCCCAGCACAGTATGGCTGTGTGGGAGATTATTAAACCTGATCTTTCTGGTCCTAGTCTGGTACCCTGGCTTTGCACCCATGTTCAACTGCTCATGTGTAGATGTCCCTGCTAAATGCACAGCAAGGCAGGGTTCTATCACAACTGCCTTCTGTCTAGATCAGGGGAGGCTAACCTGTAGCTGAGCTACAACTTCCATCATCCTTGACCATTGGCCTTTCTGGCTGGGGCTGATGGGAGCCAAAGTTTGGTACAGGGCCACAGGTTAGCTACTGTACCCCTGATGCAGATAATACACGGATGTGAATGGTGAGAATTTAGGAACCGTCCCTAAAAACAAACCACAACGCAGCTCTGTTCCCACACATCTTGCAAGCAAGGGAGGAAACTCTAACCTACTTCTCTTTCGGGGTCTCTGCAAGCAGATTCTGACCTACCATTTCGTACACACACTGCCCTCTGTAGTGAGAGGTGGAGGGAGAAATAATTAGGGGGGTATGTATTCTCTGTCTAAACGCCATCACAGAGGGCAGAGTCTTCATAGGAAGATTGGGTGACATAAAGGAGTTTCTCCCAACTAACACGAGCATTTTTCTTTTAAATTTTTTTTTATTTGTGGGCCTTTGAAGCCTGCCATGGCTGGGACCACAATGAGCAGCTGTCAAAGCTGATAATGGCGCTTTTAGCAAGCCACATTTTTCTTCTCCCACTGTGGTGTCAGCTGTCAACAGATTAAATGCTAGCAACAGAAGGGTCACCGTGAACTCTGACCCCCCTCTGGCAGGCAGATTAGAATAAAGTCATATGCCACAAAACTTCAGGGGGAGAAAAATCTTTCCCGAATACCGTTGTTCTTAAAACTTTTTAATGCGCTGCAAGACAAGTGCGGGTGTTTGTTTGCAATTCTTTTTCTTATAATTCACCCGGGCTGGTGGGCTTGCTGCACCTCTATGGATTTTATTCTTGCAGGCCCATGGCTTAAAGGTAAGGGGACCCCTGACCATTAGTCGTGACCGACTCTGGGGTTGCGGCGCTCATCTCGCGTTATTGGCTGAGGGAGCAGGAGTACAGCTTCCGGGTCATGTGGCCAGCATGACCAAGCCGCTCTGGCGAACCAGAGCAGCGCACGGAAACACCGTTTACTTTCCCGCCAGAGCGGTACCTATTTATCTACTTGCACTTTTTGGTGTGCTTTCAAACTGCTAGGTTGGCAGGAGCAGGGACCGAGCAATGGGAGCTCATCCCATCGTGGGGATTTGAACCGCTGACATTCTGATCGGCAAGTCCTAGGCTCTGTGGTTTAACCCACAGTGCCACCCATGTCCCTAGCCCATGGCTTACAAGTCTTTTAAAGCTTGCAGGGAATATTTGGTATGCCACCTTCACAGCTGATGAACCCTCAAAATGATGCAGACTATGCCTCTACTGAAAACAGACACTATGCAGCTGGGAAAAGGTAGTGAATGGGGCAAGGGGTGAGGAACCTCAGGTGTAAAGCCAAATGTGGCCCTCAGCACCTCTCTGCCTGGCCCTCCAGTGCCCCATATTTCCACATCAGCTCACTATTTTCATTTTTAAAAAATTCTAATGGAAATTAATCAGAATTTTGGTATTAATGTCTCCCAACTTTCCATACAATTTTGCCTAAGGCATCCATTTTTTTTTATTTTTGCAAAGCACACCTGCATTTCCCCTGTTATTATTATTATTATTATTATTATTATCATTATTATTATTATTATTATTTGTACTCCGCCCTCCCTGGCCAGAGCTGGGCTCAGGGCGGCTAACACCAATAACATCACAGTAAAAACATAATAGGGGGGGAAAGAGAAGGGGGGGCAATTTAAAATACAGGTTAAAATGCAATTTAAAATGCAGCCTCATTTTAAAGTAGCTGATAAATCAAGACCATAAGGGGAGGGAAACATAAGGGTCAGACCAAGTCCAAACCAAAGGCCAGGCGGAACAGCTCTGTCTTGCAGGCCCTGCGGAAAGATGTCATGTCCCGCAGGGCCCTAGTCTCTTGTGACAGAGCGTTCCACCACGTCGGGGCCAGTACTGAAAAGGCCCTGGCCCTAGTTGAAACCAATCTAACCTCCTTGAGGCTTGGGACCTCCAAAGTGTTGTTATGTGTGGACCTTAAGGTCCTCCGCAGGGTGTACCAGGAGAGGCGGTCCCTTGTTATAGTGCCTTTTCTATGCTAGTTTCACTTACGTAGGAATTCGTAACGCAGACTTTATGGAGGGTATGCATTCTTGTGCACACTGCTGGGCTGAATTTTGCAAAATTCAGAGAGGCGCTAGTTTCAAAGGATGGCTGGGCTTCGGTTTGTGTTTTGGAAAATGCAAAATTGAACGCAAACTGAGTTTGATTTCTCCTCCATCCTTACCTCCAAAGCCCTTTGCTACTTGATGATTCTATGGCAACAACCAGATTTGTCATTTGAAATGCCCACCACATGGACTCTTAAAACACAAAAGATGGGAGACGGCACCAAAACAACCGCCAAGAATCTGAAGCATGACAACTGGATGTGCAACGCACATGTGACTCTGGAAGGCTCCTGGCAGTTGGCATCAAAAAAGGTGCCATGTTGGCGCTCTCTTAGCACACAGCACCAAATGTGACTCTCTGGGAAGCAGAGAACCTGTTCCTGGGGAATGCAGGCCTGTAAGGCAAGACTCAAGTCACAGCGACAGAAGAATGTCTCCACTTTTGAACCCACCGGCCAGAGCCAAAAGAGGTACTTGACATAGTTCAGATTTCTCACATGTGCGAAAACACTCCCCCCCTCCCAAGCTGATTTATTTCCTGATGCAAAAGATTTTCGCCCGCTGCCGAAGCTGTGAAGCTGCGAGCGGCTTTTATTAGTCTCCGTAAGCCGGCGAGGGTGGTGAAAATAAAGCCAGGGGTGTGAGGGCTTTAAAAATAAATAAATGCATCAAGAAATAAAATATAGGTCAGGAGTGGCGCAGGAGTGGAGCGGCGGGCGGCTAGGCCGTACATTTCAAGGACCTTCCTGCACTCTAGTGCTTGTTGAGGGCTGAGGGAAATACAGCCAGCCCATGTAAAGGACTCCAAGCAAAATGGGGGACCGCTCTACACGCGTGCAGAGACACACAAATCGTGCATCAGTGGAGCGTCAGTCCGAGTTAGGGCTGGGCAATATCTGGTTTTCAACATCGCGATATACCACCAGCTCATCACAGCGATTTACTGATATATCACAATAGGGGTGCCAACTACAGTGGTACCTCAGGTTACAGACGCTTCAGGTTACAGACGCTTCAGGTTACAGACTCTGCTAACCCAGAAATATTACCTCGGGTTAAGAACTTTGCTTCAGGATGAGAACAGAAATCGTGCGGCGACAGCGGGTGGACCCGTTAGCTAAAGTGGTACCTCAGGTTAAGAACAGTTTCAGGTTAGGAAAGGACCTCCAGAACAAATTAAGTTCTTAACCCAAGGTACAACTGTATAGGGAGCAGAAGGGGCTTTGGCCCCCTCAATGTGGAGGGCAAGTTGGCGCCCCTGTATCACAGTGTCTGAAGTAAGGATGCAGCTATAGAGAGGTATTGGCTGGCTTCACGATTCCTGCCTCCCATAATGATTTTTTCATAACACTCATACAAAAACATCATGAATCACGATATATTGCCAGGTCAAAAGCTGTGAAACTGATACCACGAAATAATAATAATAATAATAATAATAATAATAATAATAATAATAATAATTTATTTATACCCCACCCATCTGGCTGGGTTTCCCCAGGCACTCTGGGCGGCTTCCAACAAAATATTAAAATACAATAGTCTATTGCACATTAAAAGCTTCCCTAAACAGGGCCGCCCTCAGGTGTCTTCTAAAAGTCTGGTAGTTGTTTTTCTCTTTGACATCTGGCAGGAGGACGTTCCACAGGGCGGGTGTCACTACCGAGAAGGCCCTCTCCCTGGTTCCCTGTAACCTCACTTCTCGCAGTTAGGGAACCGCCAGAAGGCCCTCAGAGCTGGACCTCAGTCAGAATAATGGGGGTGGAGACGCTCCTTCAGGTATACTGGACCAAGGCCAGTATATGACTTCAAACTGGCTTTGGACAATATATTGCCCAGCCCTAACACACATAATGATTTCTGTATATTGCCAGGTAAAATAAAAATATGAAACTGATATCACAATATGGAATTCAAACCAGTTTTGTACGATATACAGTGGTACCTCAGGTACCACTTTGCAACAGAAGTAGCGGACAGAGGCATATGTAAGCATATTTACAAGCATTTATTTAGCAGCGGGACAAAGGAAAAAACATGTCTGCTTCCCTTTGTGTTGAAGCAAACAGCTTAGGCAAAAGCTAGATACAACGGATATTCACAGCAGACTGTGCTGGAAGTAAACAGACATGTAACACACAACAACTCCACATGCCTGTTCTAAAGGTGGAATGGAACTATATCCTAACAGGGGCGTGGTGAGCTGCATGGAACGTTCTGGGAGTGTGACGCGCCACCTGTGGGGGCGTGCGGTACATGTCTGGGCGGCCCTGCCGCAATGGCACACTACTGGAATGGTGCCAGGGGCATTCCGCTCCTTTCACACCCCCGTTCCTCTGCTGGGGTCATGGGTTCAAGCCCCCACATTGGGCAAAAGATTCCTGCATTGCAGTGGTTTGGACCAGAAAATCATTGTGTTCCCTTCCAATTTCACCACTCTACATTTCTACGATTCTGTGCTAAGTCTGCAAATAGCCTCATAGACCATATAAGATGATAATGATATTATTATTATTATTATTATTAATAATAATCATGATAATTTTAAGGCTCCATTTCTTTGTTTTGAGATTTGATAGCCACTGAGTCTTTTCATAAGGCCCCCATTCTCTGTGATTAAGGGTTCTTCTTACTTTAAAAAGTCACCTACTGAAGAGAACCACTTGCTTGAAATTACACTAAAACCCAAGGTGGGCACCAAAAGCACTAGCAATTTGGGAAGCTGCCTCGTATCTGCATATATATATATATATATATATATATATATATATATATATATATGCATGCCAAAGCAACTCCATCTGTGAACACGGCAGGTCTGGCTACGTCCATGATTGGCAAGCATGAAAGGTCACCGATGAGGTCATGCAGGTGCGAGGATGGGGTGCAACTTAAGTTGTGAGCTGCAACCCGATAGCCCAAACTCGAGACAGCATATGACAGGAGGCGCCCAACCCAAAATAGACGTGGCAAGCTGAGGAGTGCAAAAAAAAAGACAGGACAGGGTGAAAGCTCCTACCAGTTGTCGAAGAATCTAGCTGAGTGGAAACCTATTGCCTCACCCCTAAATATGTGGAGTTTTGCATTTGGACCAGTCTTTCCCCCATACTTTCTACCTCCAGGAAGCACTTTACATGCTGAGGAAATGGCCAATGCTCTCCAGACCTGCCCCAGAACTGCTCTGTGTTGCAAAGGATTCTGGGATACCTTCAGGTTCCCCCAATATCACCAATTCCTTCTTCCAAGTCTGACTCCAATCTGCTTTCAATTGGTGTCCACACATCAGTATCCACCCATCCAAGGACTCAGTGTCCAGTCCTTGATACTCTTATACAGTGGTACCTCCGGTTAAGAACTTAATTCATTCTGAAGGTCCGTTCTTAACCTGAAACTGTTCTTAACCTGAGGTACCACTTTAGCTAATGGGGCCTCCTGCTGGTGCCGAGCTGCCAGAGCACGATTTCTGTTCACATCCTGAAGCAAAGTTCTTAACCCAAGGTACTATTTCTGGGTTAGTGGAGTGTATAACCTGAAGCGTCTGTAACCTGAAGCGTCTGTAACCCGAGGTACCAAGATGAGAATCATTGCTGCTCCTCCCCATTTTGGCTCTGGGCCTCGCCCACCAATGGGATGTATATTCTCCAGAAGGATTGGTCCACCAGGTTGCCCACAGGCAAGCTGAATAAGGGCTCCCCCTTTTCCAAACAGTCGCCACAGGCAACACCAGCAAAGGGGAATTATGTATGCAGCTCAGATTGCTTGCAATTACTCACAACCGTCACATTCTCGTCTCCTGCCCCCTCCTCAGAGTGTATTAAAACAGGAGGGAAAGTATTTTCACAAAGGTTAACTAGAAACATTTATGTGTCTTCTAGAGCCGTTATTGCCGTAACGTAGCTTCCCTCGCACCCCTCTTCACTCCTCCTTGTGAAAGAGGGAAAACTATTACTAATGCCGCCATTATTTTGCTCTATTACTTTTCTATGGCGCGCTGCAAAGAAAGCAATTTTAAAGAACACGCGCCGCACTTATCATAATCAGGCTTTCCTTATAGCATTTTCCAACAAGGCGGAACTCTCCCGGGAGTTGTGAGGGGAGAAATAAGAAGCTCCGTTATGGCTTCGGCTCCCGCGGCTGAGCCGAAAGCGTCTGGAGTCGACGCTGGTCTCTCCGCCAATTGGCCAATGAGAGAATCAAGGGGGCTTGGGCCCTGCTCTTGGTTGCCACGAATCAAGCATCTCGCTTTGGAGAAGAGGGCGGAGGCATCAGCAGCTGTCAGTCATGCTAGCTAAATGGAACATCCCTGCTCAGAGGCAGTATACCTCAGACTGCCGGAGGACAAACAAAAGGGGGTGGTTGATGTCTCTGTGTTTGCAGAGTCAGGTGAATAATGAGGATAAAAATAAACACATCACGGAGGAAAACTGAATAAAATCAGCACATAATGCAAGGAGATGCAGGTGGTGCTGTGGGTTAAACCACAGAGCCTAGGACTTGCCGATCAGAAGGTGGGCAGTTCGAATCCCCGTGACGGGGTGAGCTCCCGGTGCTCAGTCCCTGCTCCTGCCAACCTACCACTTCGAAAGCACATCAAAGTGCAAGTAGATAAATAGGTACCACTCTGGCGGGAAGGTAAACAGTGTTTCCGTGCGCTGCTCTGGTTCGCCAGAAGCGGCTTAGTCATGCTGGCCACATAACCCGGAAGCTGTACGCCGGCTCCCTTGGCCAATAAAGCGAGATGAGCGCCGCAACCCCAGAGTCTGCCATGACTAGACCTAATGGTCAGGGGTTCCTTTACCTTTAATGCAAGGAGAAACAAACAGAGGGGGGTTGTTTTATTTTCAGGCCTTGCTCATGGCAGGAAGGTATCAAAAAAATAAGACATACCAAGGCAGGGGGGAGCTCTTTCAGAACTACACAGGCAATCAGAGCACATGTTACCTCACCAAGGATCATGCCGTTCTGGGCGGGTGCTAGGAGGCACATCCACACACACACTCTTGTTTGGTTGATTAAACAGAATTAGCCCTTGGGTTGCTAACTGAATGATCCCTGCTGCTGCACTTCCAACACTCTGCTTCTAGGCTGGCCACTCACCAGAAAAGGAATAATACACTAAGCAGACACTTAGCCTGCAGCAACGACGTCCTTCCCATCTGCCCATCTGGGGAAAATACTGTGTGTGAAGCTCTGAAGCTTGGTTCAAATGCGTGGTGCCCATTCAAAAAGAAAGAAAGGAGAGAAACCACACATAAGAGTGCAAGGGCCCTGCTCCATCAAACCAAAGAGCCATCCAGTGCTGAGCTGCAAAACCAGTGGCCCTCCAGATGTCACTGGAGAGCCTCAGGTTACCCATCCATGCAACCCTCTAGATCAGCGGTTCTCAACCTGTGGGTCCCCAGATGTTGTTGGACTACAACTCCCATCATCCCTAACCAAAATGACCAGTGGTCAAGGATGATGGGAGTCGTAGTCCAACAACATCTGGGGACCCACAGGTTGAGAACCGCTGCTCTAGATGCTGTGTCTATTCTGCCCCAGCTTACCCCACCTCCATATTCTTCACTTCCTTTGTTCTTCCCATCCCAGGCTGTCTTATAGCTCCATGTGTGGGGGACCTGAGATCTTCCAGATGTTGCTGATTTCTAGCTCCCATCACCCCTGACCATTGGTCATGCTGGCTGGGGCAGACAAGAGTAGGAATTCAGCAACATCTCGAAGGCTGCAAGTCCCACCATCTGTGACTAGTATTTGCATGAGTTTCCATCTTGATTCTTCAAGGAAGCCAGTAGTTGAGGCCCATGATTTCCAGATGCTGTTGTGTCCAGCCACTGTCAGTCACAGATATGCTTTCTTTGAACATGGAGGTTCCATCGCGGCTCTTAGCCAGAGTCTCTACTATGCCTGAAGAAGCCACAGAGAAGACTGGAAGTACAGTGGTACCTCGGGTTACATATGCTTCAGGTTACAGACTCCGCTAACCCAGAAATAGTACCTCAGGTTAAGAACTTTGTTTCAGGATGAGAACAGAAATCACGCTCCGGCGGTGCGGCGGCAGCAGGAGGCCCCATTAGCTAAAGTGGTGCTTCAGGTTTCAGGTTAAGAACGGACCGCCGGAATGAATTAAGTACTTAACCTGAGGTACCACTATATAAGCAGACAGATTCATTTTTGGGAAGGGGAAGAAGAAGAAGAAGAAGAAGAAGAAGAAGAAGAAGAAGAAGAAGAAGAAGAAGAAGAAGAAGAAGAAGAAGAAGATCGAGCGGATGCTGGAACTGCTGCAACACAAACCCTGGAGGGACCCGAAAGAGAGCAGGTGGCCAGGCGTGAGGCAGATGTTACTTGCGGATGGCCGGGAAAGGCTGACATTTGGGCTGGGTTGTCTCAAGAGGCTGCAGAGAAGTATTTGGGAGTGGGAGAAAAACAAAGCTCCGTTGTAAAGGAAAGAAGGGGGGAAATCATTTCAGGGTGAAAGTGCTGACTGTTCCGACTTCCCTCTATCCTAGTACGGAGGAGAAAAATGCCGTTTGCAGCAGATGTTTCCACTTGGATTTGTAAGAGTTTCACCCAAGCTTTGGCCACATCACGAGCGAGATTGTGCAAGCTCAAACCACAGGGCCCTTTTCAGAGGAAGAAGCCCAAATGGGCGAGTGTGTGCATGGATGCAACAACAGGCCACGTGATTGGAAGACAGGATGAAACATCTTGATTGGATAGCTCAATAACCTGCGTCAAGCGTCCCCAAATCAAACAGCTGAACCTGAGGACGTGGAGTGCAGTTCTCAGGACTGGATTCATGGCCCGGGACTTATGCTTTTTTGTGCATCATCCGGATTAGAAAGGATCTGCTGGATCAGAGTGAAAGTTTGTCTAGGCTAGCTTCCTATTTCCTACAGTAGCCACCTCTGGGAAGCCCCCAAGCAGGGCATAAGCACAACAACCGCTTCTATGCCTTATTCATTGCCCCAAAAAGAGGAAAAACACCAACACACACAAAAGAGTAAAGATTCGCTTAAAATTTGCACGTGCTAATTTATATGTACAGTGGTACCTTGTTTTGCGCCCGGGATCTGTTCCAGAGCTGCGGTCGCTATCCGAAAAGGACGCAGGGCAAAGCGCCACATCTGCGCATGCACATGGAGTGGGTTGTGCTTCTGCGCATGCGTGAAGTGCGACTTAGCTCTTCTGCACATGCGGCAAACCTGGAAGTAACCCGTTCCGGTACTTCCGTGTTTGCAATGGACGTTCGCCAGAATGGACACTAGACGAGGCAGACATTCGTGAAGGTATTACTGTACAGCTGGAAGTTTTTAAAAAAATTACTATAAACTCAACACAGCTCTCTGTTGTGGGGAAGGCTGTGACAAGGTCTCTGTTCTGCTCACAGCTGATGTGTAACTTTAAGGCCATCCCTGCTCTCCTTTCCGATGGTTCTTATCTTTAAATTTGTTTTGAACAGCACTGAACTTCACATGCAATTCCTTCAAATAAAGAAAAGTCCTCTGTGTGGAAGAGGGACACATGACCACCCTGATGAACCTGCTCCTGAATATGGAGGCTCTATTTAGTGATCAGGATTAATGCAATCTTTGCAAAAAAACACACCAAAAAAACCCCCATCAAGGTTCCAGATACCTTTCTAGCCCCAAATGACAGTGACCCGGGGACGTAAGACCAAAAAAAGGAAAGGAAAGGGAAAAAAGAGATTTTGCAAGCCTTCTCTGCCTCTTATTGGGAGCAATAACCATGCAGCTATTCCAGGAAAAATGTGCCACAGTTTTGAGATGGGTGTTTCACAAGTGTTCCTCCGTTTTGCTAAACATGACGACTCATAACAAGATGTTATCTAGTTCTAACAAAAGGGGCAGTTTAAGGACCTTCCTCTCCCCACCCAAACTGCATTGGGTGCTTCTATCAAGGGAAACAACCTCTCCCCTCTTAAAGGCACAAAGTCTTCTCAGTGACTTGAAACCCTTTGGTTTCAAATTTGGGCACCTTCAGGGTTTCAACCTTCCCATCTTCTTCCCAAACAGTGTGTGGCTCAGCAGGCAAGAGCACCAGTCTCTCAATCACAGGGTTGTGTGTTCGAGTCCCATGTTGGGCAAAACATCCCTGCACTGCAGGCGGTTGGACTAGATGACCCTCATGGTCCCTTCCAACTGGTTCTAAGGGGTGTGATGCATCCAGATTATGAATGAAACTGTGTGGATTTCAGAATGAACAGCTTGGGAGTGCTAGAAAGCTGACAGAGAAACAAACAAACCAGAAATCCCCATCGCTTTTTTTTAAAGGCTGATAAAGCAACTCTCAGCAAAATCCTTCAGATTGTTCTGAGAAGCTGTGCCCACAAGGAAGTCAGTTACAGCTGTAACTAAGTTACAGTAGCTAGATTAGCTCTTACAGAGTTAACACATGGTTGGGTGGGGGAGAAATTGTGCCAACCCCGTGCATTTGTGATCACCAAGCTTCTCATTTCTACTATCTTGCAAAAGTGACTCGAGTCCAGCTCTGGAGACCTAATAGTTTTCAGAGTTGTGGCGCTGGGTATTTCTAACCCACCCACCTTGAGTTTCATAAGCTAGAAGTATAGGTATGTTTCTGAGTTACTGTCAAAGAGGTGAAGGTGAGGCCGTCCTCCCTATAGGGGCTTCTCAGTAGTGGCACCCAGCCTGTGGAACACCCTCCCATCAGATGTCAAGGAAATAAACAACTATCTGACTTTTAGAAGACATCTGAAGGCAGCCCTGTTCTGGGAAGTTTTTAATGTCTGATGTTTTATTGTGCTTTTAATATTCTGTTGGGAGCTGCCCAGAGTGGCTGGGGAAACCCAGCCAGATGGGTGGGATATAAATAATAAATTATTATTATTATTATTATTACTACTACTACTACTACCACTACTAAAGAGCCAGAAGAAGCTGCAGAAGGCAGAACTGTGAGTTCATCTGAGGCCACATCTGCACTGTGCACTTAGAGCACTATGCTGCCACTTTAAACAGCCATGGCCTCCTCCAAGGAATCCTGGGAGCTGTAGTTTAAATGTGCTAAGACCCCTCTTCCCCTCATTGAGCTACAAATCTCAGAGTAGTTTCACAATCAATGCCACTTAACAGGGAACTCTGGGAATTGTAGCTCAGGAAAAGGAACAGGGAGTCACCTAGCAACTCTAACTACCTTTAATAAACTACAGCTCCCAGAATTCTTTGGGGGGAAGCCACTACTGTTTAAAGTTGGGCATCATAGTGCTTCAAATGTATGATGCGAATATGACCCAAGCTTGCGTGGACAGAGTGGACCTTCATCCTGAAGTTCTGAGTTCAGATCCTCGACTCCAGCAGACACCAAGGAGATTGGATGCAGAGCTGACAAAAGCCAAACTCAAGGGCACCTATTTTAAAGTAATGTAGCCGCTGCAAATACTGTGAGGCAGGAGTGGACAGAGTTCAGGCTTGCAGGATATGCTTTAATTTTTGCTAGATCCCCCAACTTTTGCAGCCATGTGCAAAATTCATACATATAGAATTAAACAGTTCTGAGACCAGGACATTTGAGTCCCAGAACTGAATGGTGCTTACAGACCTTCCTCACAAAAATCTACTCCTGGTTACTCAAGCTTTCTTCAGTTCAGAAGCATAATTTAGGGTGGCAGAGGCAGAAGGTTGTGTAAATTGTGATGCTTCAATTGGTCAACAACTGAGGGTCAGAAATCCTTGACTATCCACTGCAAATCTCCCAGAGATCCCAATCTACCCACTGAAGGCAAAGAGCTCTTTAACAACAACAACAGTTATTATTTAGAGCACATTGTCAGCGTGTATTTTACACACAAACAACAAGAAAGGTCCCTGCCCTCAGGAGCTTACAGGGAAGGAAACAGGAAGGTAATGGAGAGAAAAAAACAAAATGGCCACAGATCAATTTGGACCGGCGAGAAGGATCCCTTCCTGACTGAAAACATGACAATCACCCAGATCCCACGCAAAATCCTGAAATTTTCAGTCAAAAAATGCTATTTGGAGATGCAACACTACGACATACAGATTCCCACCTGTGGTTTCTTCTCCCTCCTGTTAGCAGAGTCCAAGCGGGGGGGTCACTGTGTCTCTCCAGCAGTGATAGGACACAGCTCCCCAAAGCCCCAGCCAGCAGGGCTGAAGATCAGAGAGGATGTGAATGATAGTCGAGAAACATCTGGAAGACTGCAGGTCCCCTCCTGCTCTGAATCTTATTTTTTCTGAAACAAGTGTTCTGAACACTTGGAAAACTTTCCTCACCCAAAGAGGACACGTTAAAAGACTCAGAGAGAGAAAAGTACAAGCCTCTAACAAACCACAAAGAGAGGCACTGTGGGGGTTTTTTGAAAAAGAAAGCAAAAGATGTCCAAGCAAGCTGTTCACCTGGGCTTTGTGTAGATAAAAACCCTCTTCTCTGTGGCTATTTCAAACTCTCCCTGTGGATTGTGTAAGGGCACAAGGAAGGCCTTTCCTGTTCAAGCGAACCCCTTGGTCTCCCTCGTACGCAGCCCTGTTCCCTCGCTGTCCTCATTCCCTAACAATAGCCAAGTTTTCAAAAGGAACATTTTTAAATTTTATTTCTGCAAAGCGCCACCTGCCCTTGATTCGCCCAGAAAGGTCATCCAGGCATCTTAACATCATTCAGGTCCTACGGTTTAACCTTCTTTCAGGACAAGGTAGAGGAAGAAAAAAACCATTTTAAAAAGAATACCTCAACATGGCTCCATGCAGATCTTTACCAGTTCCTGCTTCTCAACTGGTCGAGCAGTTTTTGCACCAGAGACCTCGAGCCTCCGCTCTGCAGCTTCCTTTGTGGTTTGGCAATATGTGAAGACATCCGTTCGCCAGCAAAACTTCCCCCACCTCTCTCTCTCTCTCTCTCTCTCTCTCTCTCTCTCTCTCTCTCTCTCTCACACACACACACATTTCTGCACCAAGCAAAGGCCTTGGTGTTTCAGCACTCTAGAAACACTTTTAAGAGCAGAGGGGAACTATCTCATAGTTTATTAGAGAGACACGCAGCAACATTTCAATTAAAAAATATATCCATTTGCTACTCCAGAAGTGTTGGGTTGAGTTTATATCAACCACAATTAGATGAACACCATTTTTTATGGACGCGAGAGTCGATGGTCAATGCAAGATTTCTTCTGTTCACAGACCACCAAGTTAAGTTGTGAGTGGATGAACAGTGGAGTGAATAGTTTGTGTGTCACTCTGCGTGTTTTCCAGCTAACAATATCAGAGAAACCCATGCTTAGGGTTGCCATATTTCAAAAAGTGAAAATCTAGACGAAAAGGTTGTTGAGCAAGAAGTTTCTGAGCTATTTTTTTTAGGAAATTTAAAAAAAGGACCCTTTCAACTTTGGGTTGCCATACGCCTGAGTTTTCCAGGACATTTTTACTGATTTTCAGAAATTCTACCCAGACCCTATTTTCGACGGGAAAATTCCAGATATATCCGGGAAATACCTTACCCATGTTCAAGTCCCTACTCAGCCATGAAGTCCACACTCTCAAGTCTAACCTACTTCACAGGTTTTCAGGGTTGAGAGACATGTTAGATTTGGTTCACATTTAAAGGTGAGCATACAAAATTTGCACTTTCTGGAGCAAAACACAAAGGGTTATGCAGTGATCCTTCAAAATACACCCTTCTCTGAATTTTGCAATGCAGCTGTCCAGCCAAATACTGTGTACTTTTCTTTACGAAAACATATATCCCAATGCATGCATTAGTGAAACAAGCACACAAAAATTGCATTATATGAGGAATATATGCTTTGCCCTACTGTGTGTATATTAGGGAGAAATTTGACTGCGTCTCAATTTGAAATTTCTGTAAACCAAATGTGTGGTGGATAATGTGCAGAAGTATGGTTTTCGTAAGTGAGAATCAGGAAGAGTGAGTTTGTGTGTGCTTAACCCTTTCCCTGCCTCTTGATTCTCATCTGAGAATCCCCTTTGGTCATTTTAAACCATTTTTTAAACCCCTACCCTCCAGTAGTTAAGGACCCAAGACTGAAAACAAGTCTGATCTGACACGGAAGCAGGGTTGGGGAGGGAACAGACTGGCCTTATGATTTTTTTTACCAGGGAGAACTGATAGGTTTGAAAAGGGTTAAGCTAGGAGTGGAAGTGAAATTCAGCTTGGTTCACATTTTCTGTTTCCAGAAAAATAAATAAGCAAGCCAAAACACAACCATCCTTCAAAATTTGCACTTCTCTGAATGTTGTGATGCAGTTCAACAAAATAATGTTTACTAAAATGTGCTAAATATTGAAAACTGTGCCTAAAATGTATATATTAGAGAATGTAATATTTAAAAATGCATTATGGTAGAGAAAATTGCATACAAAAAAACCCCAAAAACATAGCTTAGGAGAAATGATCATGAATTTTCATCAAGACTTGAAAAAATGGGGGAAACTGATGGAGAAATGTGGGGAACTAAATAAGACTTTGGGGGAGAAAGTTTATTATTTTCTTTCTATTCTTAAGTTCAGTTTTCCATGTTTAGCCACCAATTTCTTTCTTTTCCTTCCTTCCTTCCTTCCTTCCTTCCTTCCTTCCTTCCTTCCTTCCTTCCTTCCTTCCTTCCTTTTTTAAAAAAAAGTTCTTATGAAAATTTGCTAGCACTTTCAAAAAACTAAAATTGACAGATCTCTCTATCCCTAATTACTGAACACACTGAAAAAGACCAAAAGCTCCTCGTCTCATATTTTGTTGCTATTCATTTTATTTCCCCTTTCCTTCTTCAGGAATGTAAATAGTAGAAAGCTGTACACTTCCTGCCTACAGATTCTTCTAAACAAGCGTCCCCCTCCGCATTTACTCAGCAAACCTAGCAGTAGCTATGCACATTTGCTGAGATAACATGCAGTTGCATCCCTTTGGATCTGGGCTTTATTCCAGGGCAGATGGCATGCATATAATGAAGGCCTAAGTAGCGCTGACACCATGCAGGTTGGTGGCAGCACCATCCACTTAATTTTGCTGGTGATAGGTGGGCACAGCAGCAGCAACAGCAACAATGCTACCTGAGCCAGGAAGCACTCCTTCCTTGCTCAGACCCCACCTGGGGGTGTTGTGTCCAGTTCTGGGTGGGCACCACAATTTAAGAAGGATGTTGACAAGCTGGAAGGTGTGCAGAGGAGGGCAACCAAGATGATCAAGGGTCTGGAAGCCATGCCTTATGAGGAACAGTTGAGGGAGCTGGCTACACTTAGCCTGGAAAAGAAGAGACTGAGAGGAGATATGATAGCCATCTTCAAATATCCCAAGAGCTGTCACACGGAAGATGGAGCAAAGTTATTTTCTCCTGCTCTGGAGGGTAGGACTCAAACCAACGGCTCCAAGACAGGAGATTCTGACTCAACATGAGGAATAAAGCTATTTGAAAGTGAAACTGTCTCCCTTGGGAGGTTGTGGACTCTCCTTTCTTGGTGGTTTATTAGCAGAGGTTGGGTGGCCATCTGTCATGGATGCTTTAGCTGAGATTCCTGCATTGCAGGGGGTTGGACTAGGGGTCCCTTCTAACGGTTCTATGATTCTATGAATCATGCATATCACTATATAAAAATGTGTGTGTGTTAATATTCTTATAAACTTATGCTGTTGAAATATGGTTCAGCACATATACAGTCATACCTCGGGTTACAGCCGCTTCAGGTTGCGTTTTTTTGGGTTACGGACTGCCGAAACCCGGAAGTACTGGAACAGGTTACTTGCAGGTTTTGGCGGTCACGCATGCGCAGAAGCACTGAATCACTGAATCACAACCTGCGCATGCGCAGACGCACCACTGTGAGTTGCAAACGCTGTGGGTTGCGAACGTGCGTCCTGCACGGATCACGTTCGCAACCGAGTGTCCACTGTAATATATACCGTAAGTTGGGCGAGGCTGGCATACCCTCCCAATAATAATATATCTGTGCCCATGTAAGGCATCAGAGCTTCCACTTGCACAGCATTACGTCTTTTATGCCACCACCTCACCTTTGACTCGATCCAGTCCCTTTCGCCACAGCTGACATCAGAAAACCATAACCATCAAGGACCTAATTGCTCATCTCGCCGTCTACCTAAGTGCACCGTGCTAATGAAAGTTAAGCCTTCGAGGATTACAGGGAGAGCCAAAGTGACAAATTATTATGCCCATCTCATAAAAGAAATATTGCTGCAGAGAGAGAGAGAGAACGGAAAATGGTGTGCCGAAAGCCCCTCTTGGTAATGTGTAACATGCTCTAATTTTAGACGATTCCCCCAGTCACCAGAGAGTTTGCGGCATGTACAGCCAAGCCCGGCTCAATCAACTGACTCTCCCCCTCCCCTTCTCATCTCTATGGCTGCAGGTCATGTTATCTCATGAATGAACTGTTATGTAGGTCAGTCAGGAGCTGGCTCCTAATTGAATGTACGTTTCGGCATTGGCATTCATGCCCTAGATATCAACATTCTTGATAAAATGGGGAGAAAGAAGCAGCGTTCCTAAAGGGAGGGGGTTGGGGAGAGAACTGGGGGAGTGGGGAAGGCTGTGCTGCAGGGAAAGTAGAGGGGGGAGCTGGATTTATTGGGTCAATCTCAGAGTTGCTACATGTCCTGAAATTACCGGCATTGAGCGGGGTACAAACGCAGCATGCATTGGCTATGCATGCAATTGAATCTGGAAACACAGGGCAGTGCCTTAAATGAACTCAGGCCAATACGCCATCTAGCTTGGCGTTCTTGACGCCGATTGGTAGAAACTGTCCAATGTTTCAGGCAGGGAACGTTCCAAGCCCCTAAGCTGGAGATGCCAGGGAGTGAACATGGAAGCAAATTCTCTATGCCTTAGCGCACTCAACGGAGCTGACTCTCTAGTAATCAGGTTTAGTAAGCTTGATTGATGCTATCTTCTGTTTTCAATAAGAGTTTTAGGCAATGCTATCAGAATGACAACACAGAATGACAACACAGCCAGGGTCAGGAAAACACAAGCACAGAACATATGCAATGCACGAGTGCATAAAATATAAACATTGCAGTGTAGCATACAACAGTTGTGTAAAAAAAGAGAACAACTCAATTTGCAACTCCTGTAAATTCGATAATCTATATAGCACCCAAGCTGTGCTTGATGGTTAGGGGAACCACAGGCCCAGGAGATGAATGTTCCCCCCAATTCTCTTTCTGTCCCTTGGCCCATTTCCAAGGCCACACCACTCCTTGGTCCAGCTTTACTCCCCTAGTGCTTTTATCTGGCCAAAATACATCCTCCAAGCCACTTCCTTGCCAGGATGGAACACAGACAGGCACAAAACTGGCATCCATGTTTGCAAGAGATGTTCTCCAGTGCCTAAGTCGAACTCTAGGCACATCAATGCCTGCCTGCCTGTAATGTGTCAATTTATTGAACCGATGAACTGATCACCATCTAAGATTTATAGGGCTGTGAACAAGCAAAGGTGAGATACAAGATCGAATAACTATTGACAGGTAGGGAAATGTGGTCATGCTTATTTGGATAAGATTTTAGCTCATTGCTTTCAACAGGAGTACAGTGGTACCTCGCAAGACGAATGCCTCGTAAGACGAAAAACTCGCAAGACGAAAGAGTTTTTCGTTTTTGAGTTGCTTCGCAAGACGAATTTCCCTATGGGCTTGCTTCGCAAGACGAAGACGTCTTGCAAGTTTGATTTTCAATGCATTCCTATGGGAATCCGTGCTTCGCAAGATGAAAAATTCGCAAGACGAAAAAACTTGCAGAACGAATTAATTTCGTCTTGCGAGGTACCACTGTATAGCTACAGTTTCTGTAATCGTCTTATTTGTACCCAGCAGAAGAGGGGAAACGTTATCTATCTGTCCACACACACACACAAACACACGCATACATCTGCCCAGTATATTTAGAAACTGGATAGACCATGTGAGCTCATTCCATGAAATTACTTCAAAGTCTGGACCTGGAACAGCAGCAGAGTGAAAGGCTGAGCTTCTGTCTCATTCTCCAGTTTCCTGAGTCACACTTGTATTTATATGATGTTACGGAGTCGAGCCTTTAGGGAGTGTTCCACATACAGTTTGCAAAACGCTTAACTAGCCATTTGTTGATTTAATGTCTACAATCACAAGGCAGATGCGAAAGAGACAACTGCTTTTGCATTCAGAGCCAGCAGAAATGGGAGTTACAGTACCAAATGGTTCGGATGAAGCATATTCTTGCAAGACAGGCTTATTGAAAGGATTTTCACCCACGGCTTTCCAAACAGGCCCTCCAATATCAGAGGCAGTGTACCTCTGATTTCTGGATGCCTACGCTCTCTTCTCCACTCTTGGAGTACTTAAGTCCTGCTTGCAAGCTTCTTATAGCCATCTGTTATGGACTGGCTGGATGCAGAGGAGTGGGGTGAGAGGCACCAGCCGTGGAACCACCAAGGGACCCCTAAGGAAAAAAGGCTCACAGCTCATAAGATGACTTGGCTGGTAGCCAGATTCTGCGCCCAGATTTGTAGGCACAGATCATCCTCTAGAAGTAAATAGCTTACTAGGAAAATGCTGAATTTGCCCTTTGGAGCGCCTCAGGGTCAATTTTTGTTATGGTAGCCCAAATCTCAGTTGTACGGGTGTATGTATATATCTCAATTTTAACTCATGAGCTATTGCTGCAATCTGCTCCGATTGCATACTTTATCTTTATGAATGCTGTTTTTATTGTGTTATGGTATGTGAGCTGGTCTTTGACCGTAATTATCTATCTAAGGCTCAGAGCCAGGAGATTGGTGGTAGGATGACGATATGTGGTCAGAGGGAGAAGAGGGAGAGGACTGGATGGAGAAGGTATCAGAAGCTGAAGAGGCAACAGGGTTTAGTGAGCAGGAAGAGTCTGTGGCAGAGAGCAGCCCAGAACCAGAGGCTGAAGAGGAGGCTGGAGAGGAAGTGGACCAAGAGACAGCAATGAGTCAGGCTGCACAGGAAGCCAGGCTGTCTCTCCCTCCTGCAGCGACCATCTCCTCTCTCTTCTGGTCTCCCAGAACCCAAAGAGATATGGAGAGGGCCAAGCAAATACAGGCAAGACAAAGGGGCCTCAGCTTGCTTGGGAATGAACCAGGGGAAGGAGGAGATTTAAGAGAACTGTGGGAAGGCAGGGACCTTCAGCCCTCGCAACTGCCTCGTTGGGGCAGGAGTTCCTGCGCTCCATAGGCCTGGGCTCCTAGCTGCTTGTTTCTTTGAATAAAGAGCTCACTACACTGACACCGGGTGCGAGTCACTGCCAGCATGCTCCTGGCTCCTGCCCCGATACCATCTGGTTGGCCACAGCGAGAAAAAGAGGCTGGACTATATGGGCCTATGGCCTGACCCAGAAAGGCTCTACTTATGTTCCCAATGTATGAACAGCAGAGGGAAAGTAGTGCTGGTTTTGTTACAGAGTGGTTCCCATGCATCCTCACTCCCACCCTGCATATGTGCAGTTTTTCCAGTGTTTGGAAAACGAAGTGCCTGTATCTACATGTATAGTTTAGAAAAACACACTTGAGCCACATGATAGCTATACACCTAGGATTAAATTGGAGCTGTTTGACTGGAGTGTGTGTGTGTGTGTGTGCTGTGTGTGTGTGCGCACGTGATTGTGCTGTTGTCAAGATCTACTCCAGAGGGAAGCAAATGCATTGTGAATTAAATTACCTGCAATCCACAAGGAGCAAGCCCCATAACTACTGCCAGGTTTACTTTACAAGCTAAGATTTTCAGTTTCTTGAGGCAGTCAGATTTCATCTGCTACTGGATACACACACACACACACACACACACACACCCTCCCTCCCTTTGCTAGGCCTTTGCTACTGGCTGGCAGAGTGCATACTAAGCTCTAAGCTAACCTTAAATTAGTTAGGATAATAGACATTCAAAGAAGAAACTGGCACAGGAAGCTAAAATGTCTCTGGCCGTAGGAAACAGAGGCTCCTTGCATCAGATAAGAAGGAAGCCTGGGCCAACAGAGAGTTGACTCTTTAGGCAACCTTACAAGAAGAGGTGGTGGTCCAAGACCATAAAATCTGCAGTGGGAGGATCAAAAGAAAGACTGGATGCCTGTGCAGGGAGAGGGAGGAGACCAGAAGACCCCTGGAGAAGGGCTGAAGTGGCAGTAGCTACCAGCTGGAAGCTGCCTTACACCAAGTCAGACTGTTGGTCCACCTACTTCAGTATTGTCTACACTAACTGACAGCAGCTCTCTCAGGTTTCAGACAGGGCTCTCACCCAGTCCCACCTGGAGATGCTGGGGATTGAACCCAGGACGTTTGCATGCAAAGCAGTTACCAAATCCTTCTTCATGTCTTCCCCCCCAATTCCTCTCTGTGCTATGCTGTGTCATGATATGACATTGCGTAAAGCAGCTGTGAAGGTGGATGTGATACCTATGTCAGATGCTACTGAGATGGAGGTTGTTGTGGCCACTGGCACTGCTGGAGAACAGAAGCATTGGCCAAATGAGAAGAGAAGACTCCCTGGAAAAGACCCTGATGTTGGGAAAGATGGAGGGCACAAGGAGAAGGGGACGACAGAGGATGAGATGGTTGGACAGTGTTCTCGAAGCTACCAGCATGAGTTTGACCAAACTGCGGGAGGCAGTGGAAGACAGGAGTGACTGGTGTGCTCTGGTCCATGGGGTCATGAAGAGTCAGACACGACTAAACAACAACAAGAAGAAGATGTAGCCCTCCTTTTGTCCTAAAATCATGCAAAGTTCAACCGATATCTTTCAGTAGCTCTAAGTTCTACCGGCACCTAATGATCATGCAAAGAAAAAAGTCATCTTTGGCTTGTGGAGGTCACACCTTTCGTTTCATCTGACAGAGCTTCCAGCTAGGACAGTAATCAACAACAACAACAACAACAACAACAACAATTTATTATTTATACCCCGCCCATGTGGCCGAGTTTCCCCAGCAACTCTGGGAGGCTCCCAACAGAATCAAAAGCAGAATAAACCATCAAACATTAAAAACTTCCCTAAACAGGGCTGCCTTCAGATGCCTTCTAAAAGTCAGATAGTTATTTATTTCCTTGACATCTGATGGGAGGGAATTCAACAGGGCGGGTGGCACTACCTAGAAGGCCCTCTGCCTTCTCAGAAGTAGTTATAGAGAGCACTGCGTTCAGGCAAGCAAGTGACCTTCTTTTGTAGACTTATTCGGAAAACTAATACCCGAGTCTGTTAGGCTCTGAGCTTGTGCAGACCACATAGCATTTCTGTGTGTGCAAGATTTCTCTGCTGCAAACCGTTGCATAAGCTGTCACCCTCCCTCTCCCGCAAGCCTCCTGACTTTCACTCTGACACTTCCCGTTGCTCCGTGGAGGGGAAGTGAACATACGAAATCATACGTGGTGGTGGAGGGGAGGAAGATCTGCATGACCCTTGGCAGGTGTAAGGGAATGGAACCTGCATAAAACCCCATTTTTAACCAGCAAAGTACAAAGGAGCTCCATGGCTTTCTTCCTCTCCCCACCTGCCCGTCGATTCCATCCCACCCACCTCAAATCACTTGGCAGGATTCGAGGAATTAAAACCACCAAAGGGAAAACATCTTGCCCAGGGGCAAGCTTTCCTACATAGCCCTGCCTCTCTTTTTGCATTTTCATCTCCGAGTGCGTCTGCGAGACAGCCGTTATCTTGAAGTGTGCGGCAACATGCCTGTCGCTGCTGTGGCAGGAGCTTCCCTCTTTAAGTCAGCTCTGAGTCTCTTTTTCAAGGCTTTAAAAATCCACACAGCACAGGAAAAGGGGGAGGTGCGGGTGGCAGAGAGGGAGAGAAAGCAATCGCATGGGAAATTTGGTGTGTGTGTGTGTGTGTGTGTGTGTGTGTGTGTGTGTCACTCAATGCCCCTCCTACTTAAAAACCATGCAGCTTCAAAAGACTCCCTCACTTAGCTGAAAGATTCACTGCTTGTGCCGGAAGCTGAGGCCGGCATCTTTCCTCCTCTGGCGTGCATTCACAGCTCTCGTCTTATTCATTTTTAAAAAATGAACACTTTGCAGCATTATTGCTGCCTGATTCCTGGGAGGACTGAGGCATCTGCACTCGTTGCTTAATTAAGAATCTGTGCTCACGAGAGGAGGGCAAGTGGGCTTAATTCTCCGGCGCTGGCAAAGTGGGTTCAATCGCTAGACAGACCAGGGCGGTCAAGGCCCCAGAGAGGCCGTGGCACCCTGGAAGCCAAATTGCAATGACCTTAGAGAAAGAAAAACACACGAAGACGGGGGTCCAGCCCAACCCAACCTAAGAGCAAGGCTGAGGCAACGTCATAGCACTCTGTGGATGTTCTGCGACTCGAAAAAGCTTTCAGAGGGGGGCTATTAACTTTCCAGGGAAATATATGTACAAAAATAGCTGTTATTGCCGAATAAATTACAGAGAAAGGGGGCCAATTTGCAGGAAACGGAACATTAATGTATTTTTAATGGCTGAGCTACGGGTACAGTGGCATTCAGTGTTTTAATTCGAGTACATTAGCAATGCTTGTATACATTAGGCACTAATGCTATAATGTCAAATGTTGTTGCAGAACTAAAATAAGGGGGTACGTTCACGTAAGCGCTTATTTCTTTATTTTTAAAGAGAAGCACAAGGAATCCCCTCGTGCCCAAACCATTTGGGACGATCTTCTGCTCTTATTCTCCTTCACATATCACCAAAATAGCACAGAAAGGAAGACGTTGTAAGGATTTTGTTTAATATCAGTGTTCACCTATTATTATTATTATTATTATTATTATTATTATTATTATTAAAATGGACTTTTAAAATTTATTGTGTTTTCTCTTTCTCTACAAACAAAATCTTCCCAGCAGAAGGCAGCCCTATCCATGCCACATTATCCAAAGTGCCAAGGTAAAGGTAAAGGGACCCCTGACCATTAGGTCCAATCATGGCCAACTCTGGGGTTCTGGCGAACCAGAGCAGCACACGGAAACGCCGTTTACTTTCCCGCCAGAGTGGTACCTATTTATCTACTTGCACTTTGAGGTGCTTTCAAACTGCTAGGTTGGCAGGAGCAGGGAATGAGCAACGGGAGCTCACCCCGTCACGGGGATTTGAACCGCCGACCTTCTGATCGGCAAGTCCTAGGCTCTGTGGTTTAACCCACAGCGCCACCCGTGTCCCATAAGTGGCAAGGTAACATCCACCAAATGTTGCAACAGCCAATAGATTCAAACGTTGCAACAGCCAATAGGCTCAAACACTTGCATGGGGAAATGAGACAGTGGTGGGAAAGCAGCAGGAGGAAAATTGTTCTCCAAAGAACAGCTTTCGAACATGTGATTCCATTCTGCTTGCCAAAAACAGAAGGCGCTTTCCAGCACAAGAAAACTGAAGCCAATCAAGATAACCAGTTCTGGAACAGCCCTATTAAGAGATATTTTAACATACAGTACATTTGACGACTGATTTACAAATCCACAAGTTATTCAAGGGCTATGAAGGTATTATTAGAAACTGAATGAGGGCATAACAGTTTCAAGGACTTTAGATTCTTCAATGAGATGCAGGATTAAGCCTGATCTCAAAGTCCTGTTTCCCACCCTGCAACAACAGCTCAGTCTCTTTGGCCTGGGATAAGCCAGCTTTTTACCAGGCCGCAAAACTTGCTTCCCTTCCTTATCCCTCCTCTCCCCATTATAATGCTTACTGAAATAAAAGAGAAATATTACGGTAGGTAATAGCTTGGCTGCACTTCAGGGCACCCATAAAGCAATGGTATCTGTCAGCCAGAGATTATGTTGAGAGTTAGAGTCGAAAGGCCGTGGAATCGTTTGCAGAGTTGTTTCCGACATGGCATGTATCCATAACCCCATCCACTCAAATAAGACTTTTCCACATTTGACCCACAGGATTCCCACTCTTTGTGCCCTACGGACTTCACTAACCCCACACTTTTAGTTAGGTTGCTGCGTTTCAGTTCATAGGCATGCCTACTGATGTTTTGTAACTAAACAGTACCAAAATCTAACGCTTATTCATAAGCATGCTTTCCAGATCACCTTGGCCTGGCTTGAAGACCTGGTTGCATCTTCCACCTTGTCTCTAGCAACTGCAAGATAATAGTGTCTTTCCTTTGAACCACAGAAACACTGCTTAAGACAGAAGGGTAACCCTTGTGCCTTGGTGTGTGTTGTTTTGGGTGCAAAGGAGTTTTCCGCCAATCTTCCCTCCCTCTGTACTCCCCACGTCACTTCTGCTCCTCCCTGCTTGCTAACCCCCTCACAGTCTTGCTCCTTGACTGCTCCAGAAAACAAACAAACAAAGACAAAAACCAAAAATGTTATGTTTTTATATATGTTGGAAGCAGCCCAGAGTGGCCGGGGCAACCCAGACACATGGGTGGGGTATTACTATTACAGTGGAACCTTGGGTTACATACGCTTCAGGTTACATACGTTTCAGGTTACACACTCCGCTAACCCAGAAATATTACCTCGGGTTAAGAACTTTGCTTCAGGATGAGAACAGAAATAGGGCAGCAGCGGGAGGCCCCATTAGCTAAAGTGGTGCTTCAGGTTAAGAACAGTTTCAGGTTAAGAACGGACCTCCGGAACAAATTAAGTACGTAACCAGAGGTATTCTGGTTGGAAGCCGCCCAGAGTGGCTGGGGAAACCCAGCCAGATGGGCAAGGTATAAATAAATAATAAATAATAAATTAAAAATAGGATATCCCTATTCAATAATGTTGGAGGGTTTGGCAAACCAATAACTGAGCACACAACAGCACAAGCGTCTTTTCTCCTAGCTCCCGCATCATTCCTGAAAACCCTACTGCTATTTACCCCCTTCACTTTCCTATTTACCTCCCTAAGAATTGGTTCACAGCTACAATACCTGTACTAAGCAAGTGCCAAAGCTTCTTCCTTTGCTGTAGCTTCTTTAACAGAGCGGCACCCTCAGCCAGGCCACTTCCTTCCTCTTACTTCTCTGTGAAGCCACCTAGGGCTTTTATTAGCATGTGGCTGCTCTCGGACAGGTGCTGTTTCCTAAGCTCCGTGGGGCAGGTTCAGCTGTAACCAGCTTAAATCCTCCTTAAAGATCTGTCTGAGTGTCCGCAGGTGCGGGGGGAGTGGGGTGATTGGAGAATAAAAATGACAAGATCAGTTCGCAGCCTCTTGAAGCTGAAAGTGGAGGCCTGCTGCTTGCTCCTTTTCAACCTCACTGATCAGTTTACCTCAATTTACTGCCTCAAAGCCAGCTGTGAAGAGAGAAGCCCTGGAAGGTGACTCTCTCCATCCTGCATGGGAGTTAATCCATCTCCAGCGTACCAAGTGCCTGGAAACTGGTGCTTGGGTTATTGGTTTTTGTATTTAAGGATGACAAGGCACAGAATTAGGAAAAAACACACTCAAGCAGCCTCTGAGTTACGGTGGAACAGGGGGAGCTGGGCCGCTCCTGACTGTGATTCAGTCTACAGATATCTGTTTGTCTTTTCCCACTGTGGTGTCCGCCACGTGGAATGCTCTCCCTATTGAAATTAGGTGGGCACCCAAGTTGCTGTGTTTCTACTGTCAACCACAACCCTATCTGTAAGAGGAACTGTAAAGATAAAGGACCCCTGGACAGTTAAGTCCATTCAAAGGCGACTCTGGGGTTGCGGCGCTTATTTTGCTGGCCAAGGGAGCCAGCGTTTGTCCACAGACAGCTTTCTGGGTCATGTGGCCAGCATGACCAAACTGCTTCTGGTGCAACGGGACACCGCGACCGAAACCAGCACACATGAAAATGCCGTTCTTCCCGCAACTGCGGTACCTATTTATCTACTTGCACTGGCATGCTTTCGAACTGCTAGGTTGGCAGGAGCTGGGACAGAGCAACGGGAGCTCACCCCATCATGAGGATTCGAACCACCAATCTTCTGATCAGCAAGTCCAAGAGGCTCAGAGGTTTAGATCACAGTGCCACCGGTGTCCCAGGGGAACTGTAGGGGGAACTACAGTACCCAAGATTCCTTTAGGGAAGCCATGTGCTTCCAATGTAAGGTATGGATGTGGCTGAAGTTTTTGCATTGGAGGGAAACATTTTTTTCCTCTGCTTTCCAGAAAGTGAATATCAAGCTAAGTACAAAACATTCTGGAGAAACATATTCCTTAAAGGCTGATCCGCTTCTCTTTTGGCTGAGGTTGATCAAGACCTCTTGATTTCTCTAAGCAATCTATAATTACCCTTCACTTTCAACACACCAGCTTCAACTTAAAATTATATAATGTTTTATAATTTCTGGGTGTGTGTACATCTCTCTCTCTGGCTTTAAATGATCTCTTAAAACTTATGATTGCAACTAGGATTTTTAATGATTTAAAAAAGAGAAGAAAATATGCATAGCTGTCAACTTTTCCCTTTTCTTGCGAGGAATCCTATTCGGAATAAGGGAATTTCCCTTTAAAAAAGGGAAACGTTGACAGCTATGGATATAAGAATGGCGTGATTGCAGTAGGAAGAATTGAGGTATAAACATTTTGTTTTGTATTGTTCAGGCAAGCCTAACCAGAATATGTAAAAGTTGACAAACATTTTAAAATGTAATTTTATTTTATAATGTGTACATGGGGATTAGGCATTTCGGATGGGCACGAGTTGGATTATTTTACTGTCAACACTGATGGTGGAGAGCATTTCCTGCAGACCCTGGAATCATTGCTCTCCCAGCATGGAATCTGTTCAGCCTCCCTCTTGCCATTTTATCCTGACAACAATCCTGTGAGGTAGGTTGGGCTGAGAGTGAGTGACTGGCCCGAGGTCACTCAGTGATTTTCATGCCTGAGTGGGGATTTGAACTCTGGTCTCCTGAGTCTCAGTCTGACACTCTAACCACCACACCACACTGGCTCTCACTTAATACAGTACTAAGCACTGCATTAATTCACAGTGCCACATAATAACTACCTGACACAACATTCCGCCTAAGTTCTGCAAAGTTCAAAACCAAGCTTTTATTTATTTATTTCAGGCATGTCCAACAGGTAGATTGCGATCTACTGGTAGATCATGGGGTTTCCTGGTAGATCCTGATTGACCTCTGGCCCCTCAGTAATCTCCTTACAAAAAAGAAAAAGAAAAAACCACCAACTTGGTTTACTAAAAAAAGCTCCACAACTTGGGGTAGATCACTGCCAGTCTTTTTACGACAATGGGTAGATCACTGCCAGTTTTTTTTTATACTGTGAGCAGATCACAGTTTATTGGGAGTTGGACGTCCCTGATTAATCTGCACCAAACAATTGGTATACATGATGCTTTCCTCGGCAAAGTAGACAAGGCTCTGCTCCAATGAATTTATAATATAAAAGAGACAGTGGGGCAAGATAAAGGAAAAAGGTTATCTGAAGCAAACATTCAGCTCTGTGTGTGTAAGTTACCCGCAACTAAATCTCTCACCAGCAACCTCTTCTAGCAACCACATTATTTTCCAGAACCTTAAAGCCCTCTTGGAGCGATGGCAAGACAGATTGCCATCACTCTGACTTGGCTTCAGAACAGTGTGATGTCGTAACATTATTCAGTAGCGAATCAGAGTGCAGACAATGTTGCTTGAGTTCACCTCAAGGAACTTCTGTGTGACCGCACGCATACACACAAAAGAGTGGGGGCAGGAGCCATTAGCTGCTCAGAGTGCAACAGGTAGGTTTCTGATTTCTGTCCACTTTGCCACTCCCAAATTTGCCACCTGCAAATGGGGGTTGTAAAAATGAGGGGCCAGCTCAGCTCAGCTCAGCTCAGCCTAAACACATTTAAAAGCTTATTTCCAGTTGCAAAAGAGGATTAAGATGACAAGAACACTGAGTTAAAGAAAGAAATGAGGAGGAACGTAAGAAGTTGCTTTGATCCATCTACAGTGACTGGCAGTAGCTGTCCAAGGTCTCAGACCAAGGACATTCCAAGCTGTATCCAGAGATGTCGGGGACAGAGCCTGATATGAACCTGGGGCCTTCTGATTACACAGCAGATGTTCTGCCATTGATCTATGATCCCTTCCCTGAAGCAACCCATGTTTTACTGACTCAGACCATTGGTATACATAGCTCATTGTTGTTTACAGTGACTAGTGGCAGCAGGAGTTCTCCAGGATTTCAGATAAGGATCCATCCTGACCTGCAGGTGCCTTCTGTCTGCTCAGATGCAGACCTTGGAAAAGGTGGGTTCTGAGAAGCGATGCTCGCAGCTCCTTAAGACTGTTGCTCCAACTCCCCCACCCCCTGTCCCATTTGTTCTGTGTTTTGTGCCGGAGTGAGAGAGCAAATCCACACATCACCTCCTGTAAACACACTTGGCGGTGTTTCTGTTCAGTTAATGGTACTTCCTGTGTAAAGGTCACTGCACACGCAGCGTATCGAAGCCGTAATGGCTCAATTTAACATCCTGAGTACTGAAGTGAAACTATTCTCTCCTTCTCCGAAACGACTCTGTCAGCTGTTTCTCCCCACTGCAAGCAGCCTGTCCTGTGGCTCAGGGATGCTGGCCCAGGGTATGTATTATGAACGGATGACAAAACCAAAACCACGGGACTTGCAGGTTGACAGGGAACTTGTAGGTGCACACCCCTACAAACTTTTCAACCTGAATCAAGGGTTCTCCTTATGTTAGGTATAGGGAAGCCTTTTCAGCCCGAGGACTGCATTCACTTCCAGGTACCAATGTGTCCGTAGTGGCCGGAACCTCAAGCAACAGTGAGTGGGCAAATTGAGGCGAACTTTTACCTTTGAACAGCAGGCAGGTTTCCACACAGACACCTCTCTATCCTCCTTACAGGCAAGGAAAGTGGGTGCAAAGGAAGGGTGTTTGGCCTGAGCATTGTCCAGAAGGCCAAATAAAGAGGCTTGGATGCTGAATTCGGCCCCCAGGCCTGATGCTCCCCATTTCTGGCTTATCTCTGGAATATTTTTTGTGGCTTTACATTGTAATATTGCCCTGTGATCCTCAGATGAAGGGCAGTATTAGAAATTGAATAATAACAGTACTGTCATTATTGGCAGGCCATACGAACGCTGTGGAATGAATATATTTGGTAGCCTGGCTTTCTACTCTCAACCAGCCAACAGACAATGACCTTCTGCCTCTTGCCCTCTAGGGTTCAGCTCAAGCTCCCATTTCCAGCTTTAGCAGCTGAATTTGAGGTCCTTTGCTCTGGATTTGGCTCTAGCCAGCCACTGCTGCCTGACCTCCCGGGGAAACCCTTCTCCGGAAATCTCGCCCCACCTGCTGCTAATTACCGCAGTGCAAACTCAAAGCAGGCCTTATCACCTCAGTCGAAAGCAAGGTCTATTATCCCTACAATCGGAAATATCCCACGGACAAGAGAACTGCAAAGCTTCAGCATCCAGCCACTTAAGACGAGCAGTGCTCAATAAGAGGCAATACTCAAGAGTCCAAAATCCCGCTTCTTGAGAAAACTAAGGGAATGACATTTAATCCCTGGTGCGTGAGCTTCTGGTCTAATGAAGGGGAAAGGGAGAACCTCCAGTGTGTCTGACGAAAGGACATTTTGTACCGCATTACGGAGAGAAAAAACTGCGGTGAAGTTAACAGGCTGTGTCCTTTCACTGCCAGTAGCAAAGGGTAATGCAGTTACACCCAAAGTTCTCCCCCCAAAAGTTTGTGCAATTGGAAAAAAACGGGGGCTTCTTTTGCTTACATATTTTTCTTGGTTGTCACAGCCAGCTAGGAAAAAGTTACCTCATTCTGAGCACAGTCTGGAATGGATGCGAATGGCTATTCGAGATCTATTGCTAGTCTTCTTGGACTCCAAGTCCTATCAACGCTTTGCAAGCATGGCCAATAGTCAGGGACGATGGTAACTGTGGCCCAACAACATTCAGAGGGCCACAAGCTACCTACCCTTGTGCTACATCACATGTTATAAACCTTTAAACATGGGTGCTGTGCACTTGCTTGTCAATGACAGGAACATGTACTGAGTGATGATAATAAATAATAATAATAAAAATTATTTATACCCCACCCTCCCCAGCCAAGACCGGGCTCAGGGCGGCTAACACCAGATATAAAAACAATTGATTAAAATACAACTTTAAAAAAAGATTAAAATACAACATTAAAATTCAGCCTCATTTCAGTAAAAACTCAAATCAAAAACTTTTGGGGGATGAAAACGTCAAATCTTCACCAAGGCCAACTATCCGGACTGGTCCTATGTGGGCCAAAAAAAAGCCAGGGAAGTCCCCAAATAGGAGTTCCATCACAGAAGGAGAAAAGAAACAGGAAGAGGGGGAGGGGATCAAATTGATTCCAAGCCAAAGGCCAGGCGGAACAACTCTGTCTTACAGGCCCTGCGGAAAGAAATCAGATCCTGCAGGGCCCTGGTCTCATGAGACAGAGCGTTCCACCAGGCCGGAGCCAGAGTTGAAAAGGCCCTGGCTCTGGTTGGACTAATCTGACTTCCCTAGGGCCCGGGACCTCTAGAGTGTTGCTATTTATGGACCTTAAGGTCCTCTGTGGGGCATACCAGGAGAGGCGGACCCGTAGGTACGAGGGTCCTAGGTCGTGATATGGCTGAAGTCATGAAACAGCATTTGACACATGGATTGCATTCTCTCAGATGCTATCATTTACAGTTACAGATCTTTAGATGAATTTTCATGGAGCAGAGGGCTATTGATGGCTACTAGCCATGAAGGCTATGGTCTCCCCCTATAGTTGGATGAAGCAATGCTTCTGAATGTCAGTTGCTGGAAACCACGGGAAGGGAGAAAGCTATTGAACTCGGTTCCTGCTTCCTGGTCCCCCACAGGTAACAGAACAGGACACTAGGCTAGATGGATTGGCTGGATTCAGGAAGCTCCTCTCACCTTCTTAAACTTTTGGAATCCATTGTTTATAATGTACTATGTTTACAGATTTATGACATTTTTATTGTAGGCTTCCTCCAAGGAGCAGAGTAAAGCATATACACCCCTATTTTATCCTCACAGTAATCCTAATGATTGGGCTATGTTAAGAGAGGGAATAACTGGTCCAAGAGCACACAATAAACTTTGTGACTGGACCTCTCCAGTCTGACATACTAAGCCATATAGTCAATTAGGAATTAAGCAAGTTTGTGATGGTGTTGTTGTCTCCCTGAAGGATCAGGTACATAATCTGGATGTGCTCTTGGATTCATATTTGTCATTTGAAAGCCACAAGGCACTGGTGTCTACAAGTGTCTATTTCCAACTCTGTCGTGGACCAAGATCGGCTTGTCATAGTTGTAGGTTCCTTTGAGTTGCCTTTGGCAAAAGGATGCAGCCACTAAACTCAAACACCACCACCACCACCACCACCAACAACAACAATATTGCAGACCATGGATACCTCCTGTATAGACTACTGTAACATGCTCTACCTTGGGCTGCCCTTGAAGACAAGCTCTCCCCTCCTATTCTATGCACAGAAGCCAACTGTACTGGCATTAAAAACAACAACAACAATGGCAAAAGGGCAGCATTGTCCATGGCACCTGAGGGCAGCAGGCTAGCTAGGGTGCAAGGCAGATGGTGTGGCACAAACTGCTCTGTTTGCTTCCATGCCCCTCAGTACCTGCCACCTGAGGTTGATGGTTCACATTGCCTAATGGTAGAACTTGCACTGTAATTTATATACTACAAGAAAGAAAGAAAGAAAGAAAGAAAGAAAGAAAGGGAGGGAGGGAGGGAGGGAGGGAGGGACCACTTCAAAGCAATTCACCCAAAATATGTGATCCACTGCCTTTTGATGCATAACCAGCAAGGAAAAAATGGTGAGGCAGGCAAGGACATCTCATCCTGGTCAAGAACCGAATTAATACAAATACAAATATTTACAGTGGTACCTCGGGTTACATACGCTTCAGGTTACATACGCTTCAGGTTACGCACTTTGCTAACCCAGAAATAGTGCTTCAGGTTAAGAACTTTGCTTCAGGATAAGAACAGAAATCAGGCTCCGGCGGCATGGCAGCAGCAGGAGGCCCCATTAGCTAAAATGGTGCTTCAGGTTAAGAACAGTTTCAGGTTAAGAACGGACCTCCGGAACGAATTAAGTACTTAACCTGAGTTACCACTGTACTACCAACATATATAAGGTTTGTATGGCTATAGCAGTGAGAACTTCACCCCCCCAAAACCCCTGGGAACTGTAGTTCAGTGAAGGTGTTCTAGCCAGGAGCCCCACTTTCAAGAAAACAAATAGTCACTTAGTTACATGAATATGGGTATAAAAGTATTCTGCATTTGTAGTTTCGATGCGAAACCATAGATTAACACAGTTCTAGATGCTCAGTTCTAGAATAATAATAAAAAACACACCAGGGGGAGAGGCCAGGGAATATATTCTTCAAATCAGATGGCTTAATGGCGCAGTTTTATAGCTCAGTGGTTCTGAACAATCACAATCTGCTGTCAAAAGAATGAGCGCTAATTAGTCCCAGAAGTCAACGTTGCCACTTCTAAATGATATGATATAGAGATTTGTCTGCTCGACATACGTACGGTGCCAACGCTACAAAAATGAAAAATCAATCAAAATCACAATATGAAAGCTACCTAAAAGTGTGCTTCTTTAGATCTGATTTTACATGCCGGGTTTCATCTCTCACCATCTATTTATGTATAATAAGCCTACCATGGAAACAGCTAGGAACTAAAAGTTAGGAAACTGAATTACTGTTCTAGATATCTATATCTATCTATATCTATATCTCTGTATGTGTGTGTGTGTGTGTGTGTGTGTGTGTGTGTGTGTGTGTGTATGTATATGTATATGTATACATGAACAGATATATGTTTGCTGTTAAAATGAAGTCCAAATGGGAATGGGTGAATCTTTCCATTTTGGTTTCTTTCACTTTCGCTCCTCCCTACCCCCTTCTTAAGCTCCATTTTTCACATTTCCATACCAGTTTGCTTTTTTTAAAAGCCCTTATGAAATAGTGTAAATTACTCCTAACGTACATAAAATTGGAAGCAATTTTGCCTAAGATAGCACATTAAACTGATATGAAAATGTGAAGAACATTGGGAAAATGAGAAATGGAGAATTTGTTTATTTAGTGGATTCATATACTGCCATTCTGCCAAGGCACCAAAGGTGTCTTACAATTTTAAAACATTAAAACAGGTACATTATTAAAAAAAATGAAGAGTCCTCAGCAGCCCTCAGGGAAAGTGGGAAACTAGCTTTCTAAAATAAACTATCTCCCCTTTGCTTGGTGTCTCAGGGTTCCAAACTTGGGGACAATCTCAGGCCAGGAAATCTTTGGAATATATGCACTTCTGGTGGGAACAGGCTGTTGGACCTCAAACACCATTGAGCTCCAGCCATCAGGGATAACTTTCTGACTGTAAGAGCTGTTTGACAGTGGAACGGTCTTCCTCAGGAGGTTGTGGACTCTCCTTCCTTGAAGCTTTCTAAGCAGAGGTTGTCATGGATGCTTTCGTTGAGATTCCTGTATTGCAGGGGTTGAAGTAGATGAACCGCCCAACTGTACAGTTCTATGATCAGAGCCAGTAGTTGGGGATGGTAAGGACTTGGTATCCAGTGGTACCTCTGGATACGAACGGGATCCGTTCTGGAGCCCCGTTCGCATCCTGAAGTAAACATAACACGTGACTGCACGTGCGCGGGTCGTGTTTCGCCACTTCCACGCATGCGCGTGACGTCATTTTGAGCGTGCTCCATTACTTCCAGGTCGCTGCAGAGGACAACCCAAAAATACTTAACTTGAAGCTACTGGCGCTGTGGGAGCCTAGGGCTTGCTGATCAGCAGATCGGCGGTTCGAATCCCCGTGACGGGGTGAGCTTGGTCCCTGCTCCTGCCCACCTAGCAGTTCAAAAGCACGTCAAAGTGCAAGTAGATAAATAGGAACCACTCCGGCGGGAAGGTAAACGGCGTTTCTGTGCGCTGCTCTGGTTCACCAGAAGTGGCTTAGTCATGCTGGCCACATGACCCGGAAGCTGTATGGCGGCTCCCTCAGCCAGTAAAGCGAGATGAGCGCCGCAACCCCAGAGTCATCCGCAACTGGACCTAACGGTCAGGGGTCCCTTTACCTTTATGACTGTAGCTCAACAACATCTGGAGGGCTGCAGGTTCTGCACTGCTGCAAGGCATGTTCCTCATATCTGCAGTACCCTTTCTGCCACCAAACAAAACTGCCATAATGAAAACCAGCAGCCCCCTGAAGGACACACAATGCCCCAAATCCATATGTAATGTGCCTGCCTGAGTGCCAGGATGCGGCCCCTTTTCTGCCCGTCTCCGAAACAACCCACTCCATCCTCATAACAATGCCACATCAATAAGAAACAGTGGCTCCACATTTCACGAATGACTGGCAGAGATAACATCATACAAACCATTAAGCGCTGCGTTTATGGCACAGACAGTGTCAAATCTTATTGATACAGGATGACGGTTATCTGAACACCTTGAGTTCCCATGCATCTTGCCAAAAGGCGGTGTGTGTTTGTGGGAGGGCTAATGCGCTGTAAAATAGGATTGGGAGATATTTTATCATCTCGCCATTCGCATTACACACATATTTGTTTCTGGCTGCTCAGATAAATCCATGCTCTCCCAGCCGCCATGAATGTGGTGAAGAGCAAGGTCTTGCAAACCTGCTTTGCAATGCACAGCTGGCTTGGCTGCTACCAGAAAACTTTTGAGAACCAGGGAGGAGTGAATCTGCCAATTTCTGTTTCTCTCACTTTCTCATCCCTGCCCGCCCCACTCCCAACCCCGGCCGCAGTATTAAATTCAGCTTCCACATTTCCACATCTGTTTGCTTTTTTAAAAAAGGCCCTAGTCACCAGCATTTTAGTGCCACTTTTTCCACATGCAATTTTGTACGCAGTTCTGCTTTAGACAGCCATTTCTGCAAAGCAGTTTCCCTCAATAGAATACATCTCTCCATGTTACTTTCACAAATATATTCTCTTTTTTATGCATGCACTTTGGTACAGCTTCTCTGGAGAACTGCATTGCAAAAATCTGGAAAAGTGCGAATTTTGCCTCTGTGCGTCGTTTCTTGAAAGCGCTGATGAGGCAGGTTCTCCTTCAAATGAGAAATGGATAAGATTTCTCCCTGTCCCCATTCCCTACTCAGCACTTATATGCACCAGATTTTTTTTTGTCTGGTGTGAAAGTGCTCCAGTTTCACTAGGTCCTGGAACCAATGAGAGTCACATGCCTTTCTAGAGTGAAGCTTATATAGAATTCCAAGCTCTAATTATCGAAAGTTCTCAAACAGGGCTTGGTTCTCACTATGTTGGAAATTAGATCCTTCCCCAAACAGGCCTACTAGAGTTCTTAAGATCTAGGAAGCACGTTGTGTGGGGGACGGTGGGCAGAGCTGGGTATGCCTAGCCTAGAGGAGAGAGGAGATTAAGCGGAGACAGGATAGCAGTCTTCAAATATCTGAAGGGTGCTCTGTTGCTCTAAGAGGCCAGAGATAGATCTAATGGGTGGAAATGGAAAGAAAACAGATGCCAGCCAAGCATAAGGTGAAAACTTTCCAGCGATAAGAGCTATTTGGCAGAGGAACAGACTGCTTTGGGAGGTGGCATGTTCTCTTCTGCTGGGAGCATCTAAGTAAAGGCTATATCTGCCAAGGATGCTGTAGTTGCATCCTGCATCCCAGAGAACCAACAAGAGTCTCAATTTTTCAGGGACAGCACCGGATTCACAGAAGCCACCCCAGTTTCCCAATCTCAGAAATGTTCTGCTTTTCCTTAAAGGCAAAGGTAAAGGGACCCCTGACCATTAGGTCCAGTCGTGGCCGACTCTGGGCTTGCGGCACTCATCTCGCTTTACTGGCCGAGGGAGCCGGCGTACAGCTTCTGGGTCATGTGGCCAGCATGACTAAGCTGCTTCTGGCAAACCAGAGCAGCGCACGGAAATGCCATTTACCTTCCCACCAGAGCCGTACCTATTTATCTACTTGCACTCTGATGTGCTTTCCAACTGCTAGGTTGGCAGGAGCAGGGACCGAGCAACGGGAGCTCAGCCCGTTGCGGGGATTCGAACCACCAACCTTCTGATCGGCAAGTCCTAGGCTCTGTGGCTTAACCCACAGCACCACCCGTGTCCCTTCCCCCCTTTTTTTCTTCCTTAGGACATCCCTATTTTCATCGGAGAAAAGTTGGCGGGTATGGTAAGATGTCCCTGTTTTCATCAGAGTTATGCAATCCCCGAGCCAAGGATATAAGTAGCTATACAGTGGTACCTCGAGTTAAGAACTTAATTCGTTCTGGAGGTCCGTTCTTAACCTGAAACTGTTCTTAACCTGAGGTACCACTTTAGCTAATGGGGCCTCCCGCTGCCGGAGCACGATTTCTGTTCTCATCCTGAAGCAAAGTTCTTAACCTGAGATACTATTTCTGGGTTAGCGAAGTCTGTAACCTGAAGTGTCTGTAACCTGAGGTACCGCAGTACAACCTTTAGAAGACATCTGAAGGCAGCCCTGTATAGGGAAGTTTTAAAATGGTTTCAATGTTTTTATATGTGTGTTGGAAGCCGCCTAGAGTGGCTGGGTGACCTAGTCAGATGGGTGGGGTATTACTACTACTACTACTATTTAAAATGGCATCCCTATTTTCATCACAGAAAAGTTGGAGGGTGTAACTGCAGACCTTGCATTGACCAGAGGGGTAGGACTAGTTCAGGCATAGGCAAACTCGGCCCTCCAGAGGTTTTGGGACTACAACTCCCATCATCCCTAGATTAACAGGACCAGTGGTCAGGGATGATGGGAATTGTAATCTCAAAACATCTGGAGGGCTGAGGTTGCCTATGCCTGGATGAGTTGATTTCACAAGTTCTTCCAACTCTTGATATTTCTCCAGTACTGCAGATGGTTTCAAGAGGGACCACTGAATGGTTTCTGAAGGTATGCAGAACCTCCTCCTCCTCCTCACATATCAATAGCTCCCAAACATGCCTGGGACCCATCAGAGAACCCCCCCCCCTCCCCCAAGCAATGACACTAAAGTGTTTGCATTCTTTCTTTCTTTTCTTTTTTTAAATGATTGTAGCCTCAGGAGAAAGGAAGGATAATGCTCTTAACAGAGATTTCACAAGCAAAGAACTCTAATTATGTTCTATGGTCCAACAATGAACTTTAAAGTCAGGAACATCTGGCATCCCTGGTGGACAAAAAGGAGTGTGTGTGTGTGTGTGTGAGAGAGAGAGAGAGAGAGAGAGAGAGAACATAAAGTTCACCCACATTTTTAAGCGAAAGCAAGCAGAAATATCTTGCTCCTCTCTGCTCCTTCTCTCCTCCCCACCAGTATCCCAGGCCAAGGACTGAATGTTTCTCTAGCAACAATGGCACTGCTAACAAATGAAGAGGTCCAGAGAGACTGGGCCAGAGGGGAGGGCTCTGAATTTCTCTCATTATCTCAGGTGTTTACGATGTCACTGCAGCAGGAGGAAAAAGGGCAGAAGCTTTAACTAGAGGCCTTGGCAGGAGATAAAGGCTAGGGAAGGGCTCGCCTGTTTCTGTTTGTAATTAGTAAGGGAGAGCATGCTGCAGAAATCTCTGGCTCGGCGTGGAAATAAAATGACTCACTTAAGAGAGAAAACAGAGCAAAGCTACAGAGAGAGGGGTCTCAAAGCTTTCACGGGCGTGGAATTACCAAAGCGCGGTGGAAGGTTGCTTGCAAAAGGCTCCCAAGTTCAGTATCTCCAGGTGAAAGGATCTCAGAAAGGCTGGAGTGGAAAGCTGGCACTACTTAGGAGTAGCAGGGAAGGGAGTGGGGCAATGAAACTAGAAGGAAGCCGTGGTGCGGCAGCAAATTCAGAAGTGCAGGATCCCTTGATGGTACAGACAGCCACACCCCCTTCTAAGGTTATACAACTTTATAAGATTATACAATAATCTTGTAACATAACAACAACAACAATAACAAAAATAATAACAATAGTAGTTAAAGATCATGAAAGGCGCATGCTTCCTTTTCCACACAAGGACAAGTGTGATAGCACCACCGAAACTTTGAAACTCCCTGCCTGTTGATATCAGGCAGACACATTCACTGTATTCCTGCTGAAGGCATTCTATCCAGATGTTTAGAAAGTTTGTTTGAGTTTTGATTTGTTTTAGTCTAGACCAGCGGTTCTCAATTTGTGGGTCCCCAGATGTTGTTGGACTACAACTCCCATCATCCCTGAGTTCTGGCCTTGCTAGCTAGGGGTGATGGGAGTTGTACTTCAACAACAACTGGAGACCCACAGGTTGAGAAAGGCTGGTCTAGTCTATTGTGGTTTTGACTTTCTGTATGTTTGTGGTTGTATTTTCACTTTGCACGGGTTTTATTGTTTTATCTTCCTTTGTAAACTGCTCTGATGTTTCTCCTCCAAATCAAGAGGTATCTAAATTTTAAATTAACAGAGAAGTGACTGTGAGGACACCAGCCAGGTTTTTATTCCTGGTGGGTGGTGTTCAGAGTCCCATAGAACAGGGTTAGGAAGAACACAGACAGCAGTCCACTAAGGGACCTCGGCTTCATGGCATGTGGACACGCTGGTTGCCAAGTTCCTTGTAAAGGATGCATGCAAGCACCGGTCTTAAGTTCTTAATCAGGAGTGCACACCCTCAAGATCATGAAACACAGATTGGCTATGTATGCTGCAATAGCTCAGTCTGTAGAGCATGAGACTCTTATATCACAGGGTTTGTGGGTTTGAGCCCCATGTTGAAATCCTGCTTTGCGGGGGACAGGACTATATGACCCTTATGGTCCCTTCCAACTTTACAATTCTATGATTCTATGCCTTAAGACAGGGATGCGGGTGGCGCTGTGGGTTAAACCACAGAGCCTAGGACTTGCTGATCAGAAGGTCAGCGGTTCAAATCCCCACGACGGGATGAGCTCCCGTTGCTCGGTCCCTGCTCCTGCCAACCTAGCAGTTTGAAAGCACATCAAAGTGCAAGTAGATAAATAGGTACTGCTCCAGCGGGAAGGTAAACGGCGTTTCCATGCGCTGCTCTGGTTCGCCAGAAGTGGCTTGGTCATGCTGGCCACATGACCTGGAAGCTGTACGGCAGCTCCCTCGGCCAATGAAGCGAGATGAGTGCCGAACCCCAGAGTTGGTCATGACTGGACCTAATGGTCAGGGATCCCTTTACCTTTACCTATGCCTTAAGACAAAGGTTAGCCTACGTAGAATCCTCCAGTTAATAGAGACCACAACCCCATTAATCCCTCACCACTGGCATAGTGGAATACTTTTCTCTTCACGACAACAGCTGCCAGGATGCTCATAGCAAAAAAATTGGAAAGGGAGAAAAATTCCATCAATGAAAGAATAGCAAATTAAATTTTGTGAATATATAAATCTGGTAAGATTCACAGCATTCATAAGGGGACAATCGGACCAAAAATTATTAAAAGAATGGGGATGTGCTAAAGAGTATATGAAAAAAACATTGTTCTGGAGTAAGCATATCAGTATGTAATGAATGATGCTTTGCAGGGTTAAAGAAAGAGAAAAATGGTGTAAAAAGTATAAAGATAGAGGTAATCTACATTAGACACAACAACTTAGAAAGAGTAAAAATTTTGAGGTCTTAGAACAAAGGAAGGAAGTCAATATGTGTATATGTATGTAATGACTCGATTAGAATGATGATACGGTTTTATTTGTAGATGTGTGTTTTTGTTTTTTGTGGGTTTTTTCCTCTTGTGCTTTCTTTCTTTCTTGTTTGTACTGTTTTATTTTGGATTCAATGTTTGTAATTTTTGTTGTAATTTTGCATTGAAAATTTAATTTTTTTTAAAAAAAAATTCCCTCACCATTGGCCATGTTGACTAGGGGCTGATGGGAATTGTAGTACAATGTTCAACTGGAAGACTCCACATCAGTCAACCTTACCTTAAGAGACTCTACAAAAGCATTTCTTGCTTTATTAGAACATACCTTGGTGGGCTATAGGGCTGGGCGATATCTGGTTTTCAACTTAATACATTACCAGCTAAACACCACAATATACTGATCTATCAGAATGTCATTTGTGATAGGATAGAGCTATGTAGAGGCATTGATTGGCTTCATGGTTTTCTACACATTGTGATTTTTGCATAGCGCATGCATGCACACACACACATCATGATTCAAAATATATTGCCAAGTCAAGAACTATGAAACCAATATGACGATATGGACTTGAAACCGGTTTTGCACGATATATCGCCTAGCCCTAACACACATCATGATTCGCAATATCAAAAACTATGAAAGCGATATCATGACATGGATTTTAAACTGGTTTGGGATGATATACAGTGGTACCTCTAGATACGAACAGGATCCATTCCGGAGCCCTGTTTGCATCTAGAGGTAAATGCAACTAGCGATGGCACGTCTGTGCACGTGCGCATCGCTTTTTGCCGCTTCTGCGCATGCGCGTGACATCATTTTGAGCGTCTGCGCATGCGCAAGCTGTGAAACCCGGAAGTAAAATGCTCTGTTACTTCCAGGTTGCTGCGGAGCACAAATCGAATGCGTTCAACTCGAAGCGTATTCAACCCGAGGTATTGATATATCACCCAGCCCTAGTGGGCCACAGAGATCTGGATTCTAAAAGCCATGTAGGGCAAAGATGACGGGAGCCAACTCAGTCTTGCCATGGGGAGGAAGAAATAGTCTGTGCATGCCGGAATACCACTTGTTAGGAGCAAATAAGAAGATGGGAAGCTGCCTGCCTGCCCTGCTCAGCGCGTTCCAGAGGTGGCTGCAGTCAGGAGAAAGAGAAGGCTCCAACATAGGGACAAAAAGGACCGCTTAAAAGGTGCCATCAAAACTGTCTATTAAGGCTGACCCGCCTCAAATTGGATGACTCTTCTTCAGGGGGCAACTGACCCAGTTTCAATGCGACAGCTAGAGCAATTCTCTGCCTGCTAATGTAACCTTTCGAGGCAAAAAGCAGCTTTTGAAGCTTCCTCTTTCTTCCTTTGTTGGAAAGAGGATGTTGGATTAAACCTTGCTCTGATCCAGCAGGGTGCTCCTTACCCTCTGAAAGGTGAACGAAAGAACGAACGACAGAAAAAAAAACAGCCCCTGAATCTCGGCGGCAAAAACAGTTCCTCAGCGTGCCTAAGAATCTTGCAGAAGCATCCGTTCGGCGTTGCTTGATTGGAGAGCTGCAATTAAGGCAAACATCTATCCAGCACCTGCACACCAGGGTGAATCAGCAATTTTAAGGAGAGGAGAGGGAGGGAGGTGTGTGTGTGTGTGTGTGGGACCAGGGAATGCTAGAACATCTGCGGGGATTCTAGAGAGCTTCTGGAGCCTAGGATGTTCTGGGCCTGAGGAAATGGCTGCCGTGGGACTATTTAGAAATATTTCGGTCAATTGAGCAGTCAAAATATTGTCCAAGCATTTAAACCAGTGGTTCTCAACCTGTGGGTTGCTGGACTACAACTCCCATCATCCCTGAGCTCTGGCCTTGCTAGCTAGGGGTGATGGGAGTTGTAGTCCAACAACATCTGGGGACCCACAGGTTGAGAACCACTGGTTTAAACATTAAACTATTATGAAACAACTTAAATTCTAAACTCCTCTAAGGAGTTATTAGTTATAGACAGCAATGTTATATGGAAAGAAAAGGGAAGGGCTGTGGCGTCTGGGCAGAGCAACTGTTTTGAGTGCAGAAGGTACCAGATTCAACCCCGGCATCTCCAGGTAAGACTACGGAAATACTCCTTGTCTAGAATGCTGAGGAAGAACTGCCAGTCCGAGTTGGAAATACTGAGTTATATATTCAAGGGTTCCAGCAAGGTCCTTGTTCAGTTATTCATGAACAAGAAATAATTATAAGCAATCATTACAATGAGAAGAGGATAGAGGAGAATTGCATTTAAATGTGTTAGAATGTTGTATTATTTTATTGTTGTTAGCTGCCCTGAGCTATTATTATTATTATTATTATTATTATTATTATTATTATTATTATTATTACATTGGGAGAAAGTCAGATTCTGAGTGATTTTAAAGAGGAATACAACATTTTTTTCTGAATATAACACGTCCCCGTGTATAACATGACCCCTATTTGGGGGGAGTCAAATTTATGAAAATGGGGGAAGATGACCCCGTGTATAAGACGACCCCCATTTTTAAACATTATTTTAGAGTAAAAAAAAGCCTAGTCTTATCCACAGAAAAGTACGGAAAATTGGAAAGTGATGTGTGTATGTGATGAACTGCAGAACGAAACAACAACAAAACAACCCCTAGAAACTGAGAGGAACTAAAATGGACAGATGTAGCCATCTTTACTCAGGCGAGATTCTGCCCACCAAGACTGCCTACTGGTTCCTCACTTGACCTGGAAGTGCTTTACAAAGGCTTTCAGGTCAGGCTGCTCGGTCCACTCTTTCTAGCTCCTGAGCTTGTGCCATGGAAGGTTGTCTGTATTGTTGTGGGTAGATTGCCGGAGGGGAGGGAGGGGGATTGCCGGAGGGGGCCCCCCCATGCAGTTTAATGACTTCGCCTGCCCCCGTTCCTAGCCATCATGAACACAACACTGTACATCACTAGGTTGGCGAAAGACCAGGAACCGCAAATCAATTTGATCGTACTCTATTGGATTTTGGCATGCTCCTTTCTTCGATTACAAAGCACTTGGGCTGTGTAGCCAGCGACGTTTCTGGGCTGCTCTGACCCCGACAACTCAAGGTCTTGGGAACTGAATTCCCGCACTGAGGAACTAATCATTGCGACCACATTGTCCCTGTTTCTGAAAGCGGCATGGCAGAAGGCTCAGGGGTTATGAATGAGGCTAAAAAGCACTCGCAAGTGCCACAAGAACCAACTTCATTTCAATATTTTATGGCATATTTTTTTTTAACAGTGCCTTGAGGACACCACTTTTTATTTTATTTTAGGATGCTCCCCTTTCCCTTTTTGCATTACAGGGCAATTTTGTATGCTGTTGTGCAGGTCGGCACCACTTGACTTTGCTCTGTAGCTTCCTAGGCTAAAACCAGAGCTGTTAATGAGTCATGCTGTCATGCAAATAAAGCAACCCCCTCAGGGCGCTATATAAATTTACAGCGTTGTTAAAGAATGTGATTATTTTCTGAAGCACCAAAGGCTTGAACAGGCGGCACGCTAGCCGTTCAATAGTAGCTAGTGGTCAAATCTCTTGAGTAGCAGCATAAATTAATTCACAAACTCGTTAATGTTCAAACTGGGAAGGATTTCTGCAATTTCCACTTTCTGTACTGATTATCAAATGCTTAGCTTGATTCCAAATAGCCTTCACTCAGGCTGGATCCAAAACATCCACATCCACTTTTTTTTTTTAAAGGGGGGCAGTTAGCCTGCACAGCTGAACAACTCCCACCCCAGATTAATTTTCTCCAATCTGCAGTAGATTGATCACTGGAAGAGACATGGGCAATTGTTCTGCTTGTCTGGTGGGTCAAATTCTAGGGTCAAAGAACCATAGAGTTGGAAGAGATCTGAAGCTTCATTTAGTTCTAGTCCAACTCCTTGCAATGCAGGAATCCCAGCTAAAGAATCTCTGACAGCTGTCCATCTAACCTCCATCCACCACCTTCGGAGATAGTCCGTTCAGCTATCAAACAGCTCTTGCCATCAGGAAATTCTTCCTAGCATTAAGTTGGAATATCCTTTCTTGTAATTTGAATCCATTGGTTCGGGTCCTATCCTCTGGAGCAGCAGAAAACAAGCTTGCTCCATCTTCCATGGGATAAAGGGGTTCTCCAGATGTGGAGAACCTTGGGCCCAGAGTTCAAACATGGCCCTCTAAGCCTTGCTATTTGGCCTTCAGGACTCTCCCTGGGCCTCAACCCTCTGTAGCCACGTCACCTATTAGTCCTGCTTTTCTCCCTGAAATTCTGGTAATGACTCTTCCTTGCCTGGATGGAGTACAGTAGTACCTCGGGTTACATACGCTTCAGGTTACACACTCTGCTAACCCAGAAATAGTGCTTCAGGTTAAGAACTTTGCTTCAGGATAAGAACAGAAATCGGGCTCCGACGGCGCAGCAGCAGCAGGAGGCCCCATTAGCTAAAGTGGTGCTTCAGGTTAAGAACAGTTTCAGGTTAAGAATGGACCTCTGGAACGAATTAAGTACTTAACCTGAGGTACCACTGTATAGAGAATTTAAATTCCTTGTACTGCCCATTTTTGCCTCTATCTCCTCCCTTGAGAGGCTGCCCAGAAGGGAATGTGGCTCTTGGGCTGGAAAACCTTCCCCAGCCCTGTTGCAAGAGAAAAAAGTGTCCATAGCATATGTGTCGCTTCGTAAGAACGAGAAAGACTAAATTCCATTTTGCTATGCAGAAGACTAGCCAGGACATGAATAGCGCAAGTCGACGAGGGCTCTCATCCCACATTCCTCCAGGGATGAGTTGTCATTCCTCTTTCATGTCCATTCAATCCCTGGCCTTTTTAGTGAGACAAGGATACCGGCAAGTGCCAACAGCTCTTGCAAAAAATATGGACTCATTCTCACTATGAGCTGGACTGAGGCCACTATCTCATCTTGCGTGCACCAACAAGCTTTTGCACAGCTGTCGAGGAGCAAAATCCTCCCCAAGTTGTTATTGTTGTTGTTGTCAATCCACGGTAAGTACACTTTGCGATTTCCGCAGGACCCAAATCCATCCAAGCCAAAGTTAAGAGCATAAGATGATCACTGTTCTATAGAACAACAATGAAAACCAGGCCAGCATTCGGAGTGAAAGCAACAGACATAGGTGCAACTATAAAAACTTAAACCTGTGCCAAGAGCAAGTATTTTAGCAGCACAACTGTGCTGGAATGTCCACACGTTCTTTGCAAGAGGATAAGAGCATCTCTGAGTGCTCACTGGAAGGACAGATCCTGAAGCTGAGGCTCCAATACTTTGGCCACCTCAGGAGAAGACTCCCTGGAAAAGACCCTGATGTTGGGAAAGATGGAGGGCACAAGGAGAAGGGGACAACAGAGGACAAGATGGTTGGACAGTGTTCTCAAAGCTACCAACATGAGTTTGACCAAACTGTGGGAGGCAGTGGAAGACAGGAGTGTCTGGTGTGCTCTGGTCCATGGGGTCACAAAGAGTCGGACACAACTAAATGACTAAACAACAACAAGAGCATCTCTGCTGCATCAGGTCAAGGACACACCTTGTTCCGAATCCTGCTTCTTTCAGGAGCCTCCTGGATATGAAAGTAATATTCATTTCTCATTGTTTGTCCCATGGCACTGAGCTGGCATTTAGCTGAGTAGTGGCTAATAGCCACAGTAGCACAGATGCTACTGGCAGGTGAATCCAATTCTCTCATAATATGGAATTGGACATGCTCAGTCAGTGGTCCTTATCCACACATCCAAAGCACGGAATGTAAGAAGGCATCACATTCAATTCAGCTCTCTACTCGTGCTAGCAGAACCGTTTCCGTTCCGCTGCAGTTCTCCTTCTGCCCAAAACTGTTTGTCTCACTGTCACGAAATTACACAACTTACATAATTAATTGTGCAAGTTATGCTGCCACTATGTTATCCTACTACACTCATTATAATCCAAAAAACACACACAAACAACCCACAATGGAAATGTGTGTGTGTGTTTGTGTGTGTGTGTGGAATGTGATCAACTGTGTATCATTTGCAGATTGCAAGCAACAACAACAGTGAATACCGATTGTATTTGCTGGATTGATTTCCATCCCGGACACGCGATGGATAAGCAAACATCGGCATTTTCCATCGGAATTCTCCGACATCCCTAGTGTGAAGCTAAGCTGTCGCCGGTCCCAGCTCATGAACACAACGAGCAGAGACAAATGAGACGCCAGAATTGGAACAGCATGATCGGCCCTGATCAGCATTCATGTGACCAGCATGCTCTGATCTAGCGGCAATGATACTTCATCTGCTTTCGTTTTTCCTGGCAGCTACTCCCAAATCTCTGGTTTGGAGCTAAAAGTGTCGGAGTGGAAGATCTTCCATTGCGGTTGCACCCTGATAGATGGAGTCACAGGGTGTTACAGTTAATAACGGATTAGCAGTCCCCCGTGAGAAAGGCATAGAGTAGCCAGCCATTTTCAACACAGCACCTTCTTCATGAGTTTCAGACTGAGCAGGGCATGGGAGGATAGGGGTATCTGGGTAAAAGGGAAATTTCTGATAATAACTACAGTGGAACTTAATCCGTTCCGGAAGTCCATTATTAAACCAAAGCGTTTTTAAACCAAGGCATGCTTTCCCATAGCAGCGGGGGACTCAATTTACAAATGGAACGCACTCAACAGGAAACGAAACATGTTCTGCTTCCAAGGCAAAGTTCACAAACCAAAACACCTACTTCCGGGTTTGCAGCGTTCTCGATCCAAGTTGTCTGTAAACTAAGCTGTTCTTAAACCAAGGTACCAGTGTACTGAGAGCATGTTGTTCCTTAGCTTCTAATAATTAAAGTGTTTATGGAAGACAATCTTACTCGGCTTCGAGTGATCGCCAAAAAAGAAGAAGAATTAAAAGTGGTTGAATTGTGAGTTTCTGTTTTCATAAATAGTGTGGTTTGTAATGACAGCTCAGCTTTTTAACAGCACAGTTGCCTGCTCCAAGAAGTAAACTTTCAAAATTTTCAATGAGACCTACTTCTATGCAAATGGGTGTAGGAATGCAAATCAGGATAGGACTGGGTTATTATTTTAAGTGGGCATCACTTAAGATTGCTACATGCCGCCTCCAAGCTCAGATGGGGTGGTCAGCTCTTTAGAGTTCCACAAGGCTGGGGTTTTAGATCTGGGTATTCTGAACTGAGAAGAGGTTGGATAAAATGGCCTAAAATGTCCATTCCGACTCATTGACTCTATAATTATTATCTCTTCCCCCATCCAACTCCCATGTTTAATTTTCTTTGATCTCTTGCTGCTCCTGCTATTACAGTAGGTAACGTCAAAATTCAGGTAAGAATTAACCACAATGACTGTTTAATACATCATTCAAAGGGTTATAGGAAAACAGTGAAATAATGCTATTGCTGGACCGTCATTCGGCACTCTTAAAATACAAATTATGCTGGATTATAGCATTTTAAAAGGTTTTCATCATAACCATTTGCTCAGTTCCAAATCTATTTTCTGCAAATTACTGCATAACAAAGGAACGAGAAGTGTATTGGGAAAAGATGTGTATGCATTCAAAATTCACTGTAATGCAGGACACATATCATTACCCTAACAATAGGCATATAGTTAGGTTCATCTGTTTATTCGCTGTAAGGCAAGTGGAGAGATATAGGTAGTTGGAAGCAAAATCCTTCTTCCTTTCTTTCCTAATTGTGAGTTTTTGAGGCAGCTTACAACATTATTTTTTTTAAAAAATTGGTGTAATGTGGTGCTGTGAAGATGGTTTAGATCCTATGAAAGTCATTGGGTCGCTTAGGCAGGGTTGTTGTAAGTCTATAACATGTGGGAACCCCATATTCATTCATTCATTCATTCATTCCCATATGCACTCCCCTGAGCTTCTTGAAGGAAGGCTGGAATAAATATGAATAAATAAGTCATAAAATCATATCTTCTGATAGGCTAGAAAGCAACTCCTAACACAGGGGAAAACACAGCATTCTTTATCTGCTTGCTTTACACCTTGTTTAAAGATAACAGTTTTAAGTCAAAATACAGTCATACCTCGGGTTAAATGTGCTTCAGGTTGAGCGCTTTCGGGTTGCACTCCGCGGCAACCCGGAAGTAACAGAGCGCATTACATCCGGGTTTTGCCACTCGCACGTGCGCAGACGCTCAAAATAACATCACGCGCATGCACGGAAGTGGAAAAACGTGACCCTCGCACGCGCAGATGCACCGTCGGGTCTTATGTTCCATTCATTATGTGAACGGGGCTCCGGAATGGATCCCGTTTGCATCCTGAGGTACCACTGTATGCAAAACAATCAGTTTCTGCCAATCAGTTTCATTGGGCAATCCAAACAGGACCCGCCAAAGACATTTTGCTTCCTGAAGCAGAACAGCCAATGAGATTCCCAACCACACCATGTCCAGTGGCGAAACTGCATGGCCTGGAACCGGGGGCAGAGAGCAGGCAGGGGCATGGCTGATGTGCATCCCAGGGGGCGTGGCACACATCTTGGGGGTGTGACGTGCGTCCTGGGGCGTGACATGCGTCTTCGGGGGCATGGTGCCCAGCACGGTGGGGGAATATGCAGCCCGTGTCTGGGGGGGTGGCCGTGATGGTACCCCCTCCCCGATGGTGCCGGGGATGGTGCGCGCTCCCCCCTCGTTCTTCTGCCAGTGCCCATGTCCAGAACATAACAACTGAAGCTGGTCAGTATATTTTGGCATCCGAGACAGAAAATCACAGAAACCTTTCTCTTGAGAGGAAAATATGCAAGAATAATAAATAAAATTAGTTGCAGATTGCTTTACGAAACCCCAAATCAGCATCCTAAGGCAACCACTTTGCTCTGTACAATGGTAGGGCTGGCACCTCTAGTAGCATGGGACAGCCTGAGAGCAAAAGTTCTCTCCATTTACTATGTCTACACCATGACATGTTTGCTACCTGTCACAGAGCGTGCCGGTCAGTAATCACACAGTCCAAAGTTGGAGTTAACAATTAGCAAAAACACAATCTCAACAGACTTGGCTGACTGTCAGGCCTAATGAGTATAGCTGCTCATCCCTGGTAGATCCTGTCCCATGGATCAGTTGCTGAGACCGAAATTCCCCGCCTCCCCACAGCTGTCCCCTCCTCTCCAGGGCTTCTTCCAAGCAATCGGAGACTACGCCTATGTGCAGCCTGTTGCTACTCATCCCTTTTCATGCCTCTCCTGGTTCTGGGAGACGAGCAGGACAGGGGAGCTTGTCGCAGCAGGAAGGGGAGACACACTTGACTCTTCGTCAACCTGACACATCTCTGCCTCTTGACCTCCCTCCTCCCACTTGTCAACTTCAGGTTCTGACTCTGGAATTCTGTCTGCCACAGACTGTACTAGCTCATAAAGCCCTGTTACCTCTTCAGCTTCCAATACCTCCTCTTTCCAGTCTTCTTCTTCTACTTTCTCTGACCACTCCTTCTCGTCCCACCACCAATCCCTGGGCTCTGAGTCTTCTTCCCTTGAGGGTTCCCCAGCTGGTTCCTCCCGCCATTCCTCTGCATCCAACCAGTCCATGACACTACCAAAAAGCTCAAGAACTTTGGTCAATCCAGTGGGTTGATCTGCCAGTGTTTTTATAGTGGGAGTAGATCGCAGTCTCTTGGAAGTTGGACATCCCTGTTATAGGACATTGTGGGAAATTAAAATGGCTGCTTCTAACCTCTCATTGGCTGACTGAAAATGAGGTTACTAGAGCTATCAGATAAACCTACAAGGCCCACTAATTATTATTATTTTTTCTGCTATAGCCATTTACACGACTGAAGAGGCTAGTCGCCTTCAGCGTAAGTAGCACAATGTACACAGAACCACACGTGTGACAGCAACTTCAAGAAAACCCTTGCTGAACCCTTAAGTATTTCTCTATATTTCCATTGAGGGCCTTCTGGCAGTTCCCTCAAAGCTACAGGGAACCAGGCAGAGGGCCTTTTCGGTAGTGGAACACCCTCCCATCAGATGTCAACGAAATAAACAACTATCTGACTTTTAGAAGACATCTGAAGGCAGCCCTGTTCAGGGAAGTTTTTAATGTGTGACATTTTAATGTATTTTTGATCTTTGTTGGAAGCTGCCCAGAGAGGCTTGGGAAACCCAGCCAGATGGGCGGGGCACAAATAAATTATTATTATTATTATTATTATTATTATTATTATTATTATTATTATTTTAGCATACTAACGATCACATACTAAGGATCACAGTTTAGGAGTCTTTGGCATATATAACAAGTGTTGGCTAGATGGAATATATGAAGCCCATTGGCTTCATATAAAATCATAGCTTCTGTTTTATCTACAAACTCCTCAATTTGGTTAATAAAGGGAGGGGCACGTTGCTTAGAGCTGCTCAAAGCTTGAGCTGCTCCTGGTTTCGGTTGCCCTCCTCCGCGCCTTTCCCAGCCCTGGGATCCCTAATGTTTGTTATTTTACAGCTGTCGGTCTCCATTTTAAATGATGACAATATCACAATTAAGCAAAACGCCGAGGCTGCATGAGGGAAATTCAGATTTAATACACACAAATGAATTAAACTAGACGTAAGCTGGTTATGAAACAGTGACAGAGAGCTGGGAGGGGAAGGGAGGCGGCGAGAGAAGTAAAGAGTGAACTTAACCATTATTAAAATGACAAACCTCGGGATTGCTGACTGTAAACAATTTTTGCCACCCAATTAAACAGCCCATTAAGTATTTCTTTTCCCCTCTGAAAGAGACGTTTGGCGCCGGCCAATCGGAAAACTGTTGACTTTGCAATGGTTAAGGCTCCGGGTAAATGGAGTTTATTTCAAAAACCTGCATTTCTCTTATATAATTCATTACAACGGCAGCATCAAGCCCCTCTGTGTAATTCTGGAAAAATCAGAAGCACGCCAGTGATCACCTACCATGCGAGTGAGCTACACGCTTCCTCTTTGGTGGAACTTATAAACATACAGCGTCACCAGAGAGCTAAAATGGAATGAGGTGCAGAACATTTCCTGCTAAATATTTTTGTTTGGTTACTTACAAATAAGCCCTGATGGATTGGAAAGGGTGGGGGTATGCTTTCACTGGAAGATATATTTCAGAGCAAGAAAACCTTTGATAACATGCAAAGCATTTTACATTTGATTTTTTCCTAAGTGTAGGGAAACTCTCACAAAACTTACGAATGAACGGCCCTGGAAAGCAACTGGCGGGAACTGCTAAGGAGGCACCATCTCACAAGTGGAGATTCAAGCTTTTGCCATATTCTTTCCTTTGGGAAGTTGCCATAGCTCAGTGGCAGGCAGAGAGACCCAGGTTTGAATCCTGATAGGGTTTGGAAAAACCACCCTCTGGAACACCGGGCAGCCTCTACCAGTAAGTGTAGAGCACGGGAAGCCAACATGGTGATCTTCCAGATGTTAGAGACCACACCTCCCACCTGCTCAAGGCAGTACAACCCAATGGTCAGGGTTGCTGGGAGCTATAATCTGCAGCTTCTGCAATTGTAGCCCACAACATCTGGTAGACGCCAATTGGCTGTACCTGGTCTGGATAAGACAGACAGACAGACAGACAAAAAGTCTGACTTGATATATGGCAGCATTCTATGTTCATCTTCCTCACATCAGGCTGTCCAGGATTTCAGATAAGGGACCTGCCCAATCCTACCTGGAGATGCTGGCAATTAAACCTTGGACCTTCTGCATGCAGACTGCATGCTTCAACTCTAAGATGCAGGTTCTCCTCTAATACCATAACCTCCAACTTTTCTCCAATGAAAATAGGAACGTCCAATTCAACAACAACAACAACAACAACAATAATATTTACTTTATACCCCACCCATCTGGCTGGGTTGCCCCAGCCATTCTGGGTGGCTTCCATATGAAAACATAATAAAACACTAAACATTTTTTTTAAAATCCCTATGCAGGGCTGCCTTCAGATGTCTCTGAAGGTTGTATAGGTGCTTATTTCCTTGCCTCGAGAGTAGTATAATTCCATACCCTCCAACATTTATCCAATGAAAATAGGGACACCCTATTCCATAAAAAATAGTAATTTTATTATTTATACCCCACCCAACTGACTGGGTTGTCCTAGCCATTCTGGGTGGTTTCCAACATGCACTGTACAAAAACGTAATAAAACACTAAACATTTTAAAAAAAACCTCCCCTATACAGATGTCTTCTGAAGGTTGTATAGTTACTTATTTCCTTAGCTCAGGGGTCGCATAACTCCATACCCTCCAACATTTCTCTGGTGAAAATAGGGATGTCCTAAGGAAAAGCGGGACATTCTGGGATCAGATCAGAAACCGGGACGGCTTCTGCAAATCTGTGTCTGAAAAATAGGGACACTTGGAGGGTCTGTAATACACATACAAGGTGATGGTGATTTCCAGATATAGGATCTGCCACTGCATTCCACTGGATCTTAAAACAGGGATCGTCGTGGTAGTACCATATGCAGTACGTTCTTCACTGTCATTGAACACTGTTTACTGTTTCTGCTTACAGCATGCATGTTTGCGTGTGTATGCATCTCTCTCTCTCTCTCTCTCTCTCTCTCTCTCTTTGAAGCACTGTATTAAAAATGTATTTGCTTATGTAGATTGGACTTGCCCCACTGTTTGAATTAGCAGCGTAACCCTATCGGTGCAGGCCCAGCCTGATGTATTTAATGTCAACACAACCAGCGCTGCTGAAGAAGGGGAAATATTGCTCTGCTTGTTGGCCATGGAATAAATTTGCCAAACAGAATCAGCGTGGCTCTGGAGTCTAAATTAACACAAGCAACTGGGTTATCAGCCGTCTTTAGGCTGCCACTCGGCACTTCTAAGAGAAACACTCCGAAAGTGGAAGCGTTACATCTGGCTACAGCTGCATATTACATGGTCCATTGAGACTCGGATGCTGATGGCTGAACTGAATAACAAACAGCTGGGCAGAGATGCAAAGATCAGGAAATCACAAGGAAATGCTTGTGTGGTATCTCAGCAGCCTCCAAACACAATAAATGGTGTATCAGGAGCCATTAGCGTTTCAGAACATAACCCGAGGAGCTGAGTTCAGCTTCTCTGCCAACGAAACCAGCCGTGTTACAAGAGGTAGCCCCACCAGCATGAATAAAACAGTCTTTGTGAGGGTGTAGGTGCAGTGCACAGCAATGCAGGCAAATTCAGTGTGTTTGTGTGTTTATTGTTGTGTGTGTGTATATGCATCATCTATTTGGATATGCCGGTTTAAACACAAAACTATCAGGCAGAGAGCATGACAGCACATAGGAAACATACCAGGTTAGAGTATTTGTCCATCTAGCTCAATATTGTCTGAGTAGCAGTAGCAAAGTCATGTCTCTACCTGTTACCTGATTTGAACGTGGGGCCAGGTATCTGCTTGGTCACTGTGAGAACAGGAAGCTGGAACTCTTGTAGAGGAGGGCAGCCAAGATGATATAAGGTCTGGAAACCAAGCCTTATGAGGAACGGTTGAGGGAGTTGGGTATGCTTAGCCTGGAGAAGAGGAAACTGAGGGGGGATATGATAACCAGCTTCAAATATCTAAAGGGCTGTCACATTGAAGAAGGAGCAAGCTTACTTTCAGCTGTTCCTGTAGCTAGGACTCAAACCATTGAATTCAATTAACATGAAAAGAGATTCTGACTAAATTTCAGGAAGAACTTTCTGATGGTAAGAGCTGTTTAACAGTTGAACAGACTCCCTCAGGAGGTTGTGGACTCTCCTTCCTTGAAGGTTCTTAAGCAGAGGTTGGATGGCCAACTGGCATGGATGCAGAAGAAGAAGAGGAGGAGGAGGAGGAGGAGGAGGAGGAGGAGGAGGAGTTTGGATTTGATATCTCGCTTTATCACTACCCAAAGGAGTCCCAAAGCGGCTAACATTCTCCTTTCCCTTCCTCCCCCACAACAAACACTCTATGAGGTGAGTGAGGCTGAGAGACTTCAAAGAAGTGTGACTAGCCCAAGGTCACCCAGCAGCTGCATGTGGAGGAGCAGGGAATCGAACCCAGTTCCCCAGATTACGAGTCCACCGCTCTTAACCCTACACCACACTGGCTCCTGCATTGCAGAGGGTTGGAGTAGATGATCATTGGGGTCCCTTTCAACTCTATGATTCTATGACCAGATGGTCCATTGGCCTGATCCAGCAGGCTCTTCTTATGTTCTCATGTTCTTAGTCCTTTCAAGTGTCTATGTGGGAGGGAGATTATTGGGAGGGGGATATTCTTTAACGTTGCAAACCACCCTGAACCGAAATGTGGTGATGAGAGGTGTATTTTTATTTTGTGCTTTCAACAGTAACGTTATTGCCAACCCATCCTCCTCCCAAAAGTACAGAGATAGCGCTAAAGAATAGTACATTAGAATAAAGACTTTAAAGCGATGCCGTACAGCAAGAATATATCAAACAAATGTATTGTTCCACAGTGTCCCATGAGAAGCTGGCGGACGGAAGGCATGTTCAATAGATTGTGCATATTCAATAAAATTAGGAACTGTTTTATAGAAAGTTGTATTTCTTTTTCTAGCACGGTGTTCTTTTTCAGATGCTGTTAGCATACCCATAAGAATTATGTCCCATAATTAAGCCATTTCCCCAAAAGGCCTACATAAGGAGTTCTTCAGTATTTGGCTACAACAAGTTGAGAAGCCATTAACAGGTGAACAATAATATATTTATTAGAGAAATCTGGAGAGACAGATTGTTTGGTGATTTGGCTTACCAGCTGAAAGACTTTGGGTCCAGAAGGAGAGAACCTTTGGATGGGAGTAATATAAACAGTTTATGCAATGAAATGGCTCCTGACCTTTAACTAGGATTCAGAGGAACAACAGCAGAGGGTTTCCTGCAAGTCCCTACAGCGGCTAAGAGTCTTATATTGCAAGGCTGGTGTCAAGGAGCTGTCAAGGAGCCAGGATATCCACAAGGGAGGCACACACACAGAAGGCATGGAATGCAATGTGCTTGGTCCATCTTAACTCAGTGGAAGCATTGCTGAAACTAACTTCAAGGAAGGCACGCCCTTCCCTCTCTAGCCTCTCACTCCGGATCCCTCCCAAGCAGATGGAGGCTGCGTCAAGGTTGTGAGCTGGGCTTGGCTGGTGAGTTGCTCAGCAATGTGAAGGGCCCTCCTCAACTGGGGGGTCGGAAGGAGAATCAGCAGGACTGAGACTGTCTGTGAGGATGCTATGACTCTCAGCTTCTCCTGACCCCTCGGCCTTGATCGCTCAAGTCTTATGCTTCTATCGGCTCCCAGCTCATCCCTTTTGCTGACTGCTCCTCAGTTCCCCACCACCAGGCTCCATGCTCTAAGGCAGCAGTTCTCAACTTGTGGGTCCCCAGATGTTGTAGTCCAACAACATCTGGGGACCCACAGGTTGAGAACCGCTGTGGTTAGTGGATATTTGCCCTTCCAGCTATCAGGGCCTGGTTGAATGAGGAGGAGAGCTGGGAGCCGCTAGCCCAGGGAGGGCTCAGATTAGGTGTCATCTTCAGAGCTTTCCTGGGGGGCTCTTGAGAGGCAGGCTTCAATTACTCTTCTTCTGCCACCTAATCTGAGCCTTCCCTGGGCTAGCGGCTCCCAGCTCTCCTCCTCATTCAATCAGGCCCTGATAGCTGGAAGGGCAAATATCCACTAACCTCCACTCAGTGGTCTGCCCTCTCTACATCTGAACACATAGCAGTGGTGGCCAGTGCTCATTGGGGCCAGTAGGACAGAAAGCAGGGAGCCCAAACAATCAATGGAGCCAGAGGCAATGGCAAGCATACCCTCCAACATTGCACTGACGAAATTTGGGATGGGCTCCCATCACTCACAAGGGAGCACAGAACTGATAGACGCATGTCTTTCACACTCTTGAACAGCACGGCACCATTAGTAGTATGCAGGGAGAGATTGTGTGTGCTCCCCTCTGATATTCTGTGCATTGATTCCTGGAGAAGACTACAACTGCATTCTGCCAAATACGCTGACAGCTCCACTTCAGACCTTCCTGCTCAGTGGGAAAAAGGTTGTAGTGGAGCATGCAAGAGTGGTGCGCATGGTCCCGCAGCCTCTCCAAGGACACATTTGCCAATGCCTTAATAGCACTAATGTTGCATCTACATCATCCCGACTTTAGCCTTTTCAGAGGATCATAGCCTGAGCCTTGCCAAAAAATTCACACCCCAATGCATTTGTGCCTTGAGAATTCAGGTGCCTTAATGAAGCCAACACACTTTTGGCTTTATCTAATTCCCTGCCTTGTTTCCCCCCCAGCTGCTCTGACAACATACGGTTCATCTGGAGGGGACTCAAGAATGTGGTTAACATCTACACTTAATGCAACTATTTTTGTACTTGTATTGAAAGAGATGTAAAGAAAGCTCAATCAGCTTGTTTGCGAAATGCACAAAGGAATGCAGCAGTCACAGGTTTCAATCAGAAGGCTGACTTGAATGAATGACCTTTAATGGCAGCCAAGCATAAAGTGCTGCTTTTCTGGCTTGTTCCATTCTAGAGAATTATGACAAGCAATTCTGGAAACATTTACTAGGGATGAAGGGTTCTCCTCCATTTCACTCCATTCTTATTCCATAGGGTTCCAGCTCCGTCATTGTTCCAACATTCTGATATCTCTTGGATTCCAGACCATTTGAATTGTGGATTTTGGAAATGTCAGTGATGGATTTTGCAACAGCTACTATTTGCCCTCTGGTGGAAAATGGGGAAGCAGATATAAAACAACAACAGTGCAATTCCAAACGTTTAAAGTAGGAAACACACACACACCCTTAAAACAGTTTTGCAACTGTGCAAATAAACAATAAAAATGTTAAAGAGGAATTTGAGTATCTTGATGGGGGCAAAGAATTTATCTTCTTTCAATTTTCGTCTAGTGCGGATTTGATTGGAACCTTAAAATCTGGGGTGGAATGCATCCGACAGAATTTATGTAAGCATCTCCAGCCTTTACTTAAACACATGACGGTCCCCTTGGAAGCCACATACTTGCTCATGTAGAGCCAATCTATCTGTTAAAGCAACCACATTGAAGACACAAGAAAATGCTTCCCCATAGCAGCGACTCCACTTTTGAGTTTTAATACACAGATACCAAATTTAAGTGTTCAGAGAGTGTATTGGAAGGGTGCTCTACGGAAATGCCTGTAGCAGCTGTCAAAGCATAATAGCTTCTACAGTCACCTGGAGGCTTCAGACAGCATGTGAACCAACTCCTGTGTGACTCAACCCTAGTTCACATGGAGTCTCTTCACACCAGCATCATCCACTTTTAGGACTGCTCAGCGGTGGTGTGAAGAGATGCCATGCAACTTGGAAAACCACACACTAAACATCTCTGTATACATTTGACCTCTTCAGCTGCTTCTTGGTGACTTTCATACAGCTGGTGTAATGACTGACCTTCAAATGGCCATCTGAGAAGCAACAAGCACTTACCCTTGATAGGTTGCATGTGTCTTCCTTAAAAGGCATTAGCCAGATAAAAGTCCTCTCACATGTAGCATTCCCATGCCAGTAACCTATGGCTGAGAAGAAAGCTGTCCTGATGTGCCAACACAGCACATTGAGGAACTGGCACATGAGTGGCACTTGTGAGAACCCAGACTACATGGAGCCCTGCATGAATAAGCTCTTTGTGCCCCTGATATGTTGCATAAATTGCCCTCAATTTTCTGAATTTAATCTAAGCTCAGCATATCCTACTACCCTAGTTGTCAAGCTTATTATCAAGCGGAGAAAAACTGCTACGCTGCTGCACAAGAGTTGCATCTGCAGTATTTGCACCAGCGCTGGATACTCAGAAAGAAATGTGCTATAGCAATCGGCTGCAATCCTGCATGCATTCAGGCTGCTTCAATACCACTGAAGTTGTTGTTAAACACCACCACAATGGCCACCACTGCCATCTAGCTAGACCTATTAGCGTACACTATGCTTTATGGTGTAACAGACGCAGAAGCCAAGTCTTTGCCTCAAGGAACTTACATTTTAAAGTCAGAAGTTGCGGGGGTGAGTATGATCAGTAACACTTGTTCAATCTTCTAGTATGACAGCACCTACACGTTGTCACTCCCTTCCTATTGACACAAGACAGGTGAGTTTCCTGTACTCTTTTCAGCCCTTGCATAAAACCCTTTTTGTTTGGGCAAGTCTAGCTAGATGTGTTGAAGCTGCCGTGTGTTTTAATCTCCTTTTGCTTATTGTTGATTTTCTGTAAACCTCCTAGAGCTTTTATTACAATCAAGAGGTATATAGAGGTTGTGAAATAAATCAAACCCCAAACCATCAGTTTGAACAACGCCTTGCCATTGTTAGTACTGTGCTATCAACACTCTCTTTAGCACTTTGCAATATTCGGGATATATTTTCTGCCCCGAACAGGTGACCAGGCCTGGTTTTGTATAGCTGAGAGCCTTATACATTCTTATCCTTTGAAGCCGCCCCCCCTTTTTCTTTAATGAGGACGGAAAGGATATACATTCCATTCTTTTAGGAGCAATTTTGTGCAACAAAGGGCTGCAATTTTCGGTCTCTTGAAAATGTAATTATAGATAATGTTTGCATCAGTAGCACGAACACAATGAACATGCAGGGCATGAAAACTCCACTCCAACCACATCCTCTTAGGCTACGAAGCTTGCCTTCTGCCAAGAGCAACAGCTCTTCAAAAAGTTAATATTTGGCATATGACGGCAGCATAGCATGTTTAGATACCAACCTATGCATCCATTTCTCCTTTCCCTTTCCCTTTTGCGTGTTCACACCCAGAAACCTCCCCCCTAAATAAATTCATACAACTCAAATTTTGGTTTGGTTTTTGGCAGAATTTAGGCCACAACTTTATTGATTACAGAATGTGACTGGTGGCATAGGCTCTGGTTCAACTAGCTCCCTGCCATGCAAGTAGCGCTGACCCAGGGTTCCAGCATAGGTCAGCCAAGGGTGAACATTTGGATAAGCAGAAAGCCGGGACAGGCTAACTCCGCCACCCAAATGTCCCCCTGGACTCAGGCACGGGCACAACCCCCTCTCAGGGGTTGACCAAACCATCGAGTCCCTGGATTCCTTTAACGGAATACCTTTCACATAAGGATGGCGAGAGCGTTCCCCCACCCAAATGCCCCCCTGAACCAGTGCCTATCTGCAACCTTACAAGTTATGAGGATTTGCTATGCGGCAGGCGAAACCCAAATGGCAACAGCCTATCAGCCAAGTGGGGGAAATTCCTGCTGTGCCCCTGTCCCAATGATACACAGCATAGCAAGGTCAAGCACAACAAGCCCTAAAAGTAGGGAGAGGTGGGTGGGTGTTCTGAATGCACGCACCAAAAGAGGAAGCTCTGGGTCATGTGCATGGGCACAAATAGGTTCCTCGAACCCTTTGGACTGCGTCCCATTGGCCAGATTGCACCTGGCTTCGAAAGACCTATGAATTGGGTGTTGTGGCTGACCAATTGTACCCACCCACAACACAGGGTGTTGGTTTTCCAGGTCTTACCACAATACATGCCCTCTTTAAGGGAGGACCCGATTTACCATCAACCTATCTGCTGCATCAACACTTCTAAACCCCCAGACAATGAAATCAACACACTTCCAGGGATAGATTTTAAGTTATAGGCAACTCTTGGCGGCATACATAAAAGGCTGAATCCAGATTTATAGCTCAATCCTGCAGTCTACTCAGAAATAAGTCCTATTGAGTTCAGTAACAGGCCTTAGTCTCAGGTATGTGGTTTTACAGAGGAGACTCTACCAGACCTACCTGGACAATTGCAGATAGGACCTTCTGCTTGCAAAGTACTTTCTCTGCCATTGATCTAAATCCCTTCCTCACCAATCAATTTACAAGCAAAGAACCCTTTCGCTAACGAGAAATGAAGCTGCATTAAAGATTATCAAAGGGGAGAGACAAATTGCTGGGAATTTTTGTAGGTAGGATCCAGGGCTTTTGTTGGAGCTTACCTTCTTCTCCTCCTCATGATTTAGAATGGAGCAAGAAAGGTGGGGAGGCACCAAATTTTGGCATCATAAAGGGCACCGCTGAAATTCAAGACCCGAAGATCTGCCGCAGCTCACACTTCCTGAAAACCTCATAGTCTCCTGGGGTACACTTTCCTGTAAGTCAAGAAGGCTGCCTACTTGTCTTCTGAAATTCTGCTTTTTAACTTTGAAAGAAATTTGCATGGAAAAGTACAGGAAAGGAAGCATTTCCCTTAAAAACAAAACCAGCGAGTACACCAATCTCAGGTGCTTGGCAGCCAGCCTCCCTTGTTCTGGTGCTTCAATTTAAGCCATATATACCATAGAATAAAAAACGAGTTTGCAGGGTGCTGATAAGATGTCAAAAGTCAGCACCAGATAAGCTTCCCTACAATTACAATTATTATTTTTTAAAAAAACTAAAGCACCCTGCAAATGAGGTTGAAGAACAAAAGCCTCTTTTGAGTGTGTGTGTGTGTGGGGGGTGAGGTGGGGAGACTTTTCAGAAATTGGGAACAGAGATTTTAGCACAAGGATTGTAGCCATTTAGAACCTTATTTCCATACCTTGCGATGAAAACTTCCCAGTTGCTCTAATTAAAACTGTAAAGGAGGCCAATTTCAGTTTTAATAGACTATTCTTCGCATGGATTGGGAGAGTCACGAAATAAAAAACCCTCAATCTGACCTAAAAGCCCAAGCTCACGGGTGAAGATAATTTATTTGAGGGAGGGGGGGGGGGTAAGAATTTGATGCACACATGGGATCTCTACAAAGCAATATGCATCACTGGGGTTCATCGTAGCATCAACTGAATACAACTTACATCATACTAACAATAATAAAAATAAAAAATGAGTCATGCTTGTATATTCCAAGTAACTATGCTGGTGCCTGGTAGTAAACAAACAAACAAAAAAAATCAGCCCGAGGCTGATCAAGTGATCTTATAGCTGCTTTGTCGTCCCCTTTCAACACACTCAACCCTTGGAGCAATTTGTGCTCCTCCACCAAGAAAATTAGTAAGCTTTCAAAACAGATAAGCAAAGACAGACCTGGCAAAGGAAAAGTGCATGGTGCATGTTTATCATACTAAAGAAAAAGAACAGAGTGCATAAACTCCAGCGGGTGCAGAATGCCGCGGCGAGGCTCCTTACGGGGTCTTCACCACAGGATCACATTTGTCCAGTGCTATACCAGCTGCACTGGCTCCCGATGGAGTACAGGATCAGGTTTAAGGTGCTGGTTTTTAACCTTTAAAGCCCTATATGGTACCTACAGGACCGCCTCTCCTGGTATGCCCCCACAGAGGACCTTACGGTCTGCAAATAATAACATCTTGGAGGTCCCGGGCCTCAGGAAGATTAGACTGGCCTCGACCAGGGCCAGGGCCTTTTCGGCTGTGGCCCCGACCTGGTGGAACGCTCTGCCACAAGAGACCAGGGCCCTGCGGGATCTGACATCTTTCCGCAGGGCCTGCAAGACGGAGCTGTTCCGCCAGGCCTTTGGCCGGGGTCCAGTCTGACTCCCCCTCTCTCCGTATAATAACTTGCATGAAAGTGGACCCCCCAACTTTTCTCACAGGCTCATATAAGACCAGTATAAACAGTTAGGCCTGGTGAGCATTTAAGGTCACCATCCCTAATTTGCAGGCTGCCATCTGATTGGATTTCACTTTGACTCTGATTTGATTTTAGGATGTATTTTAACTGATTGCTTGACTTTATGGTAATATGTTATATATTTGATGTTACCCGCTCTGAGCCCGGTTTTGGCTGGGGTGGGCGGGGTATAAATATATTATTATTATTATTATTATTATTATTATTATTATTATTATTATTATTATTACAATGTCTCAAAGCAAAGGCACTAATCCTTTCGCCATGGAACAGGAAGTATATGTATACTAAAAAAACCCTAAAACGTAATCCTGATCATGAGCACACTACATGCCTGCTAACATTAAAAACTTAGGAGGAAGCATGATGCTTCTAGCGTTGTGACAGTCCTGGCCCCAGCGCCAGTCTCTCAGCTGTTTGGACATCACTGTGCCATCACTGCCCTGGGCTTCTAGAGTTGTATCCGAAGCTGTTGTTCCATTTGCACAACAAACTTAGGCTTGCCTAATAGAACTTTTCCCTCCTTCAGCTCCCTGCATATGCTCAAAATCTGTTCCAGGGGGTTGTGGGACCTTCTGGAGGAGATTTGGGGTTTTTTTTTTGAGGGAGGTGCAGATAGAGCAGAGGAAGGGAAAGTCCAGTTGTATAAGTGGAACGCAGCATGGTCTACAACCCCTAATGCAGGGCCGGATTTAGGTTTGATAAGGCCCTAAGCTACTGAAGGCAATGGGGCTCTTCATATGTCCAGCTGTCCTTTATCAACAACAATTTTTCGCTGTTTTTTGTGTTGAATATATGCTATATATGAACCTAATAGATATCTAAAGCCATTTGCACATGCAGAAATATAGGCACCCTATATAAAGAAATGAGCAAAGCAGTGATATTTTAGGGAGCAGGCTAGCAGGCGGAGCCCATTACTTACATCCTAGGAGCCTACACAACACAAAACACTGTTACTGTATGTAGGTTTTATTTTATTTGTTTTTTTATCTTATGTTTTGGATATGTACATCCAGGTTTTTTTCTTTATTTTTTTTTGGGGGGGGGCACCAAGAGAGTAGGGCCCTAAGCTATAGCTTGTTTAGCTTATAAGTAAATCTGACACGGACGCGGGTGGCGCTGTGGGTAAAACCTCAGCGCCCAGGGCTTGCCGATCGCATGGTCGGCGGTTCGAATCCCCGCGGGGGGGTGAGCTCCCGTCTTTCGGTCCCAGCTCCTGCCCACCTAGCAGTTCGAAAGCAGCCCTAAGTGCAAGTAGATAAATAGGTACCGCTTTATTTACAGCGGGAAGGTAAACGGCGTTTCCGTGCGCTGTGCTGGTGCTGGCTCACCAGAGCAGCTTCGTCACGCTGGCCACATAACCCGGAAGTGTCTCTGGACAGCGCTGGCCCCCGGCCTCTTAAGCAAGATGAGCGCACAACCCTAGAGTCGGACATGACTGGCCCGTACGGGCAGGGGTACCTTTACCTTTAAATCTGACACTGCCCTAATGGTTGGCGGCCTGGTCGGGGAGTTGCTATTTTAATTTATCACAGTCTCCCCCAGAGTGCCTCCTTCTAGGCAAAGAAGGGAATTAAAATGGCAGCTCCAACCTGGTGGTGGTTGATCTAGTGGTGCTGCCTACCACTAGGACTATTTGTGGGTGCCCACTGATGTAGAAATGCTTTACCATGTGCCTGCTCAAACCTGGGGGTGCTCCCATGCCAGCTGATTGGGTTTTTTGGCTAGTTCCATCACTAAAACTGCACTCTGGGAATATAAACCAGTCAGTTTGTTTTGTTTTGCTGCTTTCTCCATCCCTGGGCTCACGGGGCAAAGCAACTTTTGCCCTCACCGCTGCCAGTTAACCTCTTTGATAGTGTTTGACATTCTTACAGTAGTAAAGAGGACGTCACTGAAGTTGTGCAGAAAAATGAAAGAAGCACCCATTTCCTTTTCCTTGCAAGAAGCCAAGCATTGCTGGAATACGAGCAGGTGGGTCCAGCTTCTACTCCATAATAATGATAATAATTTTTATTATTATATATACCCCGCCCATCTGACTGGATCTTCCCAGCCACTCTGGGCGGCTTACAACCAAATATAAAAAACAATACAGCATCAGACATTAAAAGCTTCCCTAAACAGGGCCGCCTTCAGTTGCCTCTTAAAAGTAAAATAGTTGTTTATTGCCTTGACATCTGCTGAGAGGGCATTCCACAGGGCAGGCGCCACTACCTGTAACTGCTGTCAGAAGCAACAGCTCCTACAGTCACAAAGAGGCTTCCGGCCACATGCAGGCTGCTGCGTGAAACAGCCCATAGATTTCATTTTACATAAACATTACTGGACCTGGAACAGAGATGGCTTCAAGATGACAGGGAAGGCAGTATGAGAGAAGCTCTCCTTCAGATACGTTGGGTCTCCAGCCTTTGAAACCAAAATGTGGAAGGCACCGAGAGCGGCAATCCACCCCACAGTAGGGTGTGGGGAGGAAGTGCTGGTGTTATAACAATGAAATAGATGCAGTTGGGGGATGCATTTCCAGCTGGGCCTTCTGACAATGTTTGTGTTCACAACAACAGCAACCCCTTTCTCTCATTTGCAAGGAGAGAGCCCCAGCCTTGGCTCCTTCTAACGCCAGAAAAAACTCACTAAACCCAAATCCTGCTGGGCTACAAAGCAGCTAAAGCTCAGCTTCTGCTCATTTTGCATGTTCAGCACTGACCTACTTCAGAAGAAAAAATGATGCATTACACCAGACTCTGTGATGAGAATGAGGCTTGCTTGCTTCCAGCTGCAAATCATCGAGTTATGTGCCTCTTCTGTAATTTACATGCCCTCCATGTGTATCCATTTTAATGGGGACAGTATCTGGTTCCTCCTGCCCCCAGACTGCAAGTGTGCACAGAATTTCTAAACAGGACTTGGATTTACCTGTGATTTCTACCGATTCAGGTCGGCACAAGCACCACCTGATTTATTTGGAAGCTGGGTCTTGCAACTCTGTGAAGAGTCTAACCCTGGGACGAGGATCGTTCTTGGACTCCACCTTCCATCAATCGCAGGTAGCAGAGCCAATAATCAGGGATAATGGGATCTAAAGACCAGTAACATACAGAGAGATATAGTTCCCCCCTTTGGTGCATACACACTTCTTATATTAGCACCTATGGAGACTGAGTACTTCTCTTTTTTCTTTCCTAAAAAATATGGAAAACATACACACACCCTTTCCCCCCAACCTAAAGGCACAGTTCAGATGTAAACAATGCTAGTGAATCTCTTTCATCCACTGAAGTGGAGAGAAACTGCAAGTTGCTATCATCAATATGAAGGTATCTGAAAAAGTGTGCATGCACATGAAAGCTTATAACAAGAACAAACTTAGCTGGTCTCTAAGGTGCTACTGCACAATTTTTAAATAAATATATATATATATATTTCATCGATATGAAGGAAAAAGGTAACACAACCATGTATTATGGAATGCAACAGCTACAGTTTGTCCTGTATAACCTTTGTGTGCTGGACGAATGGACACGAGTCCACCATAGAAGTCACTCATTTTCCCACCCACCAATCCACTCTAGCTTCACAAAGTGTTTGTGTCAGTTTTTCAGAAAGTGCTATGTCCCAAATTACATTATGCAGTTTTTTGTTCATTTAAACCCTTTGCGTCTGTCCCATTTCTAGTGATCAATATTCTCGCTGCCAATACTAGGGGTTCAATTAAATGTCTATATGATATCCACATGTTATTATATTATATTGTATTGTATTAGTTTATATAACAACCCTTGGCTGTCTCCACTGAATATACCCAGCAATGCTATTTCAAGTCTTCTTTTTTTTCTACGTAGCTCGCGCACAAACTAAATCTATTGCAATTATTTTGCTCCTGAAAATCAGCGCTTGAGAAACTGGATTCATTCCAAAAATGCAAGCTCACTGCAGGTTGATTCTACATTACCCTACAGTGCATCCATTTGCAAACAGATGAAAACAGGTGAAGGTCGTCTCAGCACTACAGGAGAATCCAAAACCTGGTGTATCCAACCTACAGGTGGGCATATACCAAGAATTGCAATCACCACTTCCTTCTTCATTCACCTGGGGCATATACAGAACGGAGAAGGTGTGGCCAACCTTATCAAGGAGAGGCTTTTCAAATGCGTATCTACACCAAGCCTTGTGGATGGCAAGACCAAGAATCAAACAAGACTGAAAGCTGCATGATGAGCATGAATGGTTCTGGACTGAGAAAAACTACATTTTTTTGCGGTACTAACTAGTGTGTACGGGACGTAGGTGGTGCTGTGGGTTAAACCACAGAGCCTAGGGCTTGCTGGTCGGTGGTTCGAATCCCCGCGACGGGGTGAGCTCCCATTGCTCGGTCCCTGCCCCTGCCAACCTTGCAGTTTGAAAGCACGTCAAAGTACAAGTAGATAAATAGGTACCGCTCTGGCGGGAAGGTAAACGGCATTTCCGTGCGCTGCTCTGGTTCGCCAGAAGCGGCTTAATCATGCTGTCCACATGACCTGGAAGCTGTACGCCAGCTCCCTCGGCCAATAAAGCGAGATGAGTGCCGCAACCCCAGAGTCAGGCACGACTGGACCTAATGGTCAGGGGTCCCTATACCTTTACCTAACTAGTGTGTACACAGCCCTAATCTACCATCTCATAGGGGAATATATTTGAACCACATACACAAACCTACAAGATCTTCCCCACTGCTGATCAGTGACTGAAAGTGAGGTTGCAAATCTATCACAGGGCAATTCCCTACTTGTGTTGGGACTAAGGGTCAGTGACTGGCTGCCATCGAATCTGTTCCATCGCCCATAACAACCTGGAGGCAATCAGCCAGCCAGACATAGGCAGTTGCCTGTTCCGAGAAGCATTAGGAGAATGGCTCGGTTTTGCAGATTTTCAAACATCGTTCAACCTTTGCCACAAGTTAATAACTCTCAATTACCTGAGCCCATTTCAGGCAAATTAAGAGCACTTGTCTGGAACTAGGCCACACTGTCTCAGTGCCGCCGGACCACGCATCAGTGAGGGCGGAAGTTGATGAGGGAAGTGAATAGTCTGGTCAAGTAATCTCACTGATTGGTTTTGTGCCTGCTTGGAAAGGGAATAACTGGATAGGGAGAAAAGGCCATCATCCTCTTTGGGAAGCATTTCAAAACTGCTTCTTGGCCAAGGAATGGCACATTTCCCTCCAAGGAAGCAAACAGAGTGTGTGTGAGAGAGTGAACAAATTTCTCTTTTGAGGAATGCACAGTGACTAAATCCAGCGAGTTTTCAATTTTTCCACCTTCCGGATCACCTTTCCCGCATCAACTTTGTCTGCTGACAAAGTTCTCAGACATTTGTCATGCAAGCTCTCGGTGTTGCAGAGGTTTTTGGGGAGTCCTCCTCAGCACTGCACATTCATATGAGCAGCAGAATAATCAATACTTCAGCACCAACTTGGTCCACTAAGCCTAATGCTGAGGAATCCCTAAACTTGTTAAGGAACCCCCAGATTCCCTACAACATAGTTAAAGATCAATGAAACCCAAGCAAGGTTTGGTATCATTAAAATGATCAAGCTTTGGATTCATGTATCAGACAATCGAGAGCAAGCGCAGAGCAAAGACATATTGGGATCTACTGGAAGATCACCAGATGATTCGCCGTAGATCGGCAAGGACTCCCAATTGTTTAACAAAAAGTAATCTGCCACTCACAACCAAATTAGGCTGCTAAGAGTCTCATGTTATTATTTAAAAGCATTGTAAGCTGCTTAATATATCTAGTTTAAAAGCCTCTAAGCATCTGTACGTAATTTGTAGTAACTCAGGTGTAGGTTTATATATGCCGCACCATCTCATTTGTGGCTTTTGGTGTGGAACAAGCAATTGACTCCATCCCTTGGGCCACTATTTTGCAGCTGGAGCCCCTGCTCTGTACCTGACTCTGGTTGGTGGACCTTGTGGTCTAATAACAAACAAAAATGTGGTTCTGGCAAGCTTGAAACCTGTGAGCATGTCTTTCCAGGGGAAGGCCGTATCTCAGTGGTATAAGATCTGCCTTGCATGTAAATGGTCCCAGTCATGGCTAGGGAAGAACCCTACTTGGAAATTCTGGATAGCTGCTGGCAGTCAGTGTAGACAGCACTGAGTTAGATGGGCCAGTGGTCTGACTTCTTGTGGTTCTGTGTTCCTATGCCTGAATTGGAGACACAAAGACCCATCAGGGTATCCTGTCTGAAGATTCGATGGATGTACGTACACACACAATAGATAAAATACTAATTAAATTATTTCTCTCTTATATTTCAATAAAAATACCCAAGGCAGTTACCAAGATACATTGCCACACACAACACACGTACAAATTCATCCCTCCAGGTAGAGCTGGGATAGAAAGGGCAGATCCATCCAGCTGCTGCGTGGAAAACAGCCTAAAAGGGTGTATTAGTATTTTGGTATAACAATGAAACTTCTCAGTGGATGGACGAGCTTGAGCAAAAATTGATCCGCGGTCTCTTTGGGTGCTGGCAACTAATGCATGCCAACTAAAGATAGACTGCTGCTATTAATGCAGCGTCAGGGCACGTGTTGAGCTCTCATCCTTTGAAATGCTGTCAGCGGGTTAAATGACGGAGCCTTTTTAATATCAATTAATTGACAAATGGCAGGCTTACCACTGACATCGTGAGTCATGCTCAACCGGCACAAGTGGAAAGCTCCCCAGGCAATTATGGTAAAATGGCAGCTGCAAAGGTAATGTCTGATGCACAGATACACAGAATCCTTCTCATCTGTTAAGTTCGTAGAGAATCAGGCATCAGCTAAGCACAAGGGCTGAAGAGTATGTAAAAGGACGGGGAGGAAACCAGGTTTGGTTCACATTATGTGAACAGGATTCGCACTTCCTGAAATAATTCGAATGCCGAAAAGCAGCTATCATTTGAAATTCACGCACCTACGAATTTTGTAATGCAGCTCCCCACCTTCCCAAAAAATTGTATAGAAATGGGTGCATTGGGGAATGGGTGTGCAAAAATGCCAATATTAGTGAGGATAACATACAGAATGCATATTAGGGAAAACTGCTTGCAAAATTGTTTCAATTAGGCAAACTTACACACAAAGGTAGAAACATACACTAAAACGATGATGCATTTTTGTAAGATTTTTTCTTTTTCTTTTTGCAAGCAAACTGATGCAGAAATGTAGAAAAATGAGAGACCTGAAACTGACAGATCCACCCATCTTTAATAATATGGCAGGGTTCCTAAGCGCCACTGTAACATGTTTTCAAAAACCTACCTCCAAGCAAACATAGTTGTGCTAATGATTATTATTAACCACCAAATCTCCATATAGAACCCCCCCCCCCCGTATTTCAAATACTTCACATACATTATCCAAGAATTGATTACAAAAAATTCTGGAATGCAGACACAACGCTTTAGCCATTGGCTGACTCTTCAACTGCAAGTCCAGTGAGCCATCGGTGTTTGTGCTGAAAAAATGGGACATTGTTTGAAACACCAGAGGTCAACATCCTCTCACTAGCCAGCCATGAGATGTTTCAGCAGTAGTAGCCATCACCTGGCATTATCACTTTAAGAATACACAGGTGGCCCAGCCTTGAGCATCACCCAGTCTAGGTACTTGTGGCCCTTTCCAATGTATAAATGAAGCTCATGGATCAACAGACTTGCTCAGCGTTTTCAACAGAGGGTATGCTTCCATGAACCCGCAAAGCTTTCAGAGAACTGCCGATGGCAATAATTAAGAATATGCAAAACAAGATGAAACAATGCTCAGATACAGCAACAGGAGATCCCTTCATCTGTCCAAGACATGGCTTTCTGTTAGGTGGAGGTTGGAGGGGCAAGGAAAACAGCAGGCATGACCTATTGGCAGATAGGAACCTGATTTATACTGAATTTGCCTGTTGATCCAGCTAGTTTAGTGTTGTTCACACTGACTGACAGCTGGTCTCCAGGGTTTCAGCCAGGGAACTACAAAAAGCAGAAGTTCTACCACTATGGTTCTTCCTAAGAAGCCTACTTGGTGAATACAAAGGCTGCCACTGCAACTTGGTCCTGTAGCTAAGGCTGAACTCCCTTCCCTTGACATTTAGGAACATAGGAAGCTGTCTGATACTGAGTCAGACCACGATCCATCTGCCAGTCTTCTCTGGTTGGCAACGGCCCTCCAGGGTTTCAGACAGAGGACGTTCTCAGCCCCATTTGGAGCTGTCATGGATTGATCATGTGACATCCTGCACACAAAGAAGATAACGCTACCACTGAGTTGCAACATTTCCATGAGGTCACCAGCTCCAGATTCGTAGCAGGCTTGTTATCCAGCTAGTTATGGGCACGCAAGGATAGCAGGCAATCTCTCTGCAAAACGGGCTGACCTGGGCATTCGCTGGAATACGGTGTGTTTAAGGCTGAGCGTAAAACAAAAGTTGCTTCCCAATGACATTTTAAATGCCAGGCAATCATATTGCCTCTGTTATAATTTCAACGTTATTATCTGAAGGGGCTCAAGCTGTGAAGAAAACAGATATGCTGCCAAGGAGAAGCACATTTCTATGATATATGCTAGCATTGTGAGGAGGAATTGATTGTCAAAACGGCATCCTCCAGAGTGAGCTATGAGAGAAGGACAAAGGTCTAGGCTTAGCAGCAGTAAAACCAACCGGAGGACCACACTGAACACCCGTCAACACCATTCACAGGAGATACAGAATGGGTGGAGGGAGCCAAAGGCAATCAAAGCATTGGAGAACATTCTTAAAATCTTGAGTAGGAAAACAGGAAGCCGTCTCGGGGCTTGGGATCCATCTAGCTCAGTATTGTCTTTTCAGGGCGCTTGAGTGATTTGATCTTTGCAAATCCCAGTACAAACTGCCTTGATTGGCACACACACACACACACCAGACTAACGGACAGATCAGAACTTAAGTTCCCCACCAGCCTTTGCACTTTGGGAATGCTCTGAGCTGAAATGCACATCTCAAAATATGTTTTTACAGGTGTGTTTTGAGAGAAAATGCATTTAGAACCTCATACTCTCAGGAGGGACGTTTAGAGACGTGCATTTAAAAACAAATTTAAATGTGAAATTCCATCCTTTTTTATTTTAAGGGATTCAGATTAACATGGAACTGGGTTGGAACAGACTTATGGGTAAACATAGACCAGGAATAGATGGATGTGCCTCCACTATTGCTTTCGATGACTGGCAACAGTTCTCCAGGGTTTCAGAAAAAGGTGGTTTTTAGCATTATCTAGAAAGACCAGGGATTAAACTTTGTAGGTTTTTCGGATACATTATGTGTGCACCCACTGAGCTGGGGGGCCTTCCCAAGAGAAAGGGAGCATTTGACATCAGAAGTTAGATTTTTTTTCAGGAAATTATTTGGTCTCCCTTCACATGCGAAAATTGAGCTTGGGAGTGTGGGCAAAGCAATTAAAGGCTGATGATTCTAAATAGGAACAATTATTCCAGAATTACTTTAGAGCATCACTTTTATTGCTCCAATTAGTTTTTATTTTCCAAAGAGATTCTCTCGTGTTGGCATTCCTTTCCCCCCCAGTGAGTTGCCTCTCCTTTCTTCTTCCCCAAGAGCTAATTCTCTCCCTGCAAAATCTGGACTTCGCTCTTTCCCCAAAACCTCCTGCCACCAAACACACATAACCATGTCAGAAGAGATGGTTATGTTTTTTGCAACAATAAGTGATTCAATCCCAAAACAGCACCACAAGGAAAGGAATTAGTCGGGCTAAAAAAATTCTCCCACTCTGCCATTCATACACAATTTCCGAGTTGCTGTTGTTGCTATTATTTAAAGAACATGTGGGATTAATTATGAAACTTGATTGCCTTAGCCAAAATTACTACAAAATACTAAGACAATTAAAATACACCGAAACCCATTTTGAAATGTTTAGGAGAATGTCTTTTCTCTCTCCAATGGAAGCAAAATAAATAAATCATATTAGTCACTGGGTTTTAGTTTGGGTGACAAGAAACAAATAAGCGAACAATGAAAATGTGTGAGATTAAAGGAAGATATATCACATCTGATAGAGAGAAACTGGTATGTTGAAAAAGCAGTGTGATATCACTATTATTAATAAACTTTAAAAAATACATCTCCTGCATGTTGAATAAGCACCATCTTCATTTTATCTCATACATTCACATTTGGAGTGGGGTGTTCTTTTCAATCGGATTAGAACCCCGCAATTGATTCAATTTGTTTTTGGTTTACACAATGCCAATAATAATAATAATAATAATAATAATAATAATAATAATAATAATACTTTAAAATCTAGGCATTGTACAAAGTAAAAATAAGATCATGGACTTTATACTATCTAACAATAGCTGTAAAGATGAGCAGGGAAGGCGAATATATTGGATCCCCCTGCCCGCAGCTTAATTTACCATGTGTATCACTGAAAATCCTTATTCAGTTTTGAAGCTTTTAATCTTCATTCAAGGTTCTTTTTATTACTCCTCCTTCCTTAGGCTTTTCATCAATGGCTGCCAAAGGAATCGGAACAGAGCAACTTACAATGAACTATCAACGTGGAACAATTTAAAATGATACAGCCAGCCGGATCAATGCTAGAACTGTCTGCCAAAATACGAACATACGATAAGGAAACAGCATCAAACAACAGCTGATAACAAGGTACACAGTTTCTCACTGGCAATAGGTGCTGAGCACTCTCTCTCTCTCTCTCTCTCTCTCTCTCTCTCTCTCTCTCTCTCTCTTTGGGGGGGAGGTTTCCAGGTCTTTTTATAATGCATGTTTTGTGATTTAGTATTTTTCAATGCAGTTGAGCATTTTCTCTTGTGAGGCAATTGAAAAAACATGGGTGCCTCCCCGGCTGAATTTCTACCAGACTCTGTGCCCCCCTCAGAAAGGGCGCTAAACAGACAATGAAACCCTGTATAGATTAAATTCTTTAGTACACTGAATATCTTAAAAGAAAAATACACCAGCTCTTCAAATATATCATCAACCACCACATAATTAACACATTGGCATACATGTGAGAAAATTTGACTCATCTCAGAGATGAGGGAGATAATTCAAAGACTAATTTTAATGGATAACTCATGGCGCTTTTCTGTGGCTCCCAATCAGTTGCACGTGATTATATTCTTGAGTCATTAAAACATAAAACTCAAATTTAGTTGGTGTCTGTGGCACTCAGATCTGGTCAGTGAGTAGGCAAAAAAAGGAGCGCAATGGAATCCAAAGTGATAAGCAGAGTTGATAGACTGCCGCATCAGGATGTAAGAGCACAGTGTCCAAAATGAGCAACCGTGCTCATATTAATATAATCGATAATCACTCTAAGCCAAACCTGTAGGTGAACTCCAATGCAGATACAGGACTCTCTGGAACCCATAATGCACTGTTCATTTGAACAGGAACAACAGATCCATGCGTGCAAAGGAATGTTTATAGGGACTTCTGGCCTCCACTGAACTTAATGAGTAGCCCTTCTGCAAAATCTCTTGAATTACTTCATCTCTTGAGCAGTCCAAACATTTCCTTAGTATTGTAGTAAGGGTTAGCTTTCTACCTAGTGCTCAGGACTCAGATATTTCAATACAGAAAACGATGCTTTATGGTACACGAGGGATGCTGTACCATACATTTTGGGGTGGCTCTTATAAACCATGCTCACTCTGATCCAGAGATTTGCTATCAAGAGGTCCAGAGAACACACGATGTTCCCTGAAAGAATTCAGGTTTGCTCCACTTACAGGAGGAAGCTACTAAGACCTTTGTGATCAAGGATATTCTTCCTCCATTCCTCCAAAAGGCAGGAGGTCACATGGTCTTAGATTGGAGTGAGTAAGCACAGAGCGATTTGATGATGAAGCTTGGTTTGCTTACAATGGTATAACAATCCAAAGACAGCGATGGAGACAAAGCTGATAAGTGTGTGGTCATAGGAACCTCTATGCTATCAGAGGTAAGGACAGGCAATTTTATTAGCTGTGATATACTCCTGGCCCAGGAGAAGGAAATCAGCAGGTAGGGCAGCCACAACATTTGAGACACCCCTCAGCCAAAGTGCACCCAATGGAATATCTTAGCCCGGGAAAGGTAAACAGAGAATTCTCTGAGCTTTGTAGGTGCTCATGTGAAGTCAGAATGGTGAGTGTGTGTGTGCTGTTGCCTGTTGTGGTGCCCTGGCTAATACCTCAATGTACCACCCTCTGGACTTAGCTTCTTGGTTCTTCTACACCATTGGCAACTGCCACGGGGAGATAAGGCAATGCATCACATTTTATGCGACTGAAAAATAGAGCCAGACGAAGTCCGCAAAGGGCACAACAAGGAAATGAACCATCTACGCCACCTCTTAATATCAGCTGGGATCACCAGCAGCTACCCTCCATGGGTTTGGTTAATGGCAATTTTTTTTATTATGGAATTCCAGAAGGAAGTACTACAGGACTTTCTTGCCCTACTCATCTTGCCCAGGCTGTGGCGGTATCTACATCAGTACAAGTGACTGAATACTTACACTTTCAGTGTCAGCTTAGCCTATAAAAGTAATACGCACCATGCATTTGGTATAGCACCCAATTCAAATGTTATTATCTTAAGAGTAATAAGAAACCAATCCACAAATGTGTGTGTGTGTGTGTGTGTGTTTTGGGAGGGAGGATAGCCACTGCTTTCTTGTTGATTATTGGAGTCATAAATAAAGCTTAAAAGAGTTATAATATGTATTTCAAACCGGCAATGTTTAAAGATTACGCAGAGCCAAAATTATATGCAGTAGCTTTCATGAACATTGGAATATCTTATGATAGTCGTTCTTCCCTAGGCAAACAAAAGAACCTTCAAAAAAATAAAGAAAATGACATTTTCTAACAGTTTAGGAGAGACAAAAAACTGACAACCCTTTTCCATCTACATTATTTAATCCTTGCTAAAGACAGCACTGGTTGTTCTCACCTAGGATGTAAAATTAAGGGTTGGGCAACAACCCACTGACCATGCTATTGGGCTCGTTCCCATTCATTTCAGTAGGGATTTGAAGGGAGAGAACTTCCTTGTGGATTGTGCCCTTTGCCGAAACTTTTGAGCCGCTCACCCAACAGGCAACGAGAGAAAGATTAAACGGGTTCCCAGGCTTGTGGCGTCGCTTCGGGCATCTGGGATGGGCGGCCTAAAAGGGCAACATGCTTGTATGACAAACGGCTCTTCATGGGCAATCAAGCTGTACAACCGTTCATTCATCAGCGCTGATGAATCCAAGGGCTTCCCAAAGAGAATTATACACAAACCGAACCAATTGCATCTTTGGCAGGGGGTGGGAGAGAGACAGAGACTGTAATGATGCAATTGTTTTCCGCTCTCGAGAAAGTGCAAGGTCATATATCCTTATTTAAAGACTGGACACCCCCTACTAGTCTTCCTCCAGCCCCAGCTGTAGCCAGCAAACTATTCTTTATTAATTGTGCATACAGGACATGTGCCATCCCTGGAAAGCATCAATCTTTATAGCTGCTTGGACCATCCACTAAGTTACATTTCTGCATTGTGATGAGATCTCATAACATGATTGCTAAGGCAGACTGTATACAAGAGTTACTGCTGATACAGCTCGTGTTCTTTAATGGAGGGGAGGGGGGAAACCCAGAGTGAATACAAAGCTATTTATCAAAGCCTTTTAAAATATAATTCTGCATCGTTTTCAAACAGAGGCATAGTACTTTTTTAAAAAAAGAGAGAATTATGGGCTTCCCCTCGCCCCACAACTCCAGAAGGCAAGATTCTGAAGGAACAATTTTACACGATTCTCATCCTTCAATGGGTGAGTTGAGGAAGTATTTCCATAAACTTAAGTGACAGCCAAAACACCACCAGATTCAGGTAATAGAACCCTGGTGTTCCAAGATGGTTATCAGCAATATCTTTTCTGACTGATTTGGAGGGGAAGCAGTAAGAATGTATAAAGCTGAGAGGAACACAAGCGGACATTTGTGCATTGACAGATCTTCTCAAAAACTATTTGAGAGTGTCAACTTGGCACTCTCCTGGGCGAAGGATGGGTAACATAACAGCAACAAAACAAAACAAGCAACTGTAGCACATACCATTGAGGCTCCGAGTCAAGCGAAATGGTCGATTTCGGAAACTCACCATTCCCAACAACAGACACCATGTTCTAAATTTAGGATTATCCGAAACTGGACTGTGGAAGGCATCAACGACGCATGTGTATTATGCACAATGCATATGACAGAGAGGCTCACCCATACTAAATATGACACCCCCACCTCGGCAACACATTAATCCTCAGCAGCTGAAACAGATGGCTATTTCATGAATAGTTCATCTCAAACGCTCCATCGGCTAAGAAATCTACAGCCCCAAGAGAAAAATTACCGGGGAGGTGGGTGGGGCGGAACTAGGTGCAACAACTTTGAATGAATTCATAATATGGCCGGCACCAGACTATATGGGAAGGAAGTGGATTTCCATTCCTTTTTCTTTTTTAAAAAAATGATAGTTTTGAAGACCATGTACAAAGTTTTATTCAAACTTCTACCTTGCGCACACTTTCCACTAAAGAGACGTACCACGTAGCCAGTGCTGCAATCTCATTTCCTCCCTTTTCATTATATAAATCCAGCATGGTCATATTCTTGTTTGCAAAGTTCGGCGTGATCCTATCATTCTTATTTCAGATGGGATTAATTTTGTTTTCCAGGAATGACGTTACGTTAGGGTCCAGATTTACTCTGTTGAATTTTTGTCTTTCTTTCCTAGAGAACCCAAAATACACTTTCTTTTCCTTTCCTGATGTCAGGCAATGATAGAGCAACTGGAACTTTAAAGATCAAGTGGCAAGGCTGAAAATTAACCAAATCTGTTTCCCTTCATGAAAATCTAGCATGCACATTGTCCAATCAATCTCTCTAGCCTTTCCATCCCTGTATACAAGAATAATCTTCCTAATAATTAACACTAAATTTATCATGCATCCGCCAACACGGGCAAAATTGTCCGTTTTAATTTCCTTCGTGCTCTGTCACAAAAACTGACCACATTTTCCCACATATCCAAACAGTCTGCATCTGTGGCTAATTTATTTTTAAGTGCATTTTCTTTCTTAATCTGAGCAGGTTGCGCCTTACCCCCCCTGAACAAGTTGAGATTTCTAAGCAGGAGGCAAAATATCTGTATAGGAATTTCCACTGGATGTGAAGAGTGTGCCTTTCTTAAAAATAAAATAAAACAAAACCCTGCAAGGCTCGGCACTGCATTTCCCCACATTAAATAAACAGAATATAAATCATACTTATCGGCTCCCTGCTCTACAGCTACCATTAGCCGCCCCCCAGTTTCCCTGATAGAGAATGTTGCAGATCAAACACAACGAAGGGTGTGGGGGGATGAGTGCAAGAAAACACACACACACAGACCCATACATTAGAGACCACAAAAGAATTTTCAAGTGACGAGAGAGAGAGGGAATAAATCCTTACTCTGCTACACAGACACTTCTAGCAGCAAGTCGGTAGCCTCAGAGAGAGAGAGAGAGAGAGAAAGGGAGGGAGAAATCCAGGGCTTTTGTTTATACCATCAAAACCCTCCAGGGGAAAAAAGCTCACAAAATACAACCATCTAGAATCTCGGGAACTGGCTCGGTCTGAGGTTCGGATGCTGCCGGGCAGCTGAGTCGGTACTTACATTCTGTCGGAAACTAGCAAGCGGCTATCAACCATCATCTCCGGTAGAAAATCCAGCTTGAATGAAGAAGTCATCTTCTTCTTCTTCTCCTTCTTCTTTTTCTTTTTCTTCTTCTTCTTCTTCTTCCTCTTCCCTTTCCTCCTATGCACACCGTTCTGGTCTGGCAAATAAGAATGTTCCTCTTGCTTGTCTGATTCAACAACTGCACTGGCCAAGAGACAGGCAAGGACAGGTGCGGGAGGCCTCCCGAAGGCAGCAGTCAGAGTCGGCAGTTGTCACATTCTCTCCCCCTCTTGTTTTCCTCCAATCCCCTCTGAAATCTACTGCTGAGGCAACTGTCTATAGAGCGCCAGGTGCTGAAAACGGGGGGCGGAGCCACTTCCCCACTGCAGCTAGAATTTAACCCCTGCAAACCCGGGAAGAGAGCCTCGGCAAAGAGCTGGACGATGCATGCTCGAAATTGTGGACAGGCTCGATTTGTTTTAAAGGAGGTTTTCTTTTGGGGGGTGGGGTGGGGGGTGGGAGAGAAAAGGCAGCCTCTCTCAAACGCATAAGGAATCAGTTTCTGGATTTCCAAACCGCTTTTGTTTAACTCACTCAGGATCCTGCTAAACTGCTTGTTGTGGCGACGATAAAAAGAGTTTTGGAAGGGTTTACAAAACAAGAACCGCCACAAAAAATATTTCCCTGTTGAACCCAAGGTCTGTTTATTTGGGCCTCATCCAACTTCTATTGGTTTCTCTGCACTCTGCAAAGCAGAAGCAAATTGCATTTAAAATAACCCTCATTTTTGCGGGGCGAAGAAACAATCTGTTAACAAATTCATAAAATTAGCTTTGGGGGGCTGAATGGGCTAAAGTGTTTGGCTCCTTGCTTCTTTATCCAAGGAGATCGATAGACAAATAGACAGATAGATAGATTATAGAAAGATGGATAGATAATAAAAACGCAAACATGGAAAGGTGATTAATCGCCCGATGGCTGATATTCTCAGGAACTCTCATAAACCTTTTAGAATAAAGCCCTTTCTGATATCTGAGAATATTTATTTTACAACATCCATAATGAACCCAGATGGGGTTATGGGGAGAAGGGGAAGAAATCATTTCATGGGTGGGGGGAAACTTGCACTATGAAACCAAAGCAGTCAGGACTATGTGGAAAAGAGAGAGAAAGAGAAAATAAAGACCCTCTCATATTTTATGTATTTATGGCTCTGTGTCCAATGGGCTAAAATGCCGATTGAGGAACTGATACCAATCCCCTAGGAATTTGAAGTATGAAGTAGCCCTACACCAGTCACTATAACAAATGAGGCACTTTTACAATAAGGCAGTAAATGTTTCAAGGCAGATGTCACCCTCATTCACATGAGTTCAGCAGAACTAACTTTATGCAATAAAAAGCACACTTCTCATTTTCATCAAACAACTGTACATTGATTCAGGGACCTCAGTGCTCTGTTCAAAAGACTTGAAACTGATCATGAGGCTATGCAAAAACTTCAGAAGGAGCAATTTCTTCCTGCTGGGAAATATCCAATTATGACATTCTGTTTGCACAACCGATCCACTTGTGCAAAAAGGACTTCTTTTCCTTCCCCTCCCCTCCGAAACCCATGTGCCCCCAAAATCTGCTCTGGGAGAAACTGAGGGAGAATGGGGAGCTGGAGAGGGTGAGAAAAAGAAGGGGCTCTTGGTGAGATGCTGGATCTCATCCACTATTTCCTTCCTTTTTATCAGTTAGTGCAGCACAGATCTTTAACATTTAATAATAATAATAATAGCGCTATCCAGAACTGTAGGAATTCAAGCTAAATCAAAACACAATATCGGCATCACTGCATTACTCTGCCCCAGCAAACAGATCTATACATTATGTATTAGATTTTCCACAGAATATTCTCCAATTTCTATATTAGCATCTTAACATGGCTGAATACAATTATCGGGGGGGGGGGAGGTGAATGACTTGCCAAACGTTCTGGTTATTTCTATGCCGTTTGGCACTTGTTTGTTTTGATGTGACAGAACAGCATCAGGTGTGATATCATGGCGGATGCCTAAATAAAAAGTCACGAGGATCGCCGCAGCCAATCCAATTGAATAGCAGTGAGGGCAAATGAGGCCGAGGACAGTGAGAGCAAAGGAGGAGGCAGAGCAGAAAGGAACACAGAAGAAGTGAGGGGAACAAAAGGGACCGAGCGGCTCTGAAAAATACAAGTGTCTGCATGAGTATTAGTTGCTGAAATGAAAGCAGATACAAAACTAGGTCAGTCGTTTTAGCAGAGCCTGTAAAATATATTAGAATATATTTATATACCCATGTGCAAACACACACACACGCACACATTAATTTTATTTTTCAAAACTTGTATGCCGCTTAACTGTAAATGAAACCTCTAAGCCAGGGGTAAGCAACCCAAGGTCCGCGGGCCACAAGTGGTCCACGAGGTCGTTTAACCGGCCCATGAGCCACCCCAGAACTGAGCCGCCAACTTGGCAAGTCCCTGCGTGCTGCGCTAAACCAACGTGGTGCAGGGACTCGCTTCCACAGCACCGGAAATCGCATCTGTGCATGCACAGAAAATGAAAATTGTATCTGCGCAGATGCAGACGCAGGAAATCGCGGGCGCTTACGCACCTGCACAATCCAGTCCACAAAGGGATCTCTGCTGGAGTGAACCAGCCCAGGAGAGGTAAACCTTGCCGCCCCCTGCTCTAAGCGGTATAAAATATACATTAAAATTATTAATAAACTCAGCGTTAAAAACAAGTTTGTGAAAAAGCAGAATGAGTAAGATTGACATCTAGAGTTCTATACAGTAAGAGGAAAGAACATATTAAAAACACACATCTGCTTTACATGTCTCGGTGGGCTGCCCAAGGAGATAAGTTTTTGGTGGGTGTTGAAAAAAATGCAGTGTAGGTGTCTGCCTAAAGTCAATGGGCAGGGAGTTCCACAGTTTAGGAGCTGGCATACCAAGAGATAAGTTCCTCACAAATGCCAAATGGATGTTATGTGACACTTGTAATACATATGTAGGTATGTACACCATAGGTCAACTCAGAACTACAGTGGTACCTTGCAAGACGAATGCCTCGTAAGACGAAAAACTCGCAAGACAAATTTCCCTATGGGCTTGCTTCGCAAGACGAAAACGTCTTGTGAGTTTGTTTCCTTTTTCTTAAAACCGTTAATACCAGGGTGCATCCGTGCTTCGCAAGACGAAAAATTCGCAAGACGAAAAAACTCGCAGAACGAATTAATTTCGTCTTGCGAGGTACCACTGTAATTAAATATATGTTGACCTCTTAGTGCAACTATACAGTCTTCAAAGTATCAGCTTTAGCAATGGCTGAAGATGGAGCAACACAGATGTTGGAAGAGGCTTGTTCTCTGTTGCTCCAGAAGGCAGAGCTAGAAGCAATGGTTAGAAATGGCAAAATAGCAGATTTCAGCTAAACACGGGGAGAAAATTCCTAACAGCAAGAGCTGTTGGGCAGAATGAGGAACAGAGACTGCCTCCGGAGGTGGGTGGCCAGTCCTTCACTACAGGCTAGACAGCCATCTGCCAAGGATGCTCTAGTTGCAACAGTGAGGTCCCCCAATGAAACACTTGAACATTACTGATGGTACTGGCAGGCCACGTAATGATTTTCCTGCCTGCTACGGTAGTTGTGCTGTGAACAATGCTGCGTGATATTCAATTGCATGTTTATTGCTTCTCTAATTTCTCACGTTCCATTTTATTGCATTACAACTTGCATTTTAAATGACAGAAGCAATAAAAAAATACAGTTACAATCAACGTGAATATTTAATACAGGCATGCCGCAGAGCCCCTGAAGGAAGCTCTCAGGCCACTGGTGGTCCATGGTGGATCCCAGTTTGGGAAGCCTAGATCCAGGTCACCTCCCAAGATCCTTTCCAACTCCAGAATTCTTGGTTTGTTTCTATTCCTCTCTTTCGCCCTCTTCTAAATATGTGTAGTGCAGTGGGAACTAAGCAGTGATAAGATCCATGCTGCTCCTATCAAAAGTTAAAATGTGAGCTACTTCGCCCTGTTTTGTTTATCCACATTGCACCAAAGAACCTGCGGCTCCACAAAATATTGCAGGAACGAAAGACAGGTTGCTCCAAGGAGCTTACAATATGAATTTTGTCAGTGTGAAAAACAGCAATGTGGGGAGTGGGTAAGGGAAGGAACTGCCAAGGGTATCAGCAGTGGCTGTGGAAGCTGCTTGTGCACCTGGGGAGACGTGCCCAGGGGCGGGACGAACCCTCCATAGGGGTGGGGCGCACTGCAGGGCCTCTGGAGTCTGCCTGCCTCCTCCCACTCAGCTGCCCTACAGCTGGGGGGGGAGGCAGTGGGCGGACCGTTTGGGCAGCGCGGAGCCTATGCGTGCTCAAACCACTGCCTCTCTACCAGGAGAGACACATGGCTTGGATGTGCTGCAGGCCTCACGGTAAGTGCCGCCCGGAATTTTGTCACCCCCCTACCCGGGGTGACCCACACCCACCGCACCCCCTTCCTCCGCCCCTGGGTAGCAGCGTTAGAGAATCTGCCTTGCATGCAAAAGGTCCCAGGTTCATGTTAGGATATAGTTCCGTTCCACCTTAAAAGGGTCAGGCATGACTGTTGTGTATCACATGCCTGTTTACTTCCAGCACAGTCTGCTGGGAACTTCCGCTGTATGTTGCTTTTGCTATACTGCTGTTTGGCTGGACGCGAAGGGAAGCAGACATGTTTTCCTCTGTTCCTGAACTATGCTGAATAAAATGCTGTATACAGTGGTACCTCGGGTTAAGTACTTAATTCGTTCCGGAGGTCCGTTCTTAACCTGAAACTGTTCTTAACCTGAAGCACCACATTAGCTAATGGGGCCTCCTGCTGCTGTCACGCCACTGGAGCATGATTTCTGTTCTTAACCTGAAGCACTATTTCTGGGTTAGCGGAATCTGTAACCTGAAGCGTATGTAACCTGGAACGTATGTAACCTGAGGTACCACTGTATACTGCTTGCACATTTCTCAGTCTGCCTCTTCTGCTGTGAGAAGATTTACACACTCTGCTGATAGAGCGTGCACGGGTCTCTAAATGTATCTGAGGCTCGTGTTGCTAATTGATGCTGTTCCAAGGGAGATGGTCTGCTGGCCGGTGGCTGGAGCTAGCTGGGGGCCTGCCTGATGCGCCCATCTCCCCGGCAGTATCCCAACAGTTCAATCCCGGGCATCTCCACATAGAGCTGACAGGAACCCCTGTCTGGAACCTGCAAGTCAGTGTAGACAATGCTAAGCTAACAGACCAATGTTTTGATTCAGCTGCCTAAGCAAGCCTGCAACGTTCCAAGGGTTAGCCATTGCTGATATGACAACCTAGACAGGCTAATTCATCCTAGTTGGCTGTGAAAAATATTCCTACAAGCTGATACACACAGTACATGTTGCCCACTTCATTTCACTATTGAGAGATAACTGCTACAGATCTCTCTCATAACTCACAATCTTCCAGCGGTAGTCAGGTGGAATCCAAATCTCTAGTGCAAGAGATGGAAACTATCCTTGTTAACAACTAGTACCTAAACATCGCTCATCATGTGCTGGTTCCCTAATCTGAAGTGTCCTAGGGTCATATTTCTGATTTTTTCCCCTACAGTCATATTTATGCATCATTTCCTGGGGAAAGGACCTTCTATACCCCAGCCTGAAATTGCTGTGGCGGTCACATGCTCGTAGCAATGCTCGTTTGCTTGCCTTATGAATTGAGAAACACAAAATGTTTATCAAAAAGATCCATCAGATATACACACAATATACAACAGATTTCTATGCACATTCGTATGTGGGTTCTGACCAGTGGGAATAGGCGAGCCTGCCAATTTTCATTTCCCTCCATTTCTCATTTTTCCTATCTTAAAGTTCAGTTAGCCACGTCTCCACATCAGTTTCTGATTTTCAGTCCTCATGAACATCCAACAGCGCATTAGTAAAATATGCATTTTTATGAACATTGCGCCTGGTATACGTCTTTTGGTGCACATTATTTGGCTGGAAAACTGAGAAATTCAGAGAAATGTGGCATTTGAAGGATGCCCGTGCTTCAGTTTGAACATTGTTTTAGAAAGGTCTAATTAGGTAATCATGTCATTAAATGCAAACACAATCGAATTTCTTCCCCAACCATAGCCCTACCTAAATATGAGTTCTTGTGCATCTTCCCGCTGCTACTCAATCAGCATGTTATGTTTTGTGGGCAAATCCCTACACATACAAAACTAGCAGACAATGAAGAAGTCTAAGCTCTTCTCCCCGAACACTAGGTTAATTTCATATATGCTACAGCTATTTATATGGAGGAACAGCCAATTGTGCCTTGCCCCAGCTTATTCATTTCATGTTTCACATTATTTTAGAGAAGGTGAGGAACCTGTGACTATCTAACACAGGCACAGGCAAACTCAGCCCTCCAGATGTTTTGGGACTACAACTCCCATCACCCCTAGCTAACAGGACCAGTGGTCAGGGATGATGGGAGTTGTAGTCCCAAAACATCTGGAAGGCCGAGTTTGCCTATGCCTGATCTAAAAGTTGTTGAAGTCCCACTCCCATCAGCTCCAGCCAGCATGACCAATGGTCAAGTGGTTGATGGGAGTTGTAGTCCAACAACATCAAAAGATTCTGTACCCATGATTTATAAATCTGCAAGCAAGTCCTTTCCTTAGTCTTACATCTTTATGGCTAATATTCTTTCAACACAATCTCATGCATATTTTATCGGAAGCAAGCACCACCTGGTTCAATGGGTCTTACTGCCCACTGAGTACTGTTGAGTGTAGTTAGGACTGCTGTCCTAGGCCTATGCAGACTTAAAGGGGAGTAAACCTCACTGAATCCAGTGGCTAATTTAGCACCACTCTATTTTGCCTTGGGCAGACTGCAGCTGGAAGTACTGTGTCCGGTTCTGGGCACCACATTTTTAGAAGGGAAATTGATAATCTGAAACATGTGCAGAGGAGGGCGATCAAGATGATCAAGGGTCTGGAAATGAAGACTTATGAGGAACGGGACGGAGTTGGGTATGTTTAGCCTTAGATAAGAGACTAAGAGGAGATATGATAGCCATCTTAAAACATCTAAGGGGCTTTCACATGAAAGATGGCGCACACTTGTTTTAGGACCCAAAGCAATGACTTCAAGTGACAAGAAAGGAGATTCTGACAACACATCAGGAAGAACTTTTTGGCAGCAAGAAATGTTTGACAGTGGAATGGACTCCAACAAGAGGTTGGAGGCATATAAGCAGAGACTGGAAGGCCATCTGCCAAGGATGCTTTAGTTGAGATTCCTGCATTTTCAGTGGCTTGGACTAGAGGACCCTCAGGGTCCCTTCCAACTCTACAGTTCTACTCTTCCAGGTAAACATACATAGGGCTCTGTTGTTAGAATAACTACTTCTTCTTGCAGCAATAAGAATGAAGAATCCTAATTCATACACAGTGCCTCTTTCAAATGAAACATTCTTGGTGTGCTCACCCAAAACGTACAGTTCTCTTTCTCTTGGCAAATAGACCTTCTGTTATTAAAAAAACAAACAATCAAGCTATCTTTCTGCATATTTTCAGCATGCCGTGGTATATCTAGTTCCCAAAAGTGTTAAATTAACCCAGCATATGCAGTATGGGCATAAGATGAAGTTTAAACCTAGTGAAGAAAAATCCAGCATATGCTACAAAGGGTCACTCGATTTTGTACCAGAACAAGGCAGATACTATCCTTCCAAGGGAAAAAGCCATGCCTAGAGGAGATGCCGCAATACAGCTGCATTAAACCCAGTGCATGCCCTCCAACATTTGTCAGATGTGATTAGGTCTACTTTTGTTCTATTTTATGTGAATAGAGTAGCAGTTCCTTTTAGTCAGAGGGGGAGTGGAGATTGCAGAATGAGCTGTTCCCTCGAGAATCTCGTTACTGGATTTCTATTTGCTTAGAATCTCCTTCCCTTTCGCTTACTGCAAAACCCCTGCAAAAGCAGCTTAGAAATCAAATAAAGAATGTATTACACACACAGCACATGCAATCATGAAGATCAATCAGCAGAAATTGCATAAAACAGCAGTAACTTCATTTTAAAAAATGGCAAAGATACTGCTGAGCCCAATCGCCTTCTAAATCTGGCCTGCAGACAGTCCGGGAATCAGTGTGTTTTTACATGAGTAGAATGTGTGCTTTTATATAAATGCATCTCTGGGTTATTTGTGGGGCATAGGAATTTGTTCACCCCTCCCCCAAAAAATATAGTCTGCCCCCCACAAGGTCTGAGGGACAGTGGACCGGACCCCTGCTGAAAAAGTTTGCTGACCCCTGAGCTAGATGGACTACTGGCTTGTTTCCTATGTCTGTAGAGCAAGTAGAAGGCATGTTTTGTACACACAAGATCCCAAGCTCAATCCATTCCAACTCCAGATTCCTGTTTGAACACCGGGAGAACCTCTACCAGTCAGTGCTGACCAGCTACACCTACTGAAGTGCCATCTTCTTCACAACTATGGAAGGTGCCGTCCTGTCATCCTTTTGCATCCTGCCACCCTGTTTGAGATTTTACTTTCTTGGGCTCTATGATCATTGCAGATGGTGACAGCAGTAGTGATGTATGGAAGTGAGAGCTGGACCATAAAGAAGGCTGATCGCCAAAGAATTGATGCTTTTGAATTATGGTGCTGGAGGAGACTCTTGAGAGTCCCATGGACTGCAAGAAGATCAAACCTATCCATTCTTAAGGAAATCAGCCCTGAGTGCTCACTGGAAGGACAGATCCTGAAGCTGAGGCTCCAATACTTTGGCCACCTCATGAGAAGAGAAGACTCCCTGGAAAAGACCCTGATGTTGGGAAAGATGGAGGGCACAAGGAGAAGGGGATGACAGAGGACGAGATGGTTGGACAGTGTTCTTGAAGCTACCAGCATGAGTCTGACCAAACTGCGGGAGGCAGTGGAAGACAGGAGTGCCTGGCGTGCTCTGGTCCATGGGGTCATGAAGAGTCGGACATGACTAAATGGCTAAACTACAACAACAACCCTGTTTGACCCTCCAACTGCACCCTGTTTCTACCCCACACCCTCAGTACAGATATTACAGCAAACCAAGTGGCACATATTAGATATACAGCAGCAGCTGGTATGGTCAGTGTAACTATATCTTGTACTCCGGAGAAGTGGGAAACTAGACCCAAACACCAAAGAGGCTTCTGATCCTCAAATTATGTGGCAAGCCGCTTTTGAAACCAAGCTGAGTTTCAGAAGCTGCTTTCTTTACGACACACAAGTCTGCTGCTTAGAGACAAAGGGAGAAATTCAAGACAGAACACTTCTGAATGCCATTGTGCCTGATTTAAACATTTCAGCAAAGCTATTTTCCCCTAGTGTACTGTAATGCATTTTTGTATGCTATTTTCATACAAAATATACATACTTCATTCCAGTATGCAATGTTGTACACACTCCTTGGGACGGAGAACTGCATTGCAAAATTTGGGGAAATGCACAGTACAATGGATTGCTATGTTTTGGTCCATGGATGCTTTCAAGAAGTGCAGATTAGGTAAAGGTAAAGGGACCCCTGACCATTAGGTCCAATCGTGACCAACTCTGGGGTTGCGGCGCTCATCTCGCTTTATTGGCCGAGGGAGCCGGCATTTGTCCGCAGACAGCTTCTGGGTCATGTGGCCAGCATGACAAAGCCGCTTCTGGCGAACCAGAGCAGCACACGGAAATGCCGTTTACCTTCCCGCCGGAGCAGTACCTATTTATCTACTTGCACTTTGATGTGCTTTCGAACTGCTAAGTTGGCAGAAGCAGGGACCGAGCAATGGGAGCTCACCCCGTCACGGGGATTCGAACCGCCGACCTTCTGATCAGCAAGTCTTAGGCTCTGTGGTTTAACCTACAGCGCCACCCGCGTCCCTTGGCATATTAGGTAGGTTCACCTTTAAATCTCCTTCCCCATCCCAAGGTTTAGCAAGCCATTATCCCAGCTTCATTGACACTTCTTGGTTTGTTTCTTCCACCTGTGCCCGAGGAGGAGCAACTGAACCCATGTTCTGCTTGTGCACAATAAACCATGGTTGGCAAGCAACTCAAAAAACACAAGAGCATCTCCTTGCTGGATCAGAATCAAGGTGCATCTTGTCTAGCAGCCACATGCGCAATACAGCCTTGAAGTTACCAGCGCACGAACTACAAAGCCTGCCTGCCCCTGTCCAGGACCAGATGTAGCTGAGGTGAACCAGACAATGCTAGCAGAAGGCAATCCAAGCCACAGAAGACACTTAAACCTTTAGTAATCAATAGGTGCCCAGGAGCACTCCCAAGCCTACCGTGGTTTATTGTTCAAGGAAAGCACAAGGTACCTGCTGCCTGATCCTGGTGTGTTTATTTTAATGACATGAAAAAATATGTGGGTGGGGGGGGGAACCCTAGTAAGTAGGCATAGTTTGAGGGCACATAAGGGTGGTCATGGAAGATTCCAGAAAAATCCTTTAACACTAATCTCTTGGCATTTGGTTTCTTTATCTCAGCGCACCCACCAAAGTATCTTGGAACAAATTTTGCAGGAGCGTGAGGGGAAAGGAATGTAGCAGGAGGGGGAGGGAAAAGTCATTACAACTTTCTCCAGATGGACGCCGCCACCTGATTTGTGATCAGAGGCCTCCACGGTGGTTAATCCAGCCTAGAGTAGAGGAGGATTAACATTCAATTTTCCCCCCTCAAAAAAATCAAGAAAAATATCTTGTGACTGCAGAAAGGGCAGCTTTTAGCACTCAGCAGCTGAAGGAGACAAGAGCGCAATGGAGACGAAGGAATGAAGACATTCGTTTAAATAAGAAGCCTGCATTGTGTCGTTTTAACCCTCTACAATCTTTCCATTCAGTTCCATATTTTTCTTCCTTCCTTTCTGTTTCTCTCTCTCTCTCTTTCGCCAGGAAATGGGGCGGGAGAAGGGGAAAATGATTCTGAGGCGTTTTGGTCCATTTTCCTCCCAAGGAAATAGGTCAGAAGCCTAGCTGCCTGGCCTTGTTTTCCAGAGGCCATTTCCGGGCCCAACAAAGGCCTTCTCAACTAGGGTAGGAATGAGCACGTGAACATGGCCGAAGGGGAAAACCTCCCTCCCTCCACAAACACGTAGCTGGAGAACCCCGTTGCAAATCAGCCGACGACGATTGGTGCCTTTGCTTCCTCCCCACGTGATGCAGATGCTGGAAAGGCGCTTTGCATTGTTTTGTTTCAAATGTATGGCATCTTGAAATATTTATTTTCTCTTTAATTACATCTGAAAATTACCGGGAGAAGCTGTAAGGGAAGCCCTCTTACTGGCTTAAGCCTTCTGAGCAGTTTGTTAAATTCTAGCCTCAAATCCCTTGAGGGAATAGTGGATTCAAAGGAGCTTTTAATCATACTACAAGGAGGGTGAAGTAGTATGTAAGTAGGTCATAGTGAAAGCATTACAAGTGCACAGGTTATTGCTTTTAAAAACACACACACAATTAACAGTGTGGTACACTCCTCAGAACACGCCTGATTGCGCCATTGCAGAAGAGGGAGAGGCCGACCTGGGAAAATACGGCAGGGCTCAGTTTGAAAGCAAAAGGAGAATGGCGTTGCTCAGAAGAGCATGAAGATCCATTTATGGTGATGTTGCTCAGGCATCTTGCAGCATCTGAAAGACCACCATCGCCCACACGAACCAGCCTACAAGGTGGGATCTTCCTCAGAGGCCCCTCCCAGGAATTTTCTTGTCTCTGGAAATGTCAACCACAGAGAAGACCCTTTTCTGTGTGTTTATCAGAGCTTCGAAAGTTAGTTTTTAAAACGAACCAGTTCAAAATACGGGCTCAGAGTGTCTAAAAGATGAACTAATTCCAGTTCATGCCTGTCGTTTTTTCCCCCAGAAGAAACTAATTCACTTCATGTTCTGTTCATCCAAGTGTTCCCTGGCAACTCCACCTGCACCCCCCCCCCCAGCATTCAGAATGTTACAAGCTGCTATCACCCAAAGGTCTCCAAGTGACTTATAACAAAGAAAAATATACAATATATAATAGCATAGGGGAGAAGGGGGGGGGGGAGGTTGCCTCTTGAGACAAATGGATGCCAACAATGCTAATCTGCATAACAAAATCAAGTGCATCAGTATTTTCATTCTCTTCCGTTGCTGGATGTGTGTGATTGTTACATCACATGCCTGTGTTTACATTCCATGCTCGGCAAGTGTGGGAAACGGAAGCCAGTCCTATCTCTTCCATTGTGTTGTACTTTTGTACTTCTCTCTCTCTCTCTCTTGGAAAAGATGTGAGAGGACACTATGATTGCTTTGAGAGCCAGTGTGGTGTAGTGGTTAAGAGCGGTGGACTCGTAATCTGGTGAACCGGGTTCGCTTCCCTGCTCCTCCACATGCAGCTGCTGGGTGACCTTGGGCTGGTCACACCTCTCTGGAGTCTCTCAGCCTCACTCACCTTACAGAGTGTTTGTTGTGGGGGAGGAAGGGAAAGGAGATTGAGACACCTTAGGGTAGTGATAAAGTGGGATATCAAATCCAAACTCTTCTTCTTCTTCTTCATCCTGTATATATTGCTTAATAAATTACTTAAATGCCACACCTCATAGCCTCACCTTCCAGCTTTACTCTGCTGTTTTGAGTGTGCACATATTTTCGGATATGTGTCGCTGCTGTGCAATGGGATTGAAGAGTTATGACCGTCCTGTGCTGTGTTCCAGAGGAAGACGCCTGGAGAGATTTGTCTCGATCTGGGGGCTGTGTGGTGCCGCCGGCACTTCCGACAGTGCCCTGTTTCTAAAACCTGTGGTTTGAAGTGCATAATCAGACATTCCTTAATTTAAACCTCGGACAGTTCATTGTCTACAATGAACTGGGGGGAAAAGGCATCTTGACTAAGCAGTCTATTTATCTTCTCTTTTCGGATCAATCAATTATTTTGATTGGGTTGGCAAACATGTGCTTGCTGTGCCCCATCTGTATCTAAAAGCCTCTCCTGTTTCCAGATAAGCATAAGTTGTGGGGGGGGGTTGTGGGGGGGAGTTATATTACCAGACAGCTCTCTGCTGCAGTTAGTTCTATGGGTAGGTGCAGGTCAAGTTAGGCCGAACTACAGTTCTCAATGAGCAATAAGATAGTGTGCAAAACGCTATCAGGACATGTGCAACTGGGAAGGAACTCTTTGAATGACATGGTTTGGGGCTAGTTGACCTTTTGGGTCCCTTCCTGCGGTATAATTCTACAATTCTCAGAGAGCAGATACCCCTTTTTCCTGAATGCACACTAAGAAAGCTCCAATATACTAAGCCAATTCTGAATCGAGTCAAGTGTAGTTCAACAATCACTAAAGCCAATAAACCCTGAGCTGTCCACAGGGCAATTGTATATTCACCTGCCTTGCCTAACTCTCCCTATCCTGCTTACAGACAGGCACAGTAATACAGTTTAAGAACCCCCTGGCTTAGACAACCTGTTTCAGATGCTGATTGAAATTGCATATATACAAGAGGGTTTTATTTTATTTCCCCCCAGTTCTAGAGCTGGCTGTTATCTTAATTAATGATTGGCAGAAGTAAATGTTGCTCAAAATTAACACAGTGAAAAGGTGACTTGAATTAAAATTTGCTGTGGCATTCTGCTTCGCAGGGGGAGGAAAAGTTACGGCAACTCGGTTGCTATAGCTTTAACCCTTCTCTCTTTTTGCCTTTGCACAGATGAAAAGATCATTTCATCGCAGTGTTCTGCATCTTGCTGAGTAATAGCTCAGCCTTTCCCAAAACAATTAGGCAAGATTCTGAGGCAAAATGCAAGCTTCTTTAACAGCTGACTTCACGCTATAAAGATAATTTCTGGAGGTACTTGGCTATTCAACCAGACATTGGGCTTATCCAACCTTGCTCTTGTCCCACTGCTTTCCCTTGGGGGAAACCACTCTTCAGTGCTCAATTGTAGCAAACAGCAAACAATACTTGAACTGAAACACAGCTCATTTTTGAAAGTTCCACTTCTCTGAATTTTGCAATGCAGTTCTCCAGCTAAGTAATGTGTGCAGAAATTGCACATAGTAGGGTGATGTGTGCATAAAAATGCATTTATTGGTGGAAATAACATGTAAACAAGCATATTAGAAGTAACGGGCAGTAAAAATCTGATGAATTTTCATGAGTACTTTTTTTTTTTAAAAAAAGTCACAAACTGATTTGGGGAACTGAATTTAAGATTGGAAAAAATGAGAAATTGAGAGAAACGAAAATTGAAAGATTTGCCCACCTGAAACTGAAGCCAATATGATATATAATCAACTGTTTGTTGACAATCAAACTACACAGGTAGCTGCAGAGCTCCACAGTACCCATGGCAGATGCCTCCTCAGCTCCTGTCCCCAAAGGCTTCTTCTCTACCTGAAATACAATTATTTATCATCTGGACCCAAGAGAAGAACACCTCTGAGAAGCTCCATAAGGGCTTCCAACAACTTCCATCCCACCATTGACTTGAGCTTCAACCAGTCTATGCAGTAGGTTCACTGTTAGGACACAACAATGGAAATGCAGTATATAAGCATCACCTGATACTAGAGATGCAATGGCAGGTGCACATGCCTAAATGCATTCGCAGAGTACACTGCAAAAAACTTAGTCTACGGTCTTTTTTCCAACCTCTTTTGGTCTATTTCCATGGACTGAGGGATTCAGTTTTGTTCCAGTACCTTGGACAGGGATGCAACTTGAACTATTTACATCAAGTATTCATAGAAAACCATAGAATTGTAGAATTGGAAGGATCATCTAGTCCAACTTCCTGCAATGCAGGAATATGCATCCTCGTACAGGGATCAAACCTGCAACCTTGCCATTATCAGCACCACACTCTAACCAACTGAGCTATCCAGGCAGCTATTCTTAAAACCAAGGAAATGAAAAATTCTGTCCAGATGGACCAATGTGAGTCTCACCAATGATCTGCCGTCCATCTCAGAGATTGACACTTATTGGGTACAGGCTTTGGGTATTTGGTGCATTATTGCTTGCAGATAGCTTGCTAATCTACAAAGGCTTCTCAACATCAGCAGTGGACCTCCTAACAAGCCGAAGAAGACCAGACCCTACAGCAAACCCTGATTCCAGCTCTGGTCCCACATCTAGTCAGGCAACACAACTGCAGGACTTAATAGCACCAAACATACCATCAAGGTCTCATTCGTTTCTTCATCCTGCAATGTGATATCTGCAATCACCAGCCATTAGTGCTCTCTTGCTGCTTACGTAAGATAGCAGGTCAGTGACTAATTATAGGAGGGTAGATTTCAGTTGAACATTAGGAGAAGCATCTTAACGGTAAGAACAGTTTGATGATTAGGGTGACCACTTGCTCGTTGTTAAAAGGGCAGAAAAAGGAAATGCATCACAGAAGAAGGCACAAGATTTACATATGTTGATTTTCTGCATATAGCTGCAAATTTAGAAATAATTGCTGCAACTGAAATAGCAAGTAGTGGAGAAGTTCAGGTTACCTGGACGACAGTTACTAGTGAACATTGTGGTGGGGCTCTGTGGCTCACCTGACCTCTGGTTGGTTTCCCTGCTTCAGCTTACTGAGAAGTAGAGAGTTACAGAAAGGTAACCGTAGGTAGCCATGTTGGTCTGCTGTAGTCGAAACAAAATTAAAAATTTCCTTCCAGTAGCACCTAAGAGACCAATTAAGTTTGCTATTGGTATGAGCTTTCGTGTGCATGCATTCTTCGTGTATCTGAAGAAGTGTGCATGCACACAAAAGCTCATACCAATGACAAACTTAGTTGGTCTCTAAGCTGCTACAGGAAGGAACTTTTTAATTTTGTTTCGGCTATGGCAGATCAACATGGCTACCTACCTGTAACTAGTGTTATAAACCAGAGTTGGATCTGATAAAAGTTATCCAGTGCAGTCAAGTATTAGTAAACCATATGGTTTTTTATTTTGAGAAGTAGAGAGGGAGAGGTGAGGCAGTGGCAAGGTTAGCACACTCTGAATGCACAGGTGAGGCAACCTGGCACACCTGCCGGTGCTTTTGCACCATGCCAACCTCTCCACTGCCTCGCCACTTACCCTCTACCTCCCAGTGAGCATCGGCAGCATGACCTACTGGAGGTCAGGTGAGCAGCACTGCCCCATCACGGTTAGCGCCACCTTAATCTGTTGTCCCAGTGCCACCTGTTGATGGTTTGTCCTGCTCTCTCTTATGGTGTGTGTGTGTGTTAATGTTTTGATCACACTTGGATCAGATAGTGAAGGAATGTTCTCTGTACAGCAGGAAACATGGCCACCCAGCTGACAGTGGAACAACTTATGTAGATGAATGGTGGGCTCTCTATTTCCGGAGGTCTTTAGGCAGGGGCGTTCTAGCTGTGTTTTCCCTGCACTGAGCAGGGATTTCAACCAGGTGGCCTTTGAGCATAGCTATCAACGTTTTCCTTTTTTTAAGGGAAATTCCCTTATTCCGAATAGGATTCCTCTCAAGAAAAGTGAAAAGTTGACAGCTGTGCCTTTGAGTGTTCCAACTCTATGGTTTGTTTGTTTACTCTGCATGCCACCTTTAGCGTGGTGGTAGGAGAAAATATATCAAACAAACAAAGATTGTTATTGAGCAGAACAATCATAAAGACAGGATTTCCAAGTTCTAAAATGATCAGAAACTACATACATTTCCCAGTAGCTAATGGACTACTATCAGTACATTCCCGCCAGATGTTTAAGCACATTTTGAGTACATTTAAAGAGCCTTCCCTCAAAGAATGCTGGGAAATGTAGTTCTACCCCTCACAGAGGTACAATCTCCAGCACCCTTAACAAACTACACTTCACTACACCACGAAACTACACCATTGTGCTTTAAATGCATGGCGCAGATGTGACTTATTATCACAAACATATATAAACATTTATTTATTTCGACTTATACGGCAACTTTCAGTCAAAAGGGATCCCTGAGGCAGCCTCCGCTCCTGTTTTATGGAACACAAATTAAAAACCAAGCAGAAAAGAGCCAGCACACAAGCACGAACAACATCATCAACAAAACACTAAAATGGCAGCTAAAGACAGAAACTGGAAATAAACCGCACAATAATGAACTAGTTAAGAAGCCATAATGAACTCAGCACCCCCAAAGGCACTCTGAGGCAATCTAGGGAAGGCAACTGAATGCAACAAACAAACTGACCTGGCTAGTATTTTAGCCTCTTGGCCAGCTGGAGCTTTTGATTGTATATCAAAGCTATATCACTGAGCTGATTATGGGGTGGTTTTATTTTTATTTTTTAAAAAGGAAACACCAGGACAGTTGGAGTGTATGGCATGCCTGTATGGCATGCCCCAAGCACAGCTTTCTAGTGTGGAGATATTGAGGGCCAGTCAGTGTGAGGCATATAGCTGCCCAAGGCAGGGTGGCAAACGACATCTAACTCTCTGCCACGCACCAAGGGGGCAAAGTGCGGAGAAAGTAGGTAGAAAGACATTTTTCTCCCTCCCTCCCAACACTGGACATGATAGACATTCACTGAAGATGAATGTTGAAAGGTCCAGGAAATACAAGTGACATTTACCATTATTATTACATACTATATTTGTACCTCGCCCATCTGATAATTGTACCTCGCCACTCTGGGTGGCTTCCAGCAGGTACAAAAACACAATAAAACTTCAGCCATTAAAAAACTTCCCTATAGAGGGCTGCCTTCAGATGTCTTCTAAAGGTTGTATTGTTAGTTTTCTCCTTGACAACTAAAGGGACAGAGTTCTACAGGACTACCGAGAAGGCCCTCTGCCTGGGTCCCTGCAACCTCACTTCTCTCAGTGAGGGAACTTCCAGAAGGCCCTCGGAGTTGGGCCTCAGTGTCCAGGCTGAATGATGAGAGTGAAGGCACTCCTTCAGGTGTACAGGGCCTGGGGCCATTTAGGGCTTTAAAGGTCAGCACCAACACCTTGAATTGTGCTCTGAAATGTACTGGGAACCAATGTAGGTCTTTCAGGGCTGGTGTTATATGGACCCAACGGTCTTCTTCATACAGCTATAGACTTTGCCTCCCACCAGAGGCGGTGAGGATGTCACCCATTCTGATGGCTTGCAAAGAGCCATGAATCCATGGAGGGTAAGGCTATCAATGGCTACTAACCACAATGTCTATTTCCACTGCTGGAGGCAGCTTGCCTCTGAACGCCAGTTGCTGGCAACTGCAGGTGGGCAGATTGGCTTTGCAGTCAAAGCTTTGCTTGAAGGCTTCCCATAGGCATTTGCCTGGCCACTGTGAGAACAGGATGCTGGAGCCAAGGGGCTTTTGGCCTGATCCTGCAAAGCTCCTCCTATATTCTTACGAGTCCAAGGTCAGCTAAGTTATTCTGGGCCGTACCTGAGCCATAAATAAATAAATAACCCCAGAAGTGCCCCTCTCCTTCTCTGACAGTAACCCTCCCCGATTAAGAATAAACTAGGTAGCTAACGTGAGTGGCGCTGTGAGTTAAACCACAGAGCCTAGGACTTGCCGATCAGAAGGTCGGCGGTTCGAATCCCCGCAACGGGGTGAGCTCCCGTTGCTCGGTCCCTGCTCCTGCCAACCTAGCAGTTCGAAAGCACGTCAAAGTACAAGCAGATAAATAGGTACCGCTCCGGCGGAAAGGTAAACGGCATTTCCGTGCGCTGCTCTGGTTCGCCAAAAGCGGCTTAGTCATGCTGGCCACATGACCCGGAAGCTGTACACCGGCTCCCTTGGCCAATAAAGCGAGATGAGCACCGCAACCCCAGAGGCGGTCACGACTGGACCTAATGGTCAGGGGTCCCTTTACCTTTAAGTAGCTAACAATTTGCTGCATTTTCATAACACCTCAAATCTGCTGCCAGAGACTGCCACTCACTCTGTCTAACAGTAGGACCGGCCCTGCAGAGTGATATTCATGCATGTGTGAATAAGCGAGCTCCTAAGAGGTTGGGGTGCGGGGGTTCATTAAGCAAGCCTCCACACATCTAAAGCAGTGTTCTTTCCTCCCTGCTCCTTGTGCCCTATAGAAGGGAATAGCACCCAAAGGTTCTGCCGCAGTTCACTAGCTGTGAGCCTTTCGTAATTCTTAAAACGGGTTATGTAACACTCTCATTAAAAAGTAAATGTGGGCTGGAAAGCTGAAGACAAGTTCTTTGGCTCGAGAGGGATAAAGAGCTGGTGCTTCACTCTCTGCTGGAGGAAGAAACACATTTTGGAGGTTCTGAAGGAAGGATACAAATCTTTTGACATTTGGAACAAGGGGAAAAAAACCCCTGTCATCATTCAGATAAGGAGGCAGTTGGAGAAAAAGAACGTAGCAAATGCAAAGATTGATTCATGCATTTTAAAATGTTGTGCTAATAGGTGCCCAGATATGTTCTTGGGAATTTCATGGAGAATGACTAACATGACAATCAGATTTCCTGTTCAGAAATTTTATTGGTGAGTAGCACTTGAGAGTCCCATGGACTGCAAGAAGATCAAACCTATCCTTTCTGAAGGAAATCAGCCCTGAGTGCTCACTGGAAGGACAGATCCTGAAACTGAGGCTCCAATACTTTGGCCACCTCATGAGAAGAGAAGACTCCCTGGAAAAGACCCTGATGTTGGGAAAGATGGAGGGCACAAGGAGAAGGGGACGACAGAGGACGAGATGGTTGGACAGTGTTCTCAAAGCTACTGACATGAGTCTGACCAAAACTGCGGGAGGCAGTGGAAGACAGGAGTGCCTGGCATGCTCTGGTCCATGGGGTCACAAAGAGTCGGCCACGACTAAACGACTAAACAACAACAGCACTTCATGGTGAAGTACCAGGGGAATACATGCATGCTGCACTCTATGTAAATGGCCAGAGTGAGGAGGAGGAGGAGGAGGAGGAGGAGGAGGAGGAGGAGAAGAAGAAGAAGAAGAAGAAGAAGAAGAAGAAGAAGAAGAAGAAGAAGAAGAAGAAGAAGAAGAAGAAGAAGAAGAAGAAGAAGATTCCCTGCCCATCTGGCTGGCAGTCACTCTGGGTGGCTTCCAACACCAGAATAAATCGATTCAATTCCTTCAGGTGAACCTAGGAAGCTTTCTTATACTGAATATAACCATGGGTTCAGCTAGCTCAGTATTGTCTACAGTGATTGGCCTTGGCTCTCCAAAAGGTCTCTGGTTCAATGTCTGGGTAATTATGAAATGAAATAATAATAATAAACTTTACAAAACAACAACAACAGCACCCACACAAGTAGAGCTGATGATGAAACCCTGGCCACCAATTGCCAAAATCCCATCTAGTCTAGTCTCCTGCTTCCCACAAAGTGGCCAGCCAGGGGCTTCAACGACAGAGCATCAGTTTCATAGGCACATGATCTCAGGATCAATCCATGGCTGGGAATGCTCGTTCCCTGAAGCCTGGAGAACTGGGTGCCGGTCAGGGAACTTGAGGAGCCTCTGGTTGGAGTCAGTGTAGACCAGGCTGCTCTAGGCCAATGCTACTGTGCGAAATGAGGACGTGAAACTCATGTTAAGCATGCCCACACTGGGGGCTGTCACAGATGGATTTGGTTACATTTTACAAGCACTTAGCACTTGTTAATTTTTCTCTTTATTTACTCTTTCCCTCTTAACGAGGCACATGTTCAGCGACGGAAAACGACTGGCAGAGAAATAGCCTAGCAGAAGATGAAACTAATGCATGCGATCCGCTGCATTTGTGGAGTAGCGTCGTTTTCTTTCAGAACCGTCTCGGAATTGTTTCAATATGTTAATAATAATAATATTATTTTTTTACTTATATCCTGCCCTCCTCAGCTGAAGCCAGGCTCACAGCGGCTAACAACAGTAAAAGTAATACAGCATTCTAAACTCAATTCATTCTAAAATCAATTCAGAATCAAATTAATGGCAACTATTGGACTAGAGTTCTATGAAGATTACCAAAGGACTCCCCATCAGGCTTGGCCAAAGGCCTGGTGGAACAGCTCTGTCTTTCAGGCCGTGCAGAAAGATGTCAAGTCCCGCAGGGCCCTAGTCTCTTGTGACAGAGCGTTCCACCAGATCGGGGCCACAGCCGAAAAAGCCCTGGCTCTGGTTGAGGCCAGCCTAACCTCCCTGTGGCCTGGGACCGCCAATATGTTTTTGTTTGAAGACCATAAGGTCCTCCGTGGGACATACCAGGAGAGGCGGTCCCGTAGGTACGAGGGTCCTAGGCCGTATAGGGCTTTAAAGGTTAAAACCAGTACCTTAAACGTGATCCTGTACTCCACCGGGAGCCAGTGCAGCTGGTATAGCACTGGGTGAATGTGATCCCATGGTGAGGACCCTGTAAGGAGTCTCACCGCGGCATTCTGCACCTGCTGGAGTTTCTGGGCCAGTCTCAAGGGCAGCCCCAGTTAAGTTAGGGATGTTCATACCCCTTGCCTTTTGATGCAACCAATGTGCAAAAAATGGGATATTTTGGCATTGCATTGGCATGGTTGGGTCCAATGCCACATGACAATTTCTCATGCTACTCCCTGGGAGAGGGCAACACTGGCATGAGAAGCTACTGTCACCTCCCTGTACCAGTGTGGCTTCCCAGTTCAAATGTGAGCAATGCAAAGGGAGACCTGACCTTGCAGAAAATGGCACCAAAGCACATTGACAATGTTCTTAGCCCAGTCGTTTCCAAAAGTTGTACCCACAGGGAAGACCAGCAGTCCCTGAAGCGTTGCAGATGGAGTCTGGGACATAGTCAAGCTTAGAGAAGGAAGTTCACATTCTAAGGCAAGCTGACCCAATCTGCTCTGTCTGAAACGATAACAATTACAGTGGTGCCTTGGTTTAAGAACAGCTTAGTTTATGAACAACTTGGGTTAAGAACGCTGCAAACCCGGAAGTAGGTGTTTTGGTTTGTGAACTCTGCCTTGGAATAAGAACATGTTTCACTTCCTGTTGAGTACGTTCCATTTGTAAATTGAGTCCTCCCGCTGCTATGGGAAAGCATGCTTTGGTTTAAGAACGCTTTGGTTTAAGAAAGGACTTCCAAAACGGATTAAGTTCTTAAACCAAGGTACCACTATAGTAAATTGATGTGATAAATGAATACATGAATGAATGAATAAAGTTGGTGGTTACTATGGAGAGAGAGAGACAGTGCCTTCATGGTGGTGGCATCTAGTTTATTGAAGAGCCTCCCCAGAGAAGCTTACCTAGCACCATCCTTGTGGTCTTTCCAGTGAAGACCCAGGCCCTTTCAACAACTTGCATTTTTAAATATAACCAAGCTTCTCAATTTTATGATTCATGATGGATAGCTCAGTTGGTAAAGCGTGAGATTCTTAATCTCAGGGTCGTGAGTTTGAGCCCCACGTGAGTCCTGCCTTACATGGGATTGAACCAGCTGATCCTTGTGGTCACTTCCAACTCTACAATTCTATAATTTATTCTAAGGGTCACGGGTGGCGCTGTGGTCTAAACCACAGAGCCTAGGGCTTGCTGATCAGAAGGTCAGCGGTTCGAGTCCCCACGATGGGGTGAGCTCCCATTGTTCGGTCCCTGCTCCTGCCAACCTAGCAGTTCGAAAGCACGCCAAAGTGCAAGTAGATAAATAGGTACCACTCCAGCGGGAAGGTAAACAGCGTTTCCATGCACTGCTCTGGTTCGCCAGAAGCAGCTTAGTCATGCTGGCCACATGACCCGGAAGCTGTACGCCGGCTCCCTCGGCCAGTAAAGCGAGATGAGCGCCGCAACCCCAGAGTCGTCCGTGACTGGACCTAACAGTCAGGGGTCCCTTTACCTTTATGCTTTATTCTGCTACAAAGAACAAATGGAGAAAAGGCTATAGCTCAGAGGGAGAGTACCTACTTTGAATGCAGAAGGGTCAAGACACAAGAACTACCCACTCTGGAAGAATGGCAGACAAAGGTGATTGACTACATGGGACTGGCTGAGATGACTGGTAGAATCCGTGACCAAGGAAAAGAGACGGTGGAGGAAGATTGGAAGAAGTTTAAAGTTTATCTTAAGAATGATTATAAAATTAATGAGTGCTAAAATGTCGAGGTAAAGAAAAAAAGAGGATTACAGCTGTAAATGATAAATTAAGTGAGGATTTTCTGAAAGAAATTTGGAAATAGGGATGCAGAAAGGAGAGGTATGGGGAAGTCGGAGAAGTAATATTTATGAAAAGAAGGTTGTGAAATTATATCTGTGTGTGTTTATGTGTTTGTTTGTCTTTGTATAGTGTACTGTATTGTGCTTAATATGTGTTGGAAAATCAATAAAAATATTATATAAAAAAAGAGAGAATATTGAGAAGCAAAAAACAAAAAAACAAATATAAATTGTTGTTAAAGTAGTAGTCAGCAGCATAAACATGGTTCACAGGCCAGGTCTGCTGGGTCTCACAATCTCCTGGTCAGGACCGAGAGGGAGCCCCTAAAATACCAATCTGCAGTTACCCATTGTAGGCTGCCCCCCATAACTCATCTCCTGGGAGATCTTATAAACCGAACCAAGGGTTCCTTTAAGGCAGTTTGTAAACCATGGTATTACTCAAGTCATTGATGTAGCTGTGGACAACTTTACATCTTCACCTGCCCACTGTGCTGAATTCCTCTTATTGCATTGGGCTCTGAAATACTAATATCATATGTTCATCCCTCAAATACTGTTGGCATGATTCAGCCAAATTTCCACCAATTTTGGTCAGAAAGTTAAGCAAGAGATTGTGTCTCCTTCACCAAAATATATAGGCACACGTGGCACAGTGGAAAACAGGTGGGACTTAGGTTCCCTAGCGCACCCACTAATTATTGGGATGTGCGTATGAATCATCAAACATTATTAGCCAATCAAACTTGGCCTCTCCCAATTCCCCTTGGCTGTTTTCTCCCTTCTTCCTGCTTCTCTTTAATTCCATCAGCTCCAAATTAATCATCATAAACATTTTCATTAACTATAATGGCCACAAGTTGTTTAGCATATTATACTGCAATAATGTAACCGAATGTATTGTACAATTTTAATTTATTTTTTTTTATGGGAAGAGCATAAAAATGTACCATTAGATAAAAACCCCAACCATTAAAAGGTAATTTTCTGTGAAAGCATCGAGTGGTTGTGGTTAAAAATCATCATCACCAGCACAATGTCAAACAGGCGATGTAACAGCCTACTGGCATTATCAAAATTGGTAGAGATGTCTGCAACCCTACTGAGAATTTTGGCCAGTCTATGCAAGGCTCCTTTGGATTAGATGTTTCTCCTGAGCAAGAATCTCCAAAATATATCCGAAACATGTATATAGCTTGTTTTCCAGACAATGTGCAAAATGGTTACAATGACTGAAACCAGTGCCTTTATTTATCTGACATATTTCCTAATCATCTACCATCATGCTGAAACTCCCCCCCCCCCAACAGTCTGGAAGATATGCAGTCACCACGGGCATTCTAGAAGCAACAGGAACGTCCCAGAGTGTAGGGGAAAATTCTGGACATCAATTCACCCCCCTCCTGTTACTTTTGGAACCTTTTAGAACTGCCCCAGAATGAGAGAGAAATAGAGATTGGCATGTGTGAAATTGTCTGCCGCAGGCTCTAAGAAATCTGGTTGCCATTTGCTGTTCTTGGCACTATTGAGGAACTGGTCACTGAGTATATGGTTTACTAATATCTGGCTGCACTGGATAGCTTTAATCAGACCCAACTCCAATTATAACACTAGTTACAGGTAGGTAGCCGTGTAGGTCTGCCGTAGTCGAAACAAAATAAATAAATTCCTTCCAGTAGCACCTTAGAGACCAACTAAGTTTCTTATTGGTATGAGCTTTTGTGTGCATGCATTCTTTGTGTATCTGAAGAAGCATGCATGCACACGAAAGCTCATACCAATAACATACTTAGTTGGTCTCTAATTTGCTACTGGAAGGATTTTTATTTATTTGTTTTATAACAGTTCCAGTCCCACATCTTACTAAGTTTGACTACAGCATGGAGGCTTCTTAGAATACCAAGAAACAATGCCATGTGTACAAAATAAACTTAGATATGTGTATTTAGTGTGTAAAATACATTCAAAAATAATCGTTAAATAAGGGTTTTATGCATTTTTAAAAATCATATACAGTCGTGCCTTGGATCCCGAGCACCCTGCGAGTTGAATGTTTTGGCTCCCGAACGCCGCAAACCCAGAAGTGACTGTTCCAGTTTGCAAACGTTCTTTGGAACCTGAATGTCCGACACGGCTTCCACGGCTTCTGATTGGCTGCAGGAACTTCCTGCAGCCAATCGGAAGCTGTGCCTTGGTTTCCAAATGTTTCAGAAGTCAAAAGGACTTCCAGAACGGATTCCGTTCGACTTCTGAGGTACCACTGTGATGCAGAAATGGGATAGGGCAGACTTGTGAGTGAAAGTATGCAGAATCATGAAACTGTAGAGTTGGCAGGGACCACAAGGGTCATCTACTCCCACCCTCTGCAAGGCAAGAATATTTTTGCCCAACATTGGGCTTGAACCCATGTTATTCTCTCTCATGGTCAGGAGCTTACCTGCTCCTATTCCTCTTCAATTTGCTTCCCTTCCTTTCTATTGCCATTGCCTTGTTTAGTCCGTTCTTACAAAAATGCTTGCCAGTGATATACCTGATCTGCTTTCCTCCTCAAAGTGTCATCGACGATGGCCCATCGCCTTGATGCTGCCTTTGGGTCAGCACTCACGTTGCTCATTCATTGCGCGAGGGAAGCTCTCCCTGCCACCCCCCTCTGAGATGGCAATTTATGAGCCTCACAAGAAGGGTTGCCATCGCATACCCAGATAAGACTAGGCAATTAGGCGGAAGGGGTTGGCACTTTCAGAAAGTGCTCACAGCTCAGTGGTAGACCACATGCCTTGCATGCATAAAGTGTCACGTTCAGTCCCTGGCATTTCCAGCTGAGAGGACCTCCTCCAGGGAGCAAAGTTCAGAAGGGCTTTTTGACCAAGATCGCCTCTGCTCATCAAAGCAGCTATTGCAAAGGCCTTAAACAGTCCAACTTTACTTATTTTTCTCCCAAGCATCTGCCCGAAGCCACCTCTCATATTTCACTCAAAATCCCCTCAATGCCCGCCTTTTCCATAAAGTCCAAGTCATCTTGCAACTGATCAAGCATGGTTTCACGTGGGATCCTCCTGTGTCAGTTTGTAAACCAAGTTTCTTTGGATTCTAAGTTCCTTTGCATTTCTGATCTGCGCCTTGCTGTTTTGGGTTAGAAGAAGAGTTTGGATTTGATATCCCGCTTTATCGCTACCCTAAGGAGTCTCAAAGTGGCTGACAACTTCCTTTTCCCTTCCTCCCCCACAACAAACACTCTGTGAGGTGAGTGGGGCTGAGAGACTTCAGAGAAGTGTGACTGGCCCAAGGTCACCCAGCAGCTGCATGTGGAGGAGCGGGGAATCGAACCCGGTTCACCAGATTACGAGTCCACCACTCTTAACCACTGCACCACACTGTGGTGCTTTCTGGGTAATTGTTTTTGAGCAGAACGAAGTCGAATACATTTGCAGAAACAGCAAAATATGTCAGAATCAACACAGCTGAGTAGAATAGCACAACGTGAAAAAGCAAAACTGACCATCCTCCTATTTCTTCACCGACAACAGTTTGCAGCAGTATACAGGGTTTCCCTTATTGTTCAACACACCTCTCCTTTTCCACTTTGTCTGTCAATATGCTGTTCAGAGTCTTTCAAAAGGGCTTTGTACATATGAAGCTGCCTTAGTAAGGCAGTTTGTCCCTCTGTCCCTGTATTCTGTACCCTTGACTGCTGGCACGGCAGTTCTCTGAAGACTAAGGAAGAAATTATCCAAAATCCTGTGGTCAGAGGGCCTTCAGATGAGAGTGGTCGGCCACTGGGATAAATCCAAAGCATGAGCCTAGCCAATGGGAACCTTCCAAAAGCCACTGCCCCCTTTGTTTCCCTAGGATCTCTATCCCACCCAGCCACAAGAGAGAATCATATCATATGCAGTTGGTTAGCCACACACGGCAGGCTTTATTTATTTATTACATCTATATACCTGCCATTCTTCCATTATTTTTTTTAATGACACTTATGTGGCATCCTGCAACATAAAGGAATCTAGAAGGCTTTAATAAGAATAAAAATAAGAATAAAAATGATAGGGAAGGGAAGACTTCTCAGGATGAGGAACTGGGAGAAGAGAAGAAAAGCTCCCAGGTCCACCAATTTCTGGGTGAGATAAGAGTTAAGAGTTGCCTCTGAGAGAGGAATCTGTGTTTTCTTTTTTTATCTCATTGCCTGCTTTTGTTTTTATTTGGATTAGTTTCTTTTATCTCATGGCATTATGAAAAAGCTTTAATAAAATCTTAGCAAATAAGTATGAAAACAGGCAGAAACCCACCCTAGTACTGAAAGATCTAAGCCAGAACTGAAAGAGCTAAGCCAGAATCTAAGCTACAGTAAGGTTGCTTGTTGTATAACTGGCCGTCAGTTCAAGCCCTAGGATTTGTCACCCCCCCCCAAAAAAGTGGTGCTTTCTAGATATTGCCAGACTACAACTCCCATCATCCGTGGCCATTGGCAAAGTTGGCTGGGGATTATGAGAACTGGGAGTCCAATAACTTTCGAAGGGAACTATGTTGGCTAGTGCTGCTCCAGGACCTATTATCTTCTCATGAATATACATGTGGTACTACTTTTAAAAAATGTGGCCCCCAAAATTTAGGATGGTTGGTCTATTTCTGGTCCATATTGACGTGGCATGTCCATTCCATGAGTCCATTCCATCCTCTTTCCACATTTAAATGAAAAACCGTGTGAAGATTCATATTTAAATACATATTTTATTTCAAAGTGTGCATTTCTAAATATAGAAAAAGAGAATTTGATCTTAAAATATGCACTTTTGACACCTTTCGTTATTTATTTTTTAGATGAGAACTTTAATGCAAAATTCAGAGAACTTCGAAATCTGAATAATTATTAAGTTCTGATTAGTCCAGAAGGTGCAAATTATATCAGCTTGCTTAAATGGGCTTAAAAAAATAAAAATCTTCTCCACCCCTGAGGGCTAGGATTAGGGATGGGCAAATCTGCCAATATCATTTTTCTCTAAGTTTCTCATTTCCCCCAATCATCAGTTCCCTTCTCCACATTTCCACATCAGCCTGTATTTTTTTTTTAAGTCCTCATGAAAATTCATAAGCATTTAAGTGCAAATTTCTCCTAACGTACACATTTTCGCAAAGCAATTTTGTCTAATATAATGCCATTTTTGTATCTTATTTTCACTCATGTGTGCATTTTTAGGCACACTTTACTCCGGTGCATGCTGGGCAATTGCACTGCAACATTCAAAGAAATGTGAATTTAGAAGGGAAGGTTGTGTTTGAAGTTCTTGCGCTGTGTGATAAAAGTGTGACTTAAGTAGGTTCACCTCTAAATGCAAACTGAATTAATTTCTCCTCCATTCCCAGTCCAGAGGGATGCCCAACCCCGTAACCTGTTTTGAAAATTGTGAAGGAAGCTAGATTATCATCGTTGGTGGATAACCTGCTCTAAGTCCAGTATTACATCTGACTTCACCCTAATAGTGTTGTGCATCTAGCGGCAGAAAATTCCTTATGCGAATAATGAATCGTGAAGAGAGAGATGACGTAATCAGGAGAAAGGGAGGAAAGAAGAGGAAACAGCAAACACGACCCTTTAAGTTTTACCACTCTGGTAGTTTTTAGGAGGAGGAAATCCTAGTTTTTATTTCCCCTGTGGAGAAGCCAGCAACCGCGTTTCGTGAACTCTTAATGATTCATCACTCTCTCCAGCAGCCAAACATTCGGCAGGTCAAGTAGATTTGGGCCACGGTGCCAGCAACTCCTGCTGCCCTGATAATCCAGGGCTGCATTCCAGGCATGGCGACACTTTCTCTCACCAGTTGCCATTTCTAGTTACCTTTCGTACAGCTGACATAACGCGTCGATGTGTGGGAAGCAGTAAAAGAGTCATAAGGAAGCCATCGCGAAGATAAATAAGAAGTGGCACTCGGCCATCTTTAATGATACCAAGAGAACGAGGAATGCCATTATTATTATTATTATTTACTTCTGGAAACGATGGTTCAATCACCTGAAAACCGAGCGCTCGATTAAAACCAGGAAGTGCCTTTCTGCTCTGTAATCTTCACTGGTGTGACTGTCAGAAACGACCCCTCTCATCAGCCACGTGGCATTAAAAGCTTTTCTGCTGCTGTGGTCCTCCTGAGCTTTTGGGAAACCATACAGAGTTCATCCATAATCAATTCAGAGGCACCATTTAGAAAGAGAGGCAGCCACCGCCCACTGGACAATGGGCCTTCCCCTCGGGAACACGTACATCTCGAGTTATTTCATATGTTCAGAGTGCTGACCAGCCATGCCCTTTTCCGATATATTCTATTCCATTCTCCTCCCTGCTCAGCGTCATGAGTCCTCATTAAATTTCTCTTTCCTTAGGTTTCCCCACCACCACCCCAAACCGGGGCTGTTGTTTTTTGTACTTCTGCAAACTTTGCAGGTCTTAATCGGAGGGTTGTGGGTTCGATCCCCATGTTTGACATTGGGGTTGGCCTAGATGACCCTTGTGGTCCCTTCCAACTCTACAAACCTGTCTCTCTAGCTATCTAGCTAGCTATGTTCTTCTACACAGATAATAATAATAATAATAATAATAATAATAATAATAATAATAATAAAAAAATTTATTTATATCCCGCCCTCCCCAGCCAAGACCGGGCTCAGGGCGGCTAACAACCAATAATAAAAACAAGTTGATTGAAATACAACTTAAAAAACATAATTAAAATGAAACATTAAAACATTAAAATGTAGCCTCATCACAGGAGGAGAAAGGAAAAAAGAAAGGGGGGAGGGAATCAAATTGATTCCAAGCCAAAGGCCAGGCGGAACAACTCTGTCTTACAGGCCCTGCAGAAAGAAATCAGATCCTGCAGGGCCCTGGTCTCATGAGATAGAGCTGGAGCCAGTGTTGAAAAGGCCCTGGCTCTGGTTGAGGCTAATCTAACTTCCTTAGGGCCCAGGACCTCTAGGGTGTTGCTATTTATGGACCTTAAGGTCTTCCGTGGGGCATACCGGGAGAGGCGGTCCCGTAGGTATGAGGGTCCTAATCCGTGAAGGGCTTTAAAGGACCTTTAAGGGTGGCAACTATGTAGGTGGAGGTCTTTTCTCGAGGTCTTTTCTCAGCAACTTCGAGGTCTTTTCTCAGATGAAGGATAGGAGGAATTTCTAGGAATTTAAAACAACAACAACAACCTTTCCATCAAAACTGTTTGAGTTCAGATTTTGCCTACAAATAAATTTGGAGGTCCTTCCACAAATGGAATAGTTAAGCCAAGGGCTGTTAAAGGACGGGTGTAATATCTTGGGGTGGATGAACAGTATCTGAAGCCAGCTTCAAATTGGCAGCACCACCACCCAAAGTGTTTGCTATTGTTATTTCCTCAGTACAGACAGAGTGACACTCCCTCCACAAAACACCATAGTTATAACTACTGCCAAGAATGTCCGTGCCCAGGAGTACAAACCAAAACTGCTGGTGTACCACTGGTAAGATCTCTGCTGTCAGAAATGTGTCGCATGAACGAAAGCGGAGTCCGTAGCCCAAGCCCAGGATTGTTTCAATTAAAAGAGCAGCAGATCAGAATCCAAGCCTCTCCATTTACAGCACCCTCCTTGCCTCCAGGCTTCATCAAGTTAGGTGTTTTTAAGGGCTGTAAAGCAATGAACTTTCCATCAGCGGCATCGTCAGCTAATTAGCCCTCCTGATTACAGTAATTACTATTGATTCACTCCTGAATGACTTCTTAAGTAGCCAAGTGCAAGTTATGCTTGAAAGTAGAAGACCCACATATGAATATTAAACCAGCCACTTCCTTTTGTGTTTTTTTTTTTAAATTTTCCCTCCACCCCGTTCCTCATTCAGCTCTCAAGGTACAGCTTGCAAGCTTATATATTTAAAATTGAGAATGGGGGTGTCAAGAGGAGGAACCAAACCTTGCTTAGAAAAGGCATTCTAATCTCACAACAGGAACTTTTTAAAAACATGCTGAGATATAGAAAATGTCGTGTATGCATCTGTGGCAGAGAAACTTTCAGAGCAAGTAGAACATTGATCACTTCACCAGTCCAGAGCTAAGACTGTTTTGGGGCTCTTTCTCCATCTGAATCTGATTGGTTTTGCCTGCTGTACATGACTGGATTATTCTAATTAAATTACAGGGTAGGAACTCAGGAAAATTGTATCTCTGGTGGTTGGGCTGAGAAAGATTTGTTTCTGAGAACCTGGATAGCTGCTGCCAGTTAGAGTAGACAATATTAGAATTGATGGTTTGATGGTCATTCTTGTTGAAAGTGCAACAGCAGAGATTATTCATTCGAGGGTTAATTATATTATCACTGAAGCAGATAACCAAGATGGCAGTAGTGGCTTTGCTTAGCAAACAGGCATAGTGGCATGATGTCTGCTGAGGGAGAACATACTCTGATTGGCTTTGTTATTCTGAGGGAGTTTTCCTGTGTATGTTTGGTTGAATGTCTCCCTGCTATGTACAAGGCCTGACGTAAGAAAGACAAAAGTTCTCTGTCTCTTTCTTCTTAAACCATACACTGTTTTGTGGGGTGTCCTCAGCAAAAGGTTATCTTGGTTTCTTTTCTCCTTGGAGTCTCCCTGTATTATTTAAGTTACATTGTGAATGTATCTAAGGCACCTTTCTAGGAGAGGGGGCACCATGGTTAAATGCAGCCTTAACACGGGCATAAAATAGACTTCAAAGATCATGTAATATATTGAAATATGGCAAATTATCTACTGTTTCCCAATGTGGATTGATTTGGTGTGTGTTCAGAGCATCAGAGGCTCGGTGAGGTTAGCAGAGTAGGTGGCTTGCCGTGGATCCTATGCCTGCAGCCTAACACAATAAAGCACATTCAACAATTACACACTGCTGCTGGGAGAAGGAGAGAGTAAGAAGACCCTGAATAGATAGATAGATAATTTATTATGGTCGGAGACCAGCTTATTAAACACCCTTGGGGGTACAGTCACAGAAGAAAAACAGACAATTAAAACAATCTACAACAATAAATTTAAAAACAATGTACATCAATAAACTATCGCAGGGAGTTGACCCAGAGTCACCCATGGAACTGAGTTTGGGGATTTTCATGACAGACTAGTTTGAGTTGGGAGACGGTCTGTGCCTACAGATCCGTACACACAATCTGGTGACCATCCGGGTCGTCTTCTGATCTCTGCCTAACAGGGGTCAAATTTTTGCTTTTGTGGGAGGTCTGCGAGCCTCACCAGTAGGGGATCAATGGTCTTACCACATGCCTCTTCATAAAAGGGATATCTAAAGAACAAGTGTTCTGGACTTCCTATCTCTCCTAATGGACAGGTGCAAAGTCTCTGAGCATACAGGACTTTTCGAAAGGGTCCTTCCAGGACCAGTGAGGGTAGAGCCGAGCTTCTGGCAAGTGTAAAGGCCCTTATTGCATTTCTAGATATGAGAAAGAAGAGATCTGCTGCCGGTGCAGCTATATCTCTCTCGATTTCTCCAATTTTATAGTCGGGGCACCTTGAGCAGTCCTGTTGTCTCTCAGTGTCTAATATTCTTTGCCTGACTGTAGCTTTTGCCTGGCCCAACCCCAGACTTAGAAGGGCTTAAGGGGCAACAACTCTGGATATCTGCAGCCAGCAATTTTTCTAAGCACAAATCCTGAGCAAGAAGAACCTTTATGAGCAACAGGAACTTAGGAGGTCAACAGGGACATCCTTAAAGTAGACACCCATTCTTAACTCACCTTGTGCTGGTTCCTGGGGAAGAAGGTGACACTGAAATGAAAGCCTGCCCTGAGCAGATGATTGAAGAGTTATGGGTCTCAGCAGAGCTGCAATGGGATATTCCTGTTTAAGGTTTTGTATAGCCGATGCCTATCACAAAACAACAATCTCTAAAGTTGTTCTGAACTTCCTTACAGAAGCCATTCTGGGTGTCAGCTCAATGCAGGGACCAAATCAGAAAGAAGAGAAAGATCTCTCCTCAACATGTTGATCATCCTGGTATGAGAGAAGGCACAAGTGACAAATACGCTTAGAGAACTGGTTAATGGCACAGTGGTTTAAATGAGGGAACTGATCAGCAAAATAGCAAGCCAGGAATGTAGTTTAAATGGAGAACAATGATGAACATAAGGAAGGGTGGACAGATGCACAACAGCTGGGTGGTTTCTCTTTTGAATGGATAAGTGTTAGCTGAACCATCCACAACAGCCAGCCGGTCTCCACTATGAATGGGGAACAATGCATTTAAAAGAAAGTTTTAAAAGAAAGTTTTCAAAAACTCTAAAAAGTTCCCTGCAGATTGTTTAGCAGTTAAGATATTTGCAAACCAGCATTGCACAGAGTCTACGAATGCAAGACAGGAACTCCCTACTTCAAATCTCACCTTCTATACCAAGTCTCAAGGTGGCCTTAGGCAAGTTGCACTCTTTGAATTTAGGCTCTCCACCCCACTGCCTCTATCCCCATCTGCCATGTAGGAACCATTGTTTCTGCCTATCTTCAATTTCCCCAGTGCTATGGATGTGAAGTGCTTTGATTACTTGTAAAATGCACTAATTGATGTTTTTGAATTATGGTGCTGGAGGAGACTCTTGAGAGTCCCATGGACTGCAAGAAGATCAAACCTCTCCATTCTGAAGGAAATCAGCCCTGAATGCTCACTGGAAGGACAGATCCTGAAGCTGAGGCTCCAATACTTTGTCCACCTCATGAGAAGAGAAGACTCCCTGGAAAAGACCCTGATGTTGGGAAAGATGGAGGGCACAAGGAAAAGGGGATGACAGAGGACGAGATGGTAGGACAGTGTTCTCGAAGCTACCAGCATGAGTTTGACCAAACTGCAGGAGGCAGTGGAAGACAGGAGTGCCTGGCGTGCTCTGGTCCATGGGGTCACGAAGAGTCGGACATGACAAAATGACTAAACAACAACAACAAGAGTCTGGGGTAAGTGGAAATGGCTCCGTACATTTTGGACCACTTTATCACAGGACGATATAAACAGATCAGTGGTGAAACTTGGTGGGTTACTATTCCTGCAGCAGGGTCCCTACAGGGTCCGCGTCTTCCACATCCTAGAGACACCCAATGAGCATGAAAGGGGAGTGTTTGTGGCCACTGCATGCTCCAAAGTTAAGCATTCAGGAATGTGGAAAACACAGTGTGCCTTAATCACATCCATAGCACTGGGGAAAACACAGTGTGCAAGCTCTGTTATACACAACAAAGCTTGCAGGAAAACACAACATTTGTCACTCCCAAAGAAGATATCAGAGTGTTCCAAATCATTTGCACATAAAAAAGTAAAGGAACCATGGATGGGTAAGTCCAGTCAAAGGTGCGTCAAAGTCCAGTCTATAGGGTGTGGTGCTCATTTTGCTTTTCAGGCCAAGGGAGCCGGTGTTTGTCCACAGACAGCTTTCTGGGTCATGTGGCCAGCATGACTAAACTGCTACTGGTGCATGGAGGTCCGTGACAAGTGTCAGAGCTCATGGAAACACCATTTACTTTCCCACTGCAGTATTATCTATTTATCTACTTGCACTGGCATGCTTTTGAACTGCTAGGTTGGCAGAAGCTGGGACAGAACAACGGGAGCTCACCCTGTCACAGGGATTTGAACTGCCGACCTTCTGATCAGTAAGCCCAAGAGACCCAGTGGTTCAAACCACAGCACCACCCGCGTCCCTTGATTTGCCTATGTACATGCACAGAAAATAGTGTGCCGAAAAGTAGCACATGGAGATCTTCATTGATCAACGGCAATGAATCCCTAATTGTTATTATTGTACAGTTATAAGCAACATCAGATATATTCCAGCCAGGTAAAAACATTCAAGGAGGGTGTGAAGCAGGGCAAGTGAGGGGGTGTGACTGGTAGGAGAGGTGTGGCCCGTGAAGAGTCCCAAGGGTCAGACAGAGAGGCATTTGGCTCCTGGGCAGAAGTTCTCCTTCCCTACCATAGTTAAACCTCCCTCCATTAATTCATCTTAATCAAGGGCAACTCATCTAGTGAGCCTTCACTATGGTAGAGAGTCCCACAGGCAAACGTTGGCCACATTCACACCAGATATTTAAAGCACCATGATACCATTTCAAACAGCCATGCCTTCCCCCAAAGAATTCTAGTTTGTTAAAGGTACTGTGAGTTGTTAGGAGACCTCAGTTCCCTTCACAGAGCTACAACTTACAGAGCGGTTTAACAACCAATCCCTCTTCACAGGGAGCTCTTGAGAACTGTAGCAGTGTGAGGGGGAATAGGGGCTTCCCAGGAACTCTCAGCACCCTTAACGAACGGCAGTTGCCAAAAAATATTTTGAGGGGGGAGAAGCCGTGACCGTTTAAAGTGGTGTAAAGTTGAAAGGAATGGTGTGATTTTGGCCTATATGCCAAATGTTTCTATGGCCAATGTTTCTTTTGACATTCCTGAAGCTATACCCATCTGATTCATTAGACAACTGTGAGTTATAGCACACAAGGGAGAAACATCAGCACCTATTTTCCTTTGCACGGGTAAGAATGTAAGGTTTCCGAATAAATCTTTCACTTTGTCTCAACAAAGGAACTGGGTGGCGGCAGCAGTGGTGGTTGTTAGAGACATATTACTCTCTGGGCATCACTTGGCTAAGCAACACTAGAATGGAAAGAGATCATCCATAAGAGTAAAGGAGCTGGCGTAGGAAACATTCACATTAGATTATCATTATTAATGTAATCAGCATATATATGCACACAGGTACTCCTGGAATAACACAGTTACTATTGAAAACCGCCAACAACAACCAATTAAAATTTGATTCGAAACCCACATTAGTAACCGGTAGATGATAGCTTCCATAGATTATTGTCAAGTGATTCATTAATGGCTCTGAGGGAAAACTAAAAGGTCTGTTGAAGCACAATGGGGTACATTTCAATGTTCGAAACGAAAGGACAGGGTGCTTCAATGACTGCAAAGACTGTGAACAATTTGCAATTTTGCTTTTAATAGAAAAAGGGTAAGCGATGGGCTGCTTAGTTTTAATGCATGCCAAGGAACAATATTCTGCAGCACAGATAGCGTCAAGAGAACCCTTGAAGACGCTAACTTGGCTGAATAAGATGAATCAAACAAAGGCTGGCCCTAATATGCACAGGCACAACCTGAATTTCCACACAGTGCACACAAACTACTTTGTGTGAGAGTTTGTGTGCACACACCCGCAACCAGGCAGCTCAGCAGAAATACACCTATCAGGAATGAATGTGGGGATCACTCAGTGCTTCAGCACCAAGGGGAGCTGGACTGGACTTCACAGCACAAATGTCACATCGACCTGAGCACCATCTACCCAGAGAAGGTTGTTTCTTCTTTAAATTATGTTGACATGCACTCTCGATACTCACAATACTCCAAATTGGCATAGGGGACAAGAACAGACCAGAAGCCAGAAGCAGAGCACACCTTAGAAACTGTGAAATCTGCTCAATGGCATTTCATGTTATTTGGAGACTTCATTGCACACTGTGTGTGTGTGTGTGTGTGTGTGTGTGTGTGTGATAAAATAAATAAATAACAAAGGGTGAAAAAACCTGAAGAAACTGGCTTTGACGGGTCCAGGATAGAATGGAACTACCCAAGATTTAAGTTACCCCAAAGCACCAATGTTCTGTGCATGTAGTTCAGCTGGTGAAATGCGACTTTCTATCCTCTCTCCCTATGCCCTTCAAAATTGACCCCCAACCTGATTTTGGGAGTGTGCAGGGAGTTGGGGGGATGGGAAAGGAAGAAGCTGCTCTGTTGTATATGTACAGAATTGCAGCAATGGGAGAGATCTTCTGGGATACTCAGTCGGCAAAGCATGAGACTCTTAATCTCTTGGTTGTGGGTTCAAGCCTCACGTTGGGCAAAAGATTCCTGCATTGCAGGCAGTCTCTTCCAACTCTGCCATGATTCTATGACCCAGTGACTTTCCTCCCATTTACACCAGACAGGTAACCAGACTGGTGTGCAGAGTAGGGGCAGGCCCTACATGGGAGAGAGACAGGATGGTGATGTGTAGTGATCCGCAAGACACGAGCATGCCAGCCATGTGTGGGGTTGGTGCTTGAACAGGCTTATAAACCCACCTTGCCCCTTGGGTGAATGAAGTATAAGTTTCATGTGCTAACCGAAGGTGCTCTGCTTTTTGAAAACACTGTTTTAGCATTGTGATTTTTGCCGCCCTGAGCTCCTTCAGGGGGGAAGAGTTGGTCACAAATGTAATAAATAAATGAGCAAAGCAAGATGGCGGGAGAGATGGAGCCAGCTGCAAATGGAACAAGTGTGTATGAAAGGATGCCTTGCCTGATCCTCACTAACCTGTCAGGTTTGATGCAGATCTCACTTTCTGAATTCAATAAAGTTGGGAGCCGGTTGTATGTCTGCTTGGGGTGCAAATGGAAAGGCAGCTATTGGGAGCCTTAAAGTGAAAATCCACTTTTCTTGAAGCCAATACAGTGGTACCTCGGGCTAAGAACTTAATATGTTCTGGAGGTCCGTTCTTAACCTGAAACTGTTCTTAAACTGAGGTACCACTTTAGCTAATAAGAGCCTCCCGCTGCTGCCGCCATGTGATTCCTGTTCTCATCCTGAAGCAAAGTTCTTAACCCGAGGTACTATTTCTGGGTTAGCGGAGTCTGTAACCAGAAGCGTCTGTAACCTGAGGTACCACTGTACCAACATGTCCATGAAGACTCCCAAGCAAGCTGAAGTTAGCTGTGTCAGAGCTATATCCAAATCAATCAACGAAGCTTAAGATAGCTATGATTAACTTGGCCCATTAACTTTTAACTCGATTGGAGCCATTGATTGCCAATTATGGTATCTCCATATTTAAACACGACCCTTCCTCTTTTATTACAATAAAGTTTGGGTAGAACAACACACCTAAGTGGCATCCATCAATTGCTTCATAACATAAACAAGTATCTCCTGTTTTTATGTCACACCCACGTTGCCAAATGCATTTAGACAGCAAGCAGGTTTCCAGTGGCTACCTCACATAGGTGACACAAAACTGTAACACCCATCTTTACATTATTCCCGAAACGAACAGCGCCAATTCCCACTCGCAGTGATCATAATCTTGAGCTGAAATCCTGAATGCACTTCCTGACGCAGTAAATAAAATATAAACAACTGACTCCCCTTAACCCTACAATGCTTGTGTGTCGGATTTGGAAGATTTGCTTGAGAGCTGCCACAAATTATTCCCATTCACCTCCCACGAATGTACTGATCGAAACAGACAATTCAACCCAATTCAAAGTCAGTATCACGCTACTGTGAACATAAACAAACCTTTGGAAGAAACTCCTTACCGTGAAGGTTAAAAATGCAAAGCAAAACCATTCCTCCAACTGCCATGAAATGAGCTAACTTTTTATTATTTCAAAATAGCGTTATTCACACGTGGATCTCATGGTTAATAACACCGCCACCCAGTCCCATTTTGCAGATATGGGAACGTTTGAATTTTTAGAAATCATCTTTTACAACCTTGCAACCCTGAGTGGGTTTTTCTTTCTCTCTTCAAAACAGCACTAGAGGAAGTGGAGTGTTTGCTATTTGTTATGTCTTCAGAAATTCTGACATATGTTAGAACAGCTGGATTTTTTTATTGTTATTCCCAAGACTAAAATTTAAGTAGCATTTCTGTGAAACTGTGGAGCAAGTGGAAATGATCCAAAATAAGATAAGAGTTTGAGGAAGGCTAACAAGAAGCCGCTTGTCCAGCCAAAATCTTTCCCTATTAAGCATTTAGGATCTGTAAGTTTCCTTCCTGAAATTAAAGAAGCCGATTTATAGCTTTGCAACTTTGTTCTGGTAGACAAAGTCATAATATGCAAGGGGTTGGAGGGAAATAGTGCATCTCTCTCTCTGTGTGTCTCACTCACTCTCCTTAAAGAGATAGACAATGGGAGTGTACTTCATTTCACAGTCTATACAAATAAGATTAGTGGAAATTAAATGGGACGGGGTTGTTGCTGTTTTTTGGTGTGTGTGTTTTTAAAGAGATAGCATTTTTATATATATAACAAAACACACACAACTACAACCCCAGACATACATTAAGCTAGCTTGACAGCTCTATTGTTCTATCGTCCCATTGTCAGCCAAAAAGATGTATTCACACGCTCGGATGTCTGCTAGGGAAAATAGACAAAAGACTACACCCCGCCCCCCCCCCCCGCCCCAGAAGCAGGGTGCCAGTCTGAGCAGAAATTCTGGCGCTCTCTCTCTCCCCCCTTCCCCACCCCCCTTCCTTGCTCTGAAAAGCTTCTGCTAACGGCTGGCTCTTCATGACACCCAAGAACACTAAGAATCCATTCATCTATGCAATATGAGTTTCTTCCAATTATAAATATATACGTATTTATCTATTTGTCCCCCTCTCCCGAGAAAAGCGCCAAGCGGTCAGTGTGAGCTGTAGGAGGGGAGTGATTAGAAGAGGTTATTTATATAACCCAAGCACCAATTTAAGTGGCATTTAGGGAATCGGCTCTAATATGGAGTCTCCCTATTGCTCTTCCCTCGTGCCTTTCCCACCCCCCAAAATCGCTATTAATGAAGGATGCAATAGAAGAGGCATCGTAAAGAAACTGTTGGGTCTGGGACGGGTGGGGGTGGGGAAATTGCTTTTTTAAAAAAATGAAAAAATGAAATTGCTTCCTGTTGGCTTTTGTATTTCAAGCCGTATGTAACTGGAGGTTCATGATACAGAAACACCACTTGCAGAAAAGCAGGGTGTATATGAATATATCCTCCCCCTTCCCCCCCAAAAAAAATAATTGGAGTGGGAGAAGAGTACTTGATACCTAGCCACAATGGGCCCTGGCGACTGGGAAAAAGCCCCCGCCTCAAACAGCCCCCGCCTGTACAAAGGAGGCATCAACCTACCTTAAAAGAAGCTCCTCACTTCTCATAGTAACAGCGGATTTCGGACAGCGCATGCTTTCTGCACCGATATTTGCAACAAAAGCCGGTTCAGAAGTGCGCTCAAACATCAATGCCACAGTAGCTACCCACTAATGGCTACTCTCTCTCTCTCTCTTTCTGTCTCTCGCCAGACGCTGAGTGGCAGAGCAAAGGGGGCCCCTGTAGATTCACTGAACAGAAATAATCCTCTCTGACAAGTTATGTTCTCTGGGCATATTTTACATTAATGCACTCGGCTGCCTATAGGGGTCTTGTTTGCGCTCGCTCTTCCTTGGCTGGTGTTAGCTTCTTGTTCTAATTACCATGAGAAAGGGAGAAAGAAATGTAGGACCCTTCCCCAAAATGAGAGAAAGGACGGGGTGGGGGTGGGAGGAAACACAGACACAGGTTTTTGTGTGTGTTTGTGTGTGTGTGTTTAAAGGGACATCTCTCCTCTTTCGGCGGAAGGGAGAACATACAAAAGTCTCATTTGCATACTCCCAAAAAACCATCAGTTGTTTCACAAGCATTTTAACGATGCCAAACAGACAGAACTTTTGCAAACTCAGAGGGGCTGGATTCTGAAAGTTCTTTTGGAGACTCACAGCATGAGGTCCTCTTCCCCCTCATTCCCAACACATTCCAAGCTGAGTGGTTTTATGGAATCTATGAGCCCCAGAACAAGGGAGGGAGGGGCAGGGAACCAGAAGAAAGTTTTCATTTAGGGGCTTAGTGGTTTTTTGTTATTTAAAAAAGCTTGCCTTTTTTGTCTTTTAACCCCTAGTAAGCCACTCCCTCTGTACTCCTCTGTATCAGTTCAACACAACGTGACTCTATACAGTGGTACCTCGGGTTACAGACGCTTCAGGTTACAGACTCCGCTAACCCAGAAATAGGACCTCAGGATAAGAACTTTGCTTCAAGATGAGAACGGAAATTGTGTGGCGGCAGCACAGCGGCAGCGGGAGGCTCTATTAGCTAAAGTGGTGCTTCAGGTTAAGAACAGTTTCAGGTTAAGAACAGACCTCCGGAACGAATTAAGTACTTAACCTGAGGTACCACTGTACTGCGATTTGGGTAAATACTAACTTACTCACTCTCTCTCTTTTAACTGACAATAAAGATTGCAGCAAGGACTCCCTCCTAGCAGAGATGAGCCAGCCCTAGCTATCATTTTGCTTTCCCTGGAAAATGCTCTCCTCGCCCACCTTAGGCAATTTTTCACTTCTCTTTGCTAACATGTTAATTTCCATGGCTTGCCCTCAACAACCCAACAGTCACAGGCCAGATTAAACAAACCCAAGCACACTAATGGAAGCCAGTGCAAGAACTCCTAGTCACACAGTACAGTGGTGCCTCAGGTTACATATGCTTCAGACTCTGCTAACCCAGAAATAGTGCTTCAGGTTAAGAACTTTGCTTCAGGGTGAGAACAGAAATCGTGCTCTGGCGGAGCGGCAGCAGGCAGGAGGCCCCATTAGTTAAAGTGGTGCTTAAGGTTAAAAACAGTTTCAGGTTAAGTACGGACCTCCGGAACGAATTAAGTACTTAACCCGAGGTACCACTGTATTTCCCAACTTTTCCTCCCCTATGCGCTACCCTCGCTTGCTGTGTATGACAGGCACAGTGATATGGGGCCCCCACAATAAAAAATTTTGAGGGTGCAGGCCTTCATGGAAACTTCTTGAATGGGGTCAAGAGGTGAGCGGGCTTTGGAAGGCAAGGTCTGCACCCAGTTGTGCGCAGCAGAAGCAAGTGCACTTTTGCGACCTACTTTGAGGTTTTTAACAATCAAGTAGTGTATAAATTTTATGAAATAACTAAATAACAAATAGAGGAGGCAGAACTTTGTTTTTGATTCAGCAGCACACTTTTTATGCTGGATTTGCATGGATCATGCACATTCAAATCCATACCTCTGCATAGTGCACACATGCCACAAGCAGTATTGCCACAAGCAGTGCGCAATACAGAAATGCCTCTATTCCATCCAGCTTGCAAATGCTGATCTAAATTTTGCTTACCATGGACAGATCCTGATTAATGTATTTGATGAGGCTTTGTAAAGGCAGGGGGAAATGGCCATCTGGTTGGGCCATTCCCATCTCCATACAATCTCAGGGATCAGGTCTCAACTCTTCCCACTGAAGAACCTGTTAGAACATCTAAAGAAAAGCATTGCCAAGCCCTGGCAATGGTACAGCTTCCACAGTTCAAAAGCAGGGCAAAAGCCCATCAGCATTGCCAGCAATCGGCACAATGGTTCTCTTTCAGAAAAGAGGAAAAAAATTGCTTCACTAAAGACCCTTTGGGTTTCACTAGGAAAATCAATGGAACTTCTGTTGGGAGAGTTCAGTGAACCCAACAGTGGAAAATCCTCCGTCAGCTTTGTTCTTACTTGGGGAACGTGGCAGAGGTTTACTAGTCTGGGGGGGCCCTTCAGGCGTGCTTTTCAGTGTGAATTCATGACAATTTGTGCTCCAGAGGGTATTGGTAAGCCAGATAAAATGGTGAATTCGGACTTTCAAAAAGCTTTCAACAAAGTATCTCGCCAAAGACTCCTTTGGCAGTCTTGGAATAGGAGGAGAGATCATCTTGTGGATCAGGAATTGCGGCAAGAAGCAAAGAGGGGGTGGAATGGACAGTTCTCTGAATGAAGAAGTGTAGACACTGAAGCCCCCCAAGGATTGGTATTGAGACCTGTGCTTTTTAAGGTGTTCATAAATGATCTAGAGTTAGGGGTGAACAGGGACGTAGCCAAGTTTGATGATCATACTAAACTGCTCAGGGTCATTTTAAAAAATGGATTAAGAAGAGTTCCAAAAGGGCATCTCCAAACTGAGTGACTGGGCAGTAAAATGGCAAATGCAATTAAACACAAACAAGAGTAAAGTGATGCTCATAAAGGTAAAGGGACCCCTGACCATTAGGTCCAGTCATGGCCGACTCTGGGGTTGCAGCGCTCATCTCGCTTTACTGGCTGAGGGAGCTGGCGTACAGCTTCTGGGTCATGGGGCCAGCATGACTAAGCCGCTTCTGGTAAACCAGAGCAGCGCACGGAAACACCATTTACCTTCCCACCGGAGTGGTACCTATTTATCTACTTGCACTTTGACATGCTTTCGAACTGCTAGGTTGGCAGGAGCAGGGACTGAGCAACAGGCGCTCACCCCATCGCGGGGATTTGAACTGCCGACCTTCTGATCGGCAAGTCCTAGGTTCTGTGGTTTAACCCACAGCACTAGGGGCCAATAAATTATGAATTTCACATTAATGCTCCAGGGGTCTGAAGTGGTGGTGAGTGACCAGGAATGAGACCTTGGGGCTGTAGCGGAATAGCTTGATGAAGATGTCCCTCCACTGTGACCACAAAATAGCTCAAATTCCATGCAAGGAAAGGAATTGAAAATAAAACTGCTGATCTCATAATGTCTTTACGCAAATCTACAGTGTAACTACATTTGGAGTACATTTCTGGCCACCTCACCTCGAAAAGGATATTGCAGAATTCAAAAAGGTTCCAAAAGGAGCAAAAAAAAATGATCGGGGGAAGAAAGGTTACCGCATTTTGGAATTTATAGTTTACAGCAAAAAAAAGAATAAGAGGTGACATAAGAGATGTGTAAAAAATCACACATGGCATGAATTAAGATGATAGAGAAAAGTCTCCCATAACATTAGAAACTGTGGATTTCCCACAAGGATCATTGGTGTCAGGCAGAGGAACCAAACCCTATGGCAGGTTGCCAGGAATGGACAAGGCAAGGGAAAGTTCTCACCAACTGCATTTTATACAATATTTATTCAATATTTACAGAGAGAGGCTTAGAAATGAAGCCTCTTGGAATAATGGCGCTGCTCTGAGTAAATCTCCCCTCCCCTTCTCTCCCACTTTCTCATTCATCATCTCTTCTATGGGTGGCACTGAGGTCCCTTTGCTCTCCTACTTTCAAGGCTTGACAGGTTCTGGGAGATGGTGGGCCTGGAATAACAGTGATAACATGCCAGCCAACTGCTCCAGCTCTGCCTGCTCCTTCTCTCCCATTATTTCCCAACTTCTCCCCTCATCTTCCTCTGAGCTGTGACCTCCCTCAAAACCCTGTTGCTACTCTGAACTATCTTCTTCTTCTCTGGAAGGGAAAGGTCAGGCTGGTGAGATGGTCTCCACCATTCCTCCTCTGCCCAGTCCCTGACAATTGGTGGCCGCTAGCTTGGAGGATTAGACAAATTTATGAAGCATGTGGCTCTCAATGGCTGCTGGCCACAATGGCTATGGTCTCCCCCCACTGCTGGGGGAAATATGTCCCTGAATATCAGCTGCTGCAAACCTCAGGAGTACTTTTGTGCTCTGCTCCACCTTCCTAGGTTCTCACAGGCTTCAGGTTGGCTTGATCCAGTGGGCTGGAAGTTCTTAATGGGGACAGAACACATGCGAGTCCCTCAACAAACAGATCTGCCCCCAGTGCGTTTACAGCATCTCTTTGAAATCCACACACACCTCAAGTTAATTTCTTGCTGACCTCATGGTGATTAATGCAAATTAAATTTCACGCTAATTGGCCTGAGCAGCTTTGCATGCAAACCCGAAATTGGTTATTTTCGCTAACGGTGTTAAAAAGATACTTCTGCTGTTTGCTCAATAAGTTGGATATAAATCGTTATTAGTTTTAGGGCACGTTTGTAAAAACCCACCCAGCACCTGATATCAAGATAGGGAGGACAAAGGGTAAGAGGACAGCATTCAGAGTCCCACAGTTTTCTCTGTTGCCCAGATTTAGTACAGTGGTACTTCAGGTTAAGTACTTAATTCATTCCGGAGGTCCGTTCTTAACCTGAAACTGTTCTTATCCTGAAGCACCACTTTAGCTAATGGGGCCTCCAGCTGCCGCTGCGCCGCTGCTGCACAATTTCTGTTCTCATCCTGAAGCAAGGTTCTTAACCCGAGGTACTATTTCTGGGTTAGCAGAGTCTATAACCTAAAGCGTATGTAACCTGAGGTACCACTGTAAATGATGATGATGTTGATGATGAAGATAAGAGTAATCCACCTGCACTACTGGTTTCTTTAGATTCCCAGTTGCCTGTTAACAAACCTTGTACCATATTGGCCCGAATATAAGCCGCCTTCCCCCCCCCCCAAATTCCGACTCTGAAAAGTTAAAGTGCGGCTTAAATTTGTGACCTTACAAAAATGGGCTTTTACAATATCGCTGCTGAAATAGACATATGGCAAAACAGAACGGGTGTGAGTGCCTGTGGAATTTTAAGGAAGCGGCTTATATTCGGGTGTGACTTATATTCGGGCCAATACGGTACATTGTTGTGAGTAAAATTTCCCCTCCCAATATTGTCACCCTGTTTGTTCAAAACTACAAATCTATCATCCAGTCTTCTAATCACTTTTTAACTTTAACAAAGATAGGCGTGGGCAAATACGTTAATTTTGGGGTTCAACACAAAAAGATTCAGCTCTCCACATTTTTACAAATTTGTGATTTTTTTTTTTAAAAGAAGTCCTTATGACAATTCTTCAGAATTTCTCGAATATATAAATTTTGCATGCAGTTGTCTCTAAAGTGCACGTTTTTGCAAAGCAATTTCCCCATATTTCCTCTGTGGTTAAACCACAGAGCCTAGGACTTGCTGATCAGAAAGTCAGCGGTTCGAATCCCCACGGCGGGGTGAGCTCCCGTTGCTCAGTCCCAGCTCCTGCCAACCTAGCTGCTCAAAAGCACATCAAAGTGCAAGTAGATAAATAGGGAAGGTAAATGGGAAGGTAAACGGTGTTTCTGTGCGCTGCTCTGGTTTGCCAGAAGCGGCTTAGTCATGCTGGCCACATGACCCGGAAGCTGTACGCCAAATCCCTTGGCCAATAAAGCGAGATGAGTGCCGCAACCCCAGAGTTGGTCACGACTGGACCTAATGGTCAGGGGTCCCTTTACCTTTTCTTTTTTATGCAGCTGGAGAACTACATTGCAAAATTCAGAGAAGTCTGGATTTGGAAGGTGACTGTGTTTCGGTTCATGGTGTTGTTGTTTTTAAAGTGTGAATTAGGTTAAGTTACACTTTAAATGTTAACTGATTATAATTTCTTCCACCATCCCTAGAGGCAGCTGAAATCAGCTGAAATCAAACCTGGGCTGATCTTGCTTTGCTGGGAAGGATAAGACAATTCAGGCCCTTGAATAGGAGGCAACTTTAGGATCAGGTCCCACTCCAGTTCCCATGGTTTGTGGTGGCCATGTTTTCCCCCACCAATTGCAACCTAAGTGGTCTCAGCAAAATAAGTATTCTTCTGTGTACCTCCCCACATCTCTGATGTTTACTGTTCTTGAAAATCACACCTTGATGGTTCAGCCGCAGGCAGCCATCATTCATCGATCCCTTCACTTCCTGGTATATTTCATTGAATTCCAATGTATCCACCATGTTAACAGCACCTCCACCCCCCCCTCACCCCGCTATGACAGGGGTTGAGGCCACACCAGGAAAACGTGCCGAGCTGTTCTTGGGGGAAAGTTTTGCAAACGGAACTAGGGAGGGAGAAGACAAGATGCCTTAGTCCTTCCTGGAACGTGGGATCTTCTCCATCTAGTTCTAACAGGAGCAAAGGGAACACGAAGACACAGAGGACTAGAAAACACTTGGGGGGGGAACCTCACTTCCTCCTTCCAGGGCCATTGGCTTTCGGTCACACAGTTGCTTAGTGCTCTCTTGCCTCTCTGGTTTGAATCTGATGTTGTGTCTAACAGCAGATAAGGACTAAGAAGCCGGGCTCTGAATATCCATATCAAGTCTGGCCAATCCAGAGGCTTCTTATTGTGTGCCACTCAAAGGGGCCAAGGCACACACCCCTATGCCATTCTGTGCTGCACGAAGGCTGAGGCTACGTTGCACCGCATCCATGGTTCCAAACTTGGCTAGCATCCACCCCTCATCCGATGCCATTTTTGTCCCTGACATAATGATCATCACAACTAGATGCATTGTTTAAGGGCTAAACTAAGTCATCTGAAAGACTGTGCTCTGTAACTCCCCGACATCAGCCAGAATAATATGCAAGGCCCTCATTGTGTCTCTCTCTCACTTGATAAAGAAGCAGAGCTATAGCAGAGCTCAAATCCTAAATCATGGAAGCCAAAGAGCTAGAACAAAGAATCATTTCAGCTGCACGTATTTGGAAAAGACAAGTCTGGCAGGAAGCCAAATATACAAAAAAAAAATCACACTCAAGATGCTATTTCAGCATCATATACAGTATACACCATTAAGTTGGAACGTCAATCATCAGGCCAGACTCTAATGGCTCACTGGGGCTCCGTTTGGCTATCAGTTTGGTATCAAATAGAACGGCAGGCATTGCTCAGCCTTTTGGGATCCTCTGGAGTGGCTGACGTTTCAAGTGAAAATACATTTTTGCACCAGCACTCGGTGTTGGGGATGTGGTTGTTGGGAAGAACATTTCAACCCTTTTCAGAAGATGCTTAAAATGTGAGCTGCTAAAGTATCTGGGTCCCTCTACCTTGGCCTCTTCGTTGAAAGGGTATTTATGAATATTGAGCTCTCATAGCAAACACCTGCCTGCACATGCTGTAACCTCAGTTTAAGAAATGTCCAGACCCTAAACCAGTGGTTCTCTTTGAAAATAGGACCAAAATAGCTAGAAATCCCACTCTCAAAGCCTACAAACTGGGGTGGGTGAGAGAGATGCCTTTTGGTGCTGCTGCTGCAGATGCCTCTGAGAAGTTTGCATACAAGAACTGAGTGCAGCACCTCTCTTCCAACCTGCAGTTCCCAGCACCTGGTACTTAGAGGCATATTGCCTCTGACAACAGAGGTAGAACGCAGACATTGATAGTAATATCCTCCATGAATTTATCTCATCCTCATTTAAAGCCATCCATGTTGGTGGCCATCTCTACCTCTTGTGGGAACGAAATTCCACAGATTAGTTATTATTCACCGTGTGAAGAAGTCCTTTCTTTCGTCTGGCCTGAATCCACCAACACTTTTGGAAGGATAAAAACTACCAAATTTTGGCAGCGTGATGCTGGAAACTTCAGAGGCATTTCTGGCAGTGGAACCAGTATGTTTCTGAGCACAATTCAAAGTGTTGGTGCTGACCTTTAAAGCCCTAAATGGCCTCGGCCCAGTATACCTGAAGGAGCATCTCCACCCCCATTGTTCTGGTGGTTCCCTCACTGTGAGAAGCCAAGTTAAAGGGAACCAGGGCCTTCTCGGTAGTGGTGCCCACCCTGTGGAATGCCCACCCATAATATGTCAAAGAGAAGAAGAACTACCAGACTTTTAGAAGACATCTGAAGGCAGCCCTGTTTAGGGAAGCTTTTAATGTTTAACAGACCACTGTATTTTAATACTTTGTTGGAAGCCGCCCAGAGTGGCTGGGGAAACCCAGCCAGATGGGAGGGGTATAAATTGTTGTTGTTGTTGTTATTTATTCCCCTCTTCTTCTTTTTTTGAGATCTCTGGCCACCACAACCATGTAAAGCAAGCCAGGCTGTACATCCAGCAAATGGGTCCATTGGGAGTACATGCTCCATGTCTCTGCAGCATGTTGAATGAGGAGCATTTTAGTATAAGAAGACACAAAAAGGATGTAGGGTTGTGACTGGCAGAGCTGCTGCATGGATGAGTAGGTTTTTAGTGCTAAGCCTAATAATAATAATAATAATAATAATAATAATAATAATAATAATAATAATATAATCTGGGCTAAACAGGGCTGCCTTCAGATGTCTTCTAAAAGTCAGATAGTAGTTTATCTCCTTGACATCCAACGGGAGGGCGTTCCACAGGGCAGGCGCCACTACCAAGAAGGCCCTCTGCCTGGTTCCCTGTAGCTTTGCTTCTCACAGTGAGGAACTGCCAGAAGGCCCTCAGCGCTGACCTCAGTGTGTGGTCTGAGTGATGGGAGTGGAGATGCTCCTTCAGGTATACTGGACTGAGGCCGTTTAGGGCTTTAAAGGTTGGCACCAACACTTTGAATTGTGCTCGGAAACATACTGGGAGCCAATGTAGGTCTTTCAGGACCGGTGTTATGTGGTCTTGGCGGCCACTCCCAGTCACCAGTCTAGCTGCTGCATTCTGGATTAGTTGTAGTTTCGGGGTCACCTTCAAAGGTTGGGTAACATGTGTCCCTCTAGATATTGTTGGACTACAACTCCCATCCCTGACCACTGCTAGGCTATCTTCTCTGAGACTAATGGGAGTTGAGAGTCCAACACTATCTGGAGGGCCACAGGTTAGCCACCCTTGCCTTATCAGTTCCACTCACATTCAAACAGAACCAAACACATAGGGGAGGAATGAGTAGAAGTCAACCTGCTTTGTGAATTTAAAGTCACCCAGCAGGCAGTGAGATCACCATCACTATTAGGCACCCTCAGTGGAGTTTTGCATATCAATGCCAAGCGACACACGGATGTTTCTGCTGCTTGGGTGTCAAGAGATTTTGAAAGGTATGAGCAGGATACTGCGATTTTTGACTTCTCATTATCCATGCCATCCATGTTTTTCTATTTCACAAAATATTTTCAATGGGATAACAGATAGCCGGCACAAGGTGAATGTAAATGAAGTTGAGGAGACCTGCAGGAATATACAGGACAAACTTAACAGGCAAATGATTCAAAAAATGTCACCCGTACTGAAATCAAAACAAGCAGCAAGGAAAGAATAAATCTGCTACTCTTTAAGGTGTCCCAAACCTCTGTTCTTTTTTCTGCTGCAGCCTGGATACCCCTAAAGAAATAAGAAAAGTGTGGTTGTGCCCTCCATTATACAACACATTGCCTATAACTACAGAAGGAAATTTTTTGGTACTCTCCATTTCTCATTTCCCCTCCCAATCTTATATTCAGTTCCCTGCATTTCCATGTCTGTTTGTGAATTATTATTTTTTAAAGTCCTCTTGAAATTTCACCAGTATTCTAATGCGAATTTCTCAGAATATGCACATTTTTAAGGGAATTTATTTTCCTAATATATTCACTATTGCAAAGCAAATTCCCTGATATAATGCATTTCAATATGCTATTTTCACTTATATACGTATTTTAAAGCACACTTTATTTGCATTTTTGTACACATTACTAGGTTGGAGAGTGACATTGCAAAATTCAAAGAGGTGCGAATGTTTGAAAGCTGGCTGTAGTTTGCTCTGCAGGACGTTTCGGAAAGGGAGGGTAAGGTAAGCTTGTCTTTAAATGTGAACTGAATAGAATTTCACCCCCATCCCTATTTATTACCCACATTCATTTGTCTCTCATGAAACACACATTTACTGAAACCATATGAATGCTCCACCCTGAGTTTCTTGGAAGATGGGCTAGATACAGATGTGGTTAATAACTGGCAACCACATCAGTTGCCAGAGCTCATAAATTTAAACCCATCATGGTCAAACACAAAAGAAAAGCTTTTTGGGGGACATGAACTCCCTTCCTTGCTATGTGTGCCTTAAGAGTGCACAATTTTGTAGAGTAATAATGCCCCTCCTTGCTACGCCACATTCTCTCCCAAGCAGAAATTTCTCATGTCATCCTCAGTTAAATTGTACTCGATGACTCTGTCGTTGGAATTATTCCATGGAGGAGACAACTTGGTGACTGCCAACTTCATTAAAAATCTTCCCTTGGACTTCATGGGGGCACTCATTCACACTGAACAAACAAACACACACAGCCTTTATGGCCGAGAACAAAGGGAGTTTTCCTCACTTTTGTTTGATGTCAATCACACTCGAGATTAAAGCTGCTGTTTTATGCATTCATAGATTCCTCTCCCCCCCCCCGCTCCCCATTTCTGATCTGCTTTTTTCCGAAGGCTCACTATACACTTCAAAAGGTGTACACTTAAAAATAAAAAAACACCAGAAACAGTGTTCACAATAGGCAGCCTTGTATGCCAGAGTATAAGGCACCTGAATATTTTAATTATATGCTTTCCTGTCCCAATCCAGACCTACCCTGAACTATGGGTAGCGTATATCATATCTGTATTGAAACCTTGAGCATTTGCTAAGCAGTGGGATGAATATAGAAGCATCTTCACCAAGCTTGCTATGAATATATTCTTTCCTTTCCCGGCCTGAGCTCTGGAGGAGAAAAAAAGAATTTGCGGCAAACCACAGTGAAAGGTTTGCAGCAAACCACAGTGAACAGTACTGAATGGCTAGCAACTGTGATGCTGCATAGAAACCTTTTCCTATTGTGGCCCCCGAAGGGCTTTTTACTTCTAAAACTGGAGGACTTCCGGGTTGGTGCCATCGCCGAATGGCGGACTCCCTCCGAGCTCCGGAGGGAGCCTGCTCGGCAGGGGTTGGGTCCTCCCGCGCCGGCGATGCGGGGACCCTCAAAAACCATGGGCGCTGAAACCCATGGACATGGTGACTCGGCTGGCACCTTTTAAGCCCCCCCCGACCCGCGAAAGAGCCTTTTTAAAGGCTACGGAACGGGTGGCAGGGGGGGGTGGTGCTTTGAGTACTCCGCTTCCCCTGCCAAGCGAAGCCGCATGCCATTCGACGGAGAGCGCTGACTTCTTCCATTGGAAATTCGGACTCAAAGTATAACCCGTGAGTAATTGGAACTTGGATTAAAAAGGACTAAATTTATAAAAAATTTGGAACGAGCGGGGAGGGCGTAAAAAGGAAGTCAGCCCCCCCCCTGTTGTAGAGGAGCTAAAGCAAAGGACTTAACATCTAAGATCGAGCGCAACCCTATTTTGAAAAAGTTATTAAATTTCGCGATGGAAAACTATAAGACTGTGCTGGAGGAGAATAGTGGAAGTGAATCAAAAAGCAACCCCCCCCCCCCCACGGAACCTGGGAGCGTTTTAGTTAGAGCGCCCGGAGAAGACAAGGAGAGGTTTTGACAGCTGTCAAAGAGCTGTCAAAGCAGAAGAACAAAAAAGAACTTTGTTGCAAGGACTTTACCGGCTACATTTGTTATAATTTGGATTTAGAATGTTTAAAACAAGGAATACTAAGTTACTATGATTGCTGGTTGTGATCTGGAAGGGAACTGAGTTATTGCAATCCACCTAGAGGAGCTGAGGGATATTACAAGTTGTCAGCATTGAATTTGAACAGAACTCTTTATCTCCTGGGAAACTGCAGAAATGGAACACTATTTTGGCTACAGAGGCTCATACATGTAAAGCAGACAATAGACTTATCTATTGAAGAATGGAAGGGACTTGGCATCATGTTTGGTTCCTGAATAACAGAGCCTTTGCAGAGGAATTTAGAGACTTTTTGAATTGGAACATCTGTGCAGGAAAATAGGAAAAGAAAAGGAGGGGAAAAAGAGGAGACAGATCAACAAGAACAACAAGAACAATTAACAACTGGACAAAGTTGGAAGCGGGAACATTTGGAACATCTAGACTTGAAAAAGTATAAAGAAGTAAAATTGGAGTTTTCACTCCCAAGTATATAAAAGTCTGGATGGAAAAAATGGGCCTTTTTGAGATAGACTCCTTCCAAGATTGGATATATAAAATTAAAAATGACTGGTAAAGGACTATGGTTTAAAAAAAATGTGGGAGCTCCAGGAAGACATCAGATTCGAGGAATATTGGGGACGCAACTGGGGAAAGGGGGAGGGAAATTTGGAATCCAAAGGTTGTAAAACTACATCTTATCTTATTATATTTTAATCTATTATGTATATTAAAGGGGAGAACGCGTGGAAGGGACTAAGTCGATTTTAGGAGGTGGGCAAATATTTTTAAAATTGGGATAATGACAATAAGTCTAAAATTTGGGATAAGAAATTGCTGAATTTATTTGTAAGAATTGGAATGCAAGAGGGGGAGGGGAGGGGAAGTCTTGGAAAGATGATATGGAAAATAAGATTCTAAATTGGGATGCTTTGTTTTTTATATTGTTATAATTGGAAATGCCTAATAAATATTATTATAAAAAAATAAAATAAAACTGTACACACCCCATACAATTACATCAGAATTAAATATACCTTCATAATAACTTAACTGCATTGTTATACCATAATACGGGGGTTGCTTATCTTTTTGGGTCCATGGGCACTGCAACCTATTACTGTTGGCTACAATTCAACGCTTGTTTCAAGTCTACTTTCAGCAGAGGAGGGGTGGGGAGGAGACTGTGTGGACATCAAGGAAGGTCTCTATAGCTCCATGTGCAGCCAGAGGCACTATGTTGGCACCACCTGCCATAACTACTATATTTATACATAAAGAAACAGCTGACTCAAATACACCCAGAGTAGTTTTGAAAATGTTGCAGTTCCCCCTTCCCAAAGGCAAATGGGTAAATGCACATCTGGTTTTTATTACAGCAGGAAGCAGGTACCCCCCCCCGACCCACTGCAGTAGGAGGAGCAACTGATCTAGCATTTGAGCTGATAAAACATGCATCTGCCTCATAGGTTGTGATGTTGGGAGAGAGAAGGACCATGGCTGAAGATCTGTGATATCATGTTAAGTACCACATCTGCCTTCACCCTTAAAGGTGGACTTTAAGTGTCACATTGACTTCCCGGAATTTCAAGAATATCTTGCTAGCAACAGTCACAGGTCACCCGTGTCACAACTGGGTGCTGATGATCATCCAAATGGGATGGATACACAGAGATGAATGACAGTGATAACTGCTAATAATCAGAGACATCAGTAACTGCTGACCATCACAAAATTTGTCTGTGATTATCAACTGTCCTGAATGAGCCAGCTCCCAGAGAGGGTTTGCAACCAGCTGAAGAAAGCAGTCAGGAACAGAGAGGGTTAACTGCCAGGCAGGATGGGCATCGGCTAGTGCCAACTCCCCCGCCCCTTGAAATGCTGATTGATAAGGGGATGGCTGAGAGCTCGCCGGAACCCAGCCCATGTTCTCGAGAGGTGCAAACTGACACGAACAGAGAAGGAAGCAGTTTGTCAGAACGGGAAGAGATTGGAGCTGAGCCAATCCCTCCTAGTAGGTTAAGGGGAGGGCTGTTAGACAGGAAGCAAAACAAAAGACGTAAGAAGCAAAGTTCAGTTGCTTCTGGTCACGCCGGAAGCAGTCTTCAGAAGAGGATGTGTTAGAGCCGTCCAGAGTTATCTGTTTGTTTTGACAATAAAGCATCCTTTTTACTTAAATACGCTCACTGTGTTATCAAGCCAGGGACTGGACTCCTGACATCAACATTCAACCACATCAACCTGCTTAGATACTAAGATCAGCAGGGAAGGCCCCGTGAGGTTTGAGGGGTGGTAACACATGAGAGGGCCTTCTTTGTGGTGGCCCCCTGGTTACAGATGACCTTCCTTCTGGGGCCCATTTTGAGCCACCATTGTAATATTTATTTATTTATTTATTTCTATCAGTCAAGATACACTACTTTCCCATGACACTGGTGGAGTTGCTATTTTGTCCCGGTGTTTTCTTACTCCCTTACTGGTTGTTTTATGATTTCATTTTCCCAATTCAGTGTAATTCACCAGATAATCGCTACCCACCCTGGGTCCATTCAATGAATGGAAGGCAAAAAGGAAAAGAAAGACTTAGTCACTGAATTTTGAACACTGAACATTACATACATGCAAATCACAGATAGAGAGCTCTCTTCCCCAACGATCTATTGCAATATCCTCAAAGTCAATTAATATTTTAAAGAAAATTTCGAAGAGGATTATGACTGTTACAGTTCTGAATATTTTTTTTAATCCCAATTTTCCTATGGAGTCTCAAAGCAGCTTACAATAAATAATGCATCATGATGCAAATACAAATGTTTTTGCCCTAAAGAAATATTCTAAACAGTCAGTTGACTATATAGCATGGCATACATTTCCTTAAGATGAAAGCCAGGGAAAGAAAGATGGGAGGGAACCAAACACGAGAACCAATGAAGGAGAAACCTTAGTGGTGCACAGAGAATAATTTATTAGCCCAATGCATTTCAAGTAATGTCTTGAAACACGTTGGGCCAATGCACTATTTTCCATAAACCTTTGAGATCATCTTCCTTCTTGCATTTCCTTGTCCTCCACTGATGGTTCTTTGTTATTATATAATTAAGGGCACAGTCCAAACCATGGCCACTACCCAAACCATGGCCACTACCCCAAAGAAAGGTGGGAACACCATCACACCTGTAGTCCTGCTGTGTATGCTACTTGAACTGGAGCAGAAGGGGGGGGGGAGGGACCAGGCAAATCATTACACCAGCCTGGAGGCTCAATCCAACACCCTCCATCTTGGGGCAAAGGGGGTTTGGATTTCACCCTAATGGCCTTGACTTCCTTTCTTTTTTAAGGATAAAAATGTGTGGTTTTTTGTTTTGTTTTTAGCATTAGGGACTGCAAGTAATAATAATAATAATAATATAATAATAATAACTTGTTATTTATACCCCGCCCATCTGGCTGAGTTTCCCCAGCCACTCTGGGCAGCACCCAATCAAATGTTAAAAACAGTAAAGTATTAAATATTAAAAAAATATCTAAACAGGGCTGCCTTCAAATGTCTTTTAAAGATAGGATAGCTGCTTATTTCCTTCACATCTGAAAGGAGGGTGTTCCACAGGGTGGGCGCCACTACCGAGAAGGCCCTCTGTCTGCTTCCCTGTAACCTCACTTCTCGAAATGAGGGAACCGCCAGAAGACCTTTGGCGCTGGATCTCAGTGTCCAGGCAGAACGATGGGGGTGGAGACACTCCTTCAGGTATACTGGGCCAAGGCCATTTAGGCCTTTAAAGGCCAGCACCAACACTTTGAATTGTGCTCAGGAACTTACTGGGAGCCAATGCAGATCTCTCAGGACCAGTGTTATGTGGTGTTATGTGGTTAATACTTGCCAAGCTCAGTGGGGCTACATCCTTAGAGAATACTTTTTATTTTAGATAAAATGTGAGTAAGTGGTGACGTGATAGAAATTTGTAAAATCATGCATGGAATAGAGTAAGTGGCTAGAGATAAGTTCTCCATCTCTCATAACACTAGAACT